>NC_089885.1:3960568-4265227 GCF_040182565.1 Anser cygnoides | reverse complement strand
ACATGCAGAATTGCTTTTTTTTTTTTTTTTTTATACTATTTAATAATAAGTTGTTAACTGTTTTTTGGCCAATGACAGAAGGTGTCTTTTAAAATGTTAACCTCGTTTTTCTAATCCTGTGCTCATGGTTGTTGCCTGTGATTGAAGTTACAGCTTTGATTGTCTGTCTCTTGTTTTTCCTCATTGCATAGATGGGCCACTCTTCCACTCCAGCACCCTTGAAAGAAAAGCCCCTGTTCAGACCATGGGTCAGGACCTCCCAGATGGAGAGATGGTAGAATACCTCATCTGAAAGGCTGTGCCAGGATCTGAGCTGGGATACAATAGCAAGAATTTTTTTTAAAAGACATTTTTATTGGGAAAAAAATTGTAGTACCTGAGTAATAAAAGAAAACTCAGCTGTTTGCTCTTGTATATTATGTCTCAAAAGTATGAACAGGTTAATTTATAATTTGTTCTAAATTATAAAAAAAAAAAAAGTCCATAACGCTTGTTCTTTGAAAGTTTCCCCCTTTATTTTTTAATTACTGGATCTGGTAATGTCTGGATAAAAAAAACAAGAACTTAGGCGCACTACATCTTGTATTTCATTTCAGTATTTTGGAAGTCTTAAACAGAAGTACCTGCTCTCACAGCTCTTGGCTAATTGTCTACTTTTAACACAGTACGATGGGCATGAAGGCCTTATAATGATCAGAGCCAGGGACTTAGTTATCAGCACCACTTAATGGTTTCAGATCACAGGTGTTCAGAAGAAGCTGAGATGAGGTATGATCAAGGGAGATTTCTCTTTGCAGTCAGAGTAAGAACTCAAAATAGGTATTTCACAGTCATAGGCTGGAAAGATTTGCATTTTCAGTAGGGTATTTTTTTTTCCCAAGTCGTGTTATTTCTATTAAAAAAAAGGAAAAGACAAGACTCCGGTGATTAATGTCACATTTCATGTTTTCAGTTGCATCGAAAGATTTGCCATGCTTTTATACTTTTTCAATAATTTATACAGTGGATAGTAATTAATATATTGCATTCATGTTTTACGTAAATTAAAAAGGACATTTTCCAGGCTAGGTCCTGATCTGTTAGGTCAGATTTGTGCCATTGTAATTCCATTGGCTTTAGTGGAACTACTCCCACTTCATAGTAGTGCAAGTGGCGAGCGCTGTTGCTTTTCAGTGTTAGCAACTTCATCTGTGGAGAACTTTCTCTTTACAGGTTTCTCTATATTTCACATGCCTTCCTTTGTATGTCCTGCATTCTGGGAGATAGCAGATGCTTTTTTGTATAGCAAAACCTCAGAGGCAGAGGTTTAAAGGGGAGCTCTGTGTAAAGTTTCAGATGGCAAATTCTGTCCTTTCAAATTATTTTTTTCTTTATCTAACTGGAGAGAGCAGCTTAAATAACCCCCCTGAGGCATTATGGAAGGAAGTTACGCGTTCTAGATGTCAGGTTCTCTTTCAGATCCTTGGAAACTGCCACAAATGCAGCAATGCTTCAGTCGCAGGTGCTGTAAGGAGATACTAAGACCAATAGAAGTAAATGTTTGAGTATTTTTTGTTACTGTCTTTGCATTTTATTAAAACAGTTCAATATTAATTTCTGTTAAAAACTTTTTTTTTACTTGAATGTTTAAATGTTTAATTAGCTCGTAGTCATGTGTCAGGAACCTGGCTAGCCTCAGCTTTCTGTGCAACATTAGAGTAGCCAGATTTTAATTTCAGATCACTCCAGAAATTAGAAAAATTAGCCATTAATCATCCAACAGCTAGTGAATGTCCTCAATTCTTACTTGGTTGACACTGGTGATAAGGTGTCCTCTTGAAATGGCCTTACCGGATCAACAAATATAATGTGAAGTTTGCAATGGAGGGTTGGGAGATGGAAGGAGGTGCCTTCTCTCACCGCACGGGTGTCTTAGCAGTGCCTAAAGATCAGCTCCAAGTTGGATTCTGCTCGTCTTCTAGTGGTCATCGCTTAAAAAAACAAGGCAAGCAGTTCCCATCATACCTGGCAAATTTACTGCTTGTTAGTACTCTCCAGCCAATATTCCTGGACCCAGAGAAGTCCAAGATGGTAGAATGTGTATGTTGTAAGATCGGGACTGAGCCTAAATAGCCTGACCTTACTGCAAGATACGACCAAGTCTAAATAGCCTGACTTTGCCCAGTGACCTCTCTAACAGGCTGCACAACCTTCCTTCATCACACTGCATCAGACACTCCAGAGCTGCACTTTACGGCTTGGACAGTCTCTGCCATATGGGACAATGTTCTGGAGTACAGCAGACCTTTTCTAAGGGTATTCTAAGAATTTGATTTAGTTCTCCACCCTTTTCTAGACAAACTGTTCACAGCCTCTTTGTTCTCACCCCTTGCATTTATTTCTGTTGACTTAATTCCATCCTGTTACGTGAAGTTATGCCCACTCTGGGTGATTTTAAGTGGTTTCCCTTCCTCTTCCCCAGTTGCTGGAAATGCAGAAGAAGCTTTTCTCATTAGGTCACTATGTCCATTCTTCTGCCCTTTCAGCTTCATTTTCTGTATTGGATTTTGTGGTTTGGGCTTAGAGTGAACCATAAGGGAGATCAAACGCCACTGGGGTGTGTGAGAGAGAGGAGAGAGGTCTGAGTACTTTTCTGCTCTTCTAAAGTCAGAAAAAAAATGATATTCCATCTTTACAAGTGCTTCTCAGCAGTAGGAAAGAAGTTTTGCAGCTGTAGGGCTCTGGATAAACAGTTCCAACTCACTTGATTCACTTTAATTCTGAAGTGCCTAGGACATTTTTGATCTTTTACAGATAAAATCTGTTTCAGAAAACTGATTTTCCCCAGTTGGTATTGGCTGTTAGCTGGACTAGGTAAAAACAATTTGTTTATCCTCCTTGCAGCTCATTGTTTTCAAACTGAGCTCCACTGCAATCTATTTTTGTATACTTTGTAGAGAAAAGGACATAATAGTCTTATGTGAATGTAATGCAGATGATGCATAGCAGCTGCCTTCTCAAAAAGTGGCAGCCAGGTGGTCTCTGACAGAGCAAGCCGTCAGGATCGCGGTAGCCTTCCTGTTTCTGTGCCAGTAGAAGTGAATTTGGAAGCCAGTGATGCATTTTCACAGTCCTTAGGTCAAGTTCTTTGCCCTGTTTTACAGTTTTGATTTCTCCCAAAAGCAAAGCCCCTGAAATTTTTTGACAGGGAAGTTTGAGGTAATCTTCCTGTGCTGATAAACTAGGAACCGTGAGGAATGTAGTCTTCCCCTCGAGCTTCCTCAGAGCCATCCTGATGTGAATGTAAACGAGCTGCTTGCTTTGAGGAAGGTGCGTACTATAGTCTTCAGTCTCCCTGTACAGATTTTTATTTTGTTCTTAAACAAACTGCTTTAAGGAGACAAACTGCACACCTAGTTCCTTCTGTAGAGCTTATTACTAGTAGAACGTGATTTTTAACAGGTTGATTGCAATGACCTTCTTTGCAAACCAAAATTTTAGACTAAGAGTTTTTCTTAAACTCGGGTATTAGAAGCAGAATTGTAGCTTTTATTAAAAATAAAAAAAAAAAGCCACATATTCTTCTTTGTAGAGCAAAACAAGAAAATCAAGTGTAGTTACTTCTCTCTTTCCTTTCACTGCGTACAGATTGGCCAAATGCCCAAGCCCTTTCCGTGGGCAATTCCTTTGGGATCTGAAGGCTCAGGGCACTGCCTGAGATCTGGAGGTTTTTGTTCCTATCCGACCCGGTGTCGTCATTAACTGAACAGCTCCTGCCTGGCAGCTCCTGTGGGGTCTACAGCTGTAATTCTCTGGTCTGAGTACCCCTGGGGATCTGAGTTGCTCCTCAGAGTCTGCCAAGTGTGGCTAAGGTAAGCAAATGCAGTCAGGGAGCTTAAATTCTTTCCCTTTTGTAGCAACCACAAAATGTGAGGCACAAAGCTGGTATTAGCTTTGCTTCGTTTCTTTGGCTGCCTGAGAGAGGGGACTTGCAGGGCTTTTGGCCAGGACCATTTCCAAGGATGCCTCCTGCTCCACGAGCCCGCGCCAGCGAGCAGCGGTGTGTTAAGGTGTGTGACGGCCGCATCCCGTGAGCCAGCCATGATGCCGGCTGCAGGAGCTGCGCTTTTCCACCTGTAAAGTGACCACATAAACTTGGAGCAGCAAGGACAGCGACACCCCGGGGGTATTTGGGCTCCTCTGCCTTCCCCGGAGGCTGGCGGCTCTGCTCCGTGCCAGGGCCGGGGGCTGTGGGCAGGGGTTCTCTTTCCATGTATTTGTATAGGAACTTTTTTTTTTAAAAAAAAAAGCTAGCGTTTTCATGTCTAGAATGTAAAAAGACATTGTAAAATGTAATTGTACTGTATTTATGAAGAAAATACATTTCTTTTCAAAAAGATCTTATTCTAAGTTTGTTTTAGAGTCCGACTTCCAACAGCATCATCTCTTAGGCTTTCAGAAGCACTGAGACCCGTCCGTTTTGCACCATTGTGTCCGACACTGTTAGGGCCACGCTAAACTTGAGATCCAAGAAAAAGAAGCCCACCTGCCCTCCAAACTCAAGCAGAAGCCGTGTTACCCCAAATTCAGAGGTATTTGAACACTCGCTTTCACTCAGCGTGGTCTCTGCTCAGGCTCAGCAGTGGAGATGCTGAAATACCTGGAGACCAGCGTGGAGCAGGGCAGCTTCCACACCCTGCCCCTGGAGAGAGCCAGAAAGCGGCTGCCTGTTTGCTCTCTGAGCCAGCAGCACAGCTCCTGCTGCCTGCAGAGCAGGATTGGTTCCCGAGAGAGGTGTGGTCAGCACTCCTGCCTCCTTATTCAGGTCTCTTCCAGCTGCAGAGTCACAGCTTTGTGGGGCACGTGGCTTAAACCCAGTTTCCCTTTCAGCACGCTCGTGGTCCAAAGCGCCAGAAATGAGTGAGCTGCGTGCTGCTTCACTCTGCGATCCAAACCATCCAAGCACAGGTTGAAATACTAAAAGTTTGCCGTTTCACGACCTTAGAAAATGTATCAAGAGAATGACCTTCTCTATATAAATCTATATTAAAGTGAACCTTGTGGATTATTTTCTCCTCCTTATTTAAACTAAGTTTATTTTGTAATTTGTGAATTAGCTCTTTTGTAATTCAGCTGTTGAAACAGCCCTAAAGTCTTTGAAGGTTATGGCAGCTTTAATTCTAGGAAAGAAAACAAAAAGTAAGTGTAAATATGCACTAAGATACCTTGTAAATGTCTATTGTTATGTTTGTAGCTAGATATAAAAGTATTTTGTGTGTTTTTAAAGATCGAATCCTGTCTTTTCATTTTTTTTCCACCAATCTGCTGGTTTTGTGATAATTTTTCCAAGTATGAAAACCTTATTGAACATAAAACAAAAATAATCTTGATCTCGTCTAACCCTTGCTGCCGTTTGGCCTCCGTCTTTAAGCTTCCAACCCCCTGATCGGAGGTTTTGCAGGACAGAGGAGTAGTTCATCCCGGTCTCTTCCCTTACCCATTGCCGTTGGATTGTTCTCTGAGTGTCCTGCAGCTGCACGTGAGGCTGCAGCTTCCCTTTTGTAATGAGTAGACCAACAGCACCTGCTTGCTGCCGCTTCCAGCTGCGGGGATGTTGCTGGTCGTCTCTTCTCTGATGGCGGGACTCTTTGAGGCTGCCTCAAAGTCCAGCTGCACATGAGCAGCCTGAAGTCAGGTGAGTATTTCTACACCGCAGCCTTCAGCAGCCCAACGCACTTTCTGTTCATGTAATCTTGCTGTGTTTCGTTGCCTCCGGTTTATTTTTCTTCTCTCTTTGTGCTGTCAGAGGGAAGGAGCAGGGACTGTGCTCACTGGAACTGGTCAGACTTGCTGCAGTTTTCACTGCTGGCTTTTGGAATTGATCTTAACATAGTTATAACCTCCCCTGGTAGCCAGTGCTTTAATAAATACCAGCTTGACAAATTTGGAGGCTGCTGGTCAGTTTAGCACAGACATCCCCTACACTTTCAGGGCTTTTGATGTTGATTCTATAAATCTCTCTGGCATGCCAGAGCAGAAACAACAAGACTGGGGGAAAAAAAAAAAAAGAAGAGAAAAAACAGCTACAGAAGCTTGCTAATAGCTGTCTTAGTTAACAAACCACCTGCAGCCGATCTGCAGATGGGTGTGAGCAGAGTTGGGACATTGAGCAGCGCCCTGGTAGCATGCCGGGCCGCTCGGCACGGATCCGACCCAGGAGGCTGCAGCGAAATGCCTGCTGACAGCGAGCCGAGGTCTGACCCTGGCTCCACGCAGGGGTGGTTTGGGTTTTCATGTCCCCTTGGCTATTGGAAACACATTGGCCAGCCCACTTGGACATCACCACCATCTACCAGAGCTGTCTCAGATTTGGTAAAGACATCTCCCTCTGTATGCTAAGATTTGGGGCTTAAAAGGGAGAAAAAAGATTAAAAGGTCGGTTGGTTGGTTGGCAGAACCTTTAAAAGGAAAAAAAAGACATTGCTCCAACCCCTCACTCCTTACAACCCTGGTGCTGCGCTGCTAGTTGCAGTGTTTTATTCATCTCTTTGCCTCCAATTGCTTTAAAATGCCTGTGAAGAAAAGCAAAATGCGAGAATAACACAAGACCTCTGCAGAGGCAGCTCTTTGCCTTCCCATCCTGCTCCCCAGGAAAACCAAAATGCGAGCAAGTTGTGTTGTGGAGCACTGCTCTGAATTTTCCAGGAAGGAAAAGGAGATGGCAGCAGCGGCCTTGTGAAGGCTGCTTTAAGGTGCATTTGGATCCAGTGACATGTTTGTGATAATCTTCACTTCGTGTTTTGGAGGAAAACTTTAGAGGAAAATCTTCACTGATCGTTTGCCAGGAAGAGTACTAACCTTTTAAATATAAGGCCTTTATATATGCCTATGTATACATACACACACAGACCCACACAAATACAATATCTGAAAGCTGGTAAATTTGAGAGCCCTACTGTACTACCTGAACTTTTTTCTCCCCGGTCATTTTTTAAAGCACAAAAGTGGGCAGTTCTGCAACTTAGTTATTTTTTTCTACTCTCCTATTTTCTGTGGCTGCATTTTAGAACCAGAAAATAACGATAAGCCCTCTGGTCTGCAGCATTTCAGCTCTTAATTTTGTATCTTGGGGAGGTGCTTTGGTTGCTCTTTGTGCTGATGCCCAAGAGGCCAGGACAGGGATTTGGATGGTGCTGGAGAGGTGAGAGCAGGCCGAGCTGCTGCGGCTGCTCATGTGCTGAGCAGGGCCTGGGGCTTGTCTGCACTGAGGCGCAGCGCCCAGAGCAAAGGGGCTTCGTGGTGTGCAGCTTCTGTCCTCGTTAGGTTTCAGAGTTAACAGGGCGCCCCCAGGCTGCACTTTTGCTCTGCTTTCAACCTCACATGGCATCGCTGCGAGCACCCAGCATGGGCTGTAGGGGTGAAACGCTTCCATTTTACTCATTTTGAAAGGCATCGCATTCAGACCGTGAGAGCTAGCAATGATTTTTGTTAAATTACCGTTTTTGGAGGTTGGCAGGAAGGTGCTGCACATCGGGGTGCCTGGGGCTGTGAGACAGCCCTGTGAGCCGGTGTTCCACAGGGCAGAGAGGGCAGCAACCCCAAAGGGACCCAGCCCAAGTCACTGAGCTTTTTTGTTTCCTTTGTCAGAAAGTTTGGGGCTTTTGTGAACACCACGCACCGAGAGCTGTTCCCAGTTTGGGGAGAGGAACATTTTGCCCATCTCCCAGCTTTGCAAAAGCTCCGCGTGTGGCCCTGAGCAGCTCCCCGGCCGCATGTCTGCTCGCTGCTCTCCTGCTCGGCCCTCCCTGCCCTGAGCCCGGCTCCAGAAGCAAGAAGCAGCCGCTGATGTCCTCCTCCTGGAGCAAACACCCGCAGCCAGGCAGCCTCCAGCCTCCTCTGGGACTTCAAACTGCATCGGAGCTTTCCCTGCGGGAAGCGTTCCTCCCTTCAGCTCAGCAGGACACTGGAGCCTGTCAGAAGCATGGTTATGGCTTGCACTGGCTTTTTCTTTTTTTTTAAAAAAAAAAAAAAAAAAACACTGAATGGCTCCAGGAATGTCACTTCTTGGGGGAAAAAAGCTGTTCCCTGGGCCTGCCCTGCCCTGCTGCCAGCCCCATCCCCAAGGCAGCAACAGCTGAGGGGGCACCGGGGGCTTTGAGAGAACCAGAGAAAACAGAAGGATTGGGAATTGCTTAATTAGAAACAGTTTTCTCCTTTAATGTTCTGCAATTACTTTGAGGTCAGCAGAATTATTAGTATTATTAATCACCGAATTTCCCGAGAACTGAAGTTAATAGTACCATAATTGGGCCGTGCCGTACAGCAGTAATTGCTGCGTGCCAGCAGCCAGCTAATTAAGTCTTCCAGCCCTTCTCTCAAGGCAGATCTCTTATTTCTTCCAATTCTGCATCACGAATAACCCAGCCGTGGAGGGTTAAAATTTGGGGAGGGATCGGGGCAGCCACGACCTGAGGTCCACTTGTCCCCATGCCCAGGGTCTGTGGGGCATGAGGGGGGCCAGGGACTGAGATGCGGCCGCGCTCTGAGGACGATACAAGTGACAGGGAGGGAAGCAGCATGTGCTGTAATGGGGGATTGCAGTCCTTCGTGGAGCTCCTGGTGGACGTGATGATCCTTGGCAAGGTGGACGACCCCCAGCTTCAGCCCCTTGCTGGTGCACCGCAGGATCGCTCCGCGCTGAAGCAGCAGCCTGGTGCGCCGTGAGTAGAAGAAGAGATGAGCAGGGATAGAAGGAAATAGGTAGGTTTCCTGGTCCTGCTCCCTGAGCCTTGCTTCCAGGGAGCTCAGGGTTTGGATGAAGGGTGAGCCTGCCCAGCACCGGTCTCCTAGATCGCCTTCCTCCTCCTCCTCCTCCTCCGACCTGCTCTGCAGACCCCAACCACACCAAACCCTTGCACTGCCTCTAGAAATCATTCCAAGGTAATTGCTTGAGCGCCAGCTGCAAATTACCTGCAAGTGGAAGACCTCGGCGGAGGCTGCAGCCAAGCGAGCAGTCCCAATTGAAGACGTGCAGACCCGACAGCCAGCAGAGCTACGAGCAGGTGC
Organism: Anser cygnoides; assembly: GCF_040182565.1. Classification (NCBI taxonomy): domain Eukaryota; kingdom Metazoa; phylum Chordata; class Aves; order Anseriformes; family Anatidae; genus Anser; species Anser cygnoides. Next base: position 4,256,182 of record NC_089885.1, on the reverse strand, counting down.
TCGCGCTGCAGCTCGGTGCCTTCCAGCGCAGAAGCACGGCTCAGCCCAGCGCACTGCTGGGGATGCGCGGCTGCAGCCGATTTGCCTTTTTCTGCCTTTTTTTTTTTGTGTGCGTGTGAAGGAAGGAAGAAACAAAACCATATGTCTGGGGAGGCCGGGGACAGACTCCAGGAAGGTTTTATTCTTGGGTAATGTTAAACATTCCGCTGGCACTTTTTTCCCCGTACGTGTGCACGGTGTTGGCCTTTGTTTCAAGCAGGCCATCGTAGCCGTCCCCCGGTGCCCAGAGCAAATAAGCCCCAAACAAAGCATTTCAGCAGCTCTCAGAGCTCCACTCAGCCTCCTACTACTTTTTTTTTCTTTGCACAGTGGCCACTGGGGAAAGAAAGCAATGTTTATCTTTGAGGCACAGAGCAGGGCTGGAATCATCTGTATTTTTTTAATTATGGGTTTCCAGCCGGATCCCAAATGTCGCCGGAGAGCTGGAGTTCCTCTTGCCACCTTTCCTGTGGCCACTAGCACAGAGCTCGGAAGCCCTGGAGCTGCGGCATCCCCAGGGACACACCAGAGCAGGGGGCCCGTCCCCAGCACACTCTGCACAAAATGCCACCTGGTTCCCCTCCTGGTCGTCACAGAAGAGCCTCGTTTAGAAGGATAAAGCTCCAGCCTGGCACGAGGTGATGGAAAAAGTGGCAAAAAAAAACCACTGCGGGGCACCGAGCTTCGTCCACACCCACCCGGGGCACGGGTGCAGAGAAACCTCAGTGGTTTGAAAAAAAGCCTCTGCTTCCCTGCAGGTTTTTGGCAAGCAAGGTCTGTTCCAGAGAGGTTCTCCCAAAGCTCTGAATTAATTCTGCAGCACCATTTGGTTTTGCAAGGGCGTCTCCACCTGGAGCTCAGCAGAACTGCTCCCCACCCGGAGCTGGGAGCAGACAGGACCCGGCTGCTGACTTTCCTGAATATCGGTGCTTTACAGAATGAGTATTTCGTGCTTCATAAAGATGCTGAACAAGGGGCGCATCCCATTGGTCACCCAAACGACGCTCCTGGTGCCTGCTCGGTGCTGCAGGCTGGTTCTGGCGCAGTGATGGATGGCGCTCTCAGCGGCGGCGATAAACAGATCGATAGTGAAGCATGCCCGGGGGCCGGAGGTGCGACAAGTCAACTGTGGCCTCAAAGTCTTGCTGGGACCCTTATTAAATTCATTTGTAGTTCTGAAAACAATTGGAGCCTTGCTGGTAGCTGAGAAACACTGGGCTGAACAAGGTGCAAGAGGTGCCCAGGGGAGCATGCTGCTCGGGAGCAGCCGGTGCTCCTTGGGAAGAGCAGGAAGCAGGGAAGCCTCAAACACAATTAACTTCTGACCCTAATGAAGCACGCCATCTCAGCAAGCACACCAAGCCCGGAGAACAGGGGGCAGGACCGGATGGAGGAGGACGGATGCAGGCTTGCCCTGGTGTTGCCCGAGCACCCCCGAGGGTGGGTGCCACAGAGGCACCAGAGGATCACTGAGGACGAGTCCCCGCTCGCCAGCTCCGGCAGCCAGGTAACAACTTTTCTGTGAGTCCAGGGCCAGGTTTCTTAAGCAGAGGGCCAGGGCTTTTTCTGCACCCCAGCTCCATCCACTCTTCACCCCGCAGAAACCACTTGCAGGTGCAGGTTTGGGATTCCCTGATGTGCAAGAGCTGTTTGCCCCCAGGGCTTGAAGGCTATTCCGCACCGAGGACAAAGGAATGATAAACAGCGCAGTCGGCAGTAATTAATTACCTGCATTCACACTGTGCAGCCTGCTTATTGAGTTCCATGTGCCCTCAGCCTAAGCAGCCCTGGCTCCCTCGGGATCTGCCTGGTTTCCCACCTTCCCCTTGCCAAACCCGCACAGGGACCTGTCCCACCTGGCACCGGCAGTGCATCGTGCAGCTCGGGCTGTGGGATAGGAAAACAACCCACAGGTGAGCCCTGGGAGCAAGGCACTGACATGGCCGTGTCCCTTGCTGGTGCAGTGATGTCAGAGACACCAGATGTCTCGGTTACTGCCCAATTTAACAGCGCCTAAATGAGGTCACTTCCATAAAAGAGGCAATTATTTCCTGGGAGCCATTTGCTAACGTGATTAAGCCAGCTTTCCTGCCTGGTTTTAGCGACTGGCTGAGAGCAGCACTCTTGGAAAAAGCAAAGCAAGGAGGGAATGGTGCAGGGCCCACCATTGAAATGTGCCAATCCACCCAAGTCAGCAGCTTTTTGGCTTGACTGTACCAGGAATGGGTCGGTTTGTCTCCAGGAGCGCCAGCACAAGGAATTGGGAGCAGAGACGTGGAGCATCGCGGCATGCGGTACCTGCGAGCCCTTGCTCAGCTTGGCCAACTCACATTTGTCCGTGGCTGCAGGTGCTGCGGCTCTCTGATTTTTATTTCCCACCATATTTCACTCCAGAAGTGACAGAAAGGCCGTTCTGGAGTTACACCACGTGCCTTGTAATTTGTAAGCAGAAAAGATGGGACTTAATGACTTGTCAGATCTGGTGTGTTTGAGGCAGTGGAGCCTGGGGGAATTTCTTTGCTGCCTTTTTTATTTTTTTAGAAAATTGTCTTATTATAGATGTCACTCTGAGTATTTTCATTGCAGTAAATAAGTAAATGCCACCACAACGGGCTGTGCCCCAGGGGCCACCCCACCACCCCGCTCCCCCTTCCCAGCCTGGGGGTGATACGACCATGACCATGAGCAGATGCCACAGCCCTTCCCCTTCCAGCTCCAGCACAATCTTAATTAAAAAATAAACTGTGAGACACCATAAAAAATTAACACTTAAATATGCTCCTGGGGAAGACTTTGTGCAGGGCATCAGGCAAAACCCTGCCAGCTGTGGCCAGAGGAAAGGCATGGGACACGATTTGCCAAAATGTTGTGCTGCTTCCCTGCCAGGCTGCTGCTACATTATTTAAGCTCTTCTGAAAACTCAGCCCGCTGGGTGTCATGCAGGGAGCCCCCCGAGCTCTGCCTGCAGCCTCAGGCTCTGCTTTTACAGCACTTTTTTGCATTCAGCAGCATTTTGCTACTGCTGCTCTTGGGCAAAGGCAGACGTCCCCTCGCCCAGCACACCAGGGCTGATAAAACTCACCCAGCTCCCAAGTGTGCTGCTGCTCACGTGTGATGATTCCTGTTAATAACAGCTCTCACAGAAGCCAGATGCCAAGCCACAGGCTCTGGGCACCGCTCGGTGCTCGCCCTGCCGCCCGCAGGGATGTTCCCCGTGGCAAAGCCCAGCCCCACTAAGTGCCTCACTGCCGGCCCCGGTCCATGAGCAGAGCTGGCTGGAACCCCCTAATATTTCTGGAGAAGAGGGCTGGGCTCTCCCAAATGCCTCCAGGCTCTTTGGAAAGCATCATCTTAGTGCCATCGCAGAAGCAGGGAACGTTATCCCTAAATATTCCACTTCCGACCGGTGTTCTGGGTGTTTGGGTGTCAGAGAGCAGGGATGTGTGGGCTGGAGGATGTGTTGGTTGGAGGATGGAGGAGCAGCGGTGATGGCTGGTACCAAACCCATCACACCAATCCCAAAATGTTTTGTTGTTGTTGTTGTTTTCTGGGGAAAAGGCAGGCTTTTGTGTAAGAGTACCGCAGTCCGACACGACCGGGGCAGAGGTGGGGTGCCCGCAGCTTCTCCTGGGACCCTGCTGCTGCTGCATTGAGATTTCCTTCATCAGGCTCGTGGCGGAGGCTCAGCCTCCCCGTCCTCCTCCACGCCGGGTGCAGAGGGGTCAAACACGGCTCCTGCTCCCGGGTTGGCTTCGCGGCACCGCTCCCCCCGCCTTGCGCTGCCCCCCCGGCGCTGCGGTACGCGCAGCCTGTTACCGCGTTAATTATTGCACGTGGAAGGCTAAGACATAAATTACAGCCCGATGGGTTCTAATTGCATGTTCTTAACACACGGGCCTCGTTGCTAATTATCCCCATTCTCCCAAGCAGCTTAAAAAAAAAAATCAGAAGCCTTGAACTGTGGCTTCCAAGAGGCATGGCTGCCGAGGCAGGACCACAGGCGAGAATTAGGGAATAAAATCATTGACCCGCGGAACCACAGAGTCATCTGGGCTGGAAAAGACCTTCAAGACCATCAGTCCAACCATCAGCCTGACCTTCTGAGTCCCACCACTAACCATGCATGTCCCTCAGTGCCATGTCCACACGCCTCCTGAATACCTGCAGGGACGGGGACTCCACCACCTCCCTGGCACCCCGGCCCAATGCCTGACCACCCTTTCCATGAAGAAACTCCTCCTGACGTCTGCTCTCAGCCCCCCCAGTGCACCTTGAGGCCGTTGCCTCACGTCCTCCACTGGGGCACTCAGGGAGGGCAGCGCTCCCCCAGGGCTGAGCACTCAGCAGCATTTTCAACCAAACACACAGATTTCTCCCCAGGTTTTCACTCGTGACACGGACAACAGCTTCATCAAACTGAGCCTCACATCCGTCTGTAAAAACACCTGCAGGTGTTAATTGCACATGGCCACAGCTCCGCGCGGTCCTGCCGAAACCTCAGATGAACCTGGGACCGAGCAGGTAACCACAATCATCGCACGGCTTGCTGGAGGATTTGATGCTCTTGACAGTATTTTTAGGACAGAGTCCACAATTTGCCAAAAGCATCACTGAGCTGCTTGGATTTTCTGCACGTGGGGTGCAAGGATTTAATGTAAAAACGATTGTTTTTGTTACTAGTTGACTGGAGAAAACATTTCTGACGACACAGCTTTTGCTGAGCCTTGTCAGGGCATTTTTTCCCCCTTTTATCTGAATTTCTGCAGGGGAGCCGCCGTCCCCGAGGTCTGAGCACCAACTACTGTCCTTTGGACGCCAGGGGCCGGTGGTGAGCTTGCACCAGACTCGTTCCTGCTGCCAGAGCGATGCTAACGGTGTGCGCAGCCCATAGCAGCAGTGATGGATGGCCCCAAGTCCGCTGTTTAACTGCTGGAACTGCCCCAGAAGAGAGGTTAACTAATCCGCGTGTGATTTATACGCGCTGGAGGTACCTCGGCAAAACAAACGCAGGTTTTATGTGGCTTTTTTCCTCTCGAAAGGAACGTGAGATCCATTTCTCACAGGCTGGTAATTTAATCAAGCGACTTTGCCTTTTAGAAAGTGCCGAGGAGGGCAGTGCTGCTGGCAGGGTTGTTGCCACCGCGTGCTTTGATCCGTTGCTGCTCCGCGATGGCTGCCAATCCTTCCCTTTGCCCTCGGCTCCCAGCGTGTCTCAGCGAGTTGGTTTCATTCAGCTTAACACCTTCATAGCAGCTAGCAGGATGTTTGGAAGGACGTCTGCATCCCCACAACTTGTCCAGGACTTGCGATGGTCGGGCATCAGGCTGGGCTGCCCAGGGAGGTGGTGGAGCTCCCGTCCCTGGAGGTGTTCAAGAGGCGTGGGGACGTGGCACCAAGGGACACGGTTAGTGGTGGGACTCAGAAGGTCAGGCTGATGGCTGGGCTTGATGGTCTTGAAGGTCTTTTCCAGCCCAGGTGGTGCTTTGGTTCTATGCCACGGATTCTGCTCCATGGGCATCGCCTCATGTCCCTGGGAAAGGAAACACAAAGTGCTGCATCTGAGCAGCTGGGGCAGAGCTAAGACTCAAAATTACTGGGAAAATGAGAACACCACCCCCTCCCAGCCTGGGCCAACAGCCCCAAGCAACTCCAGCCCTTCCCTTTCTCGTCCAGGTGAAACCCAGGCTCCAAAATGCCTCTTTGAAAGAATTTTTGAGAGCGTGAACCTGGAATGAAAACTGCAGTGGGGCTTGGTTTTGTGCATACACAAACTAAAACAGCTTTTTTAGTGGGATTTCTTAACTCCAAATACCGATTTGTTTAGGAGAAGCCCAAACCGTGGTGTGGTTCTCAGAGACCATGGCGCCTCACCTGCGGTGTGGGCAGGGCTCCTCAGGAGCGAGCTTCGTTAAGCTGCCTAATTAATTTTCCTTGTTAACAACCTTTTCTCCGCAGCGCATGGCGGCTCATCAAGGCAGTGAAGGCACCTTCCTGCGGTGGCAGCACTGGCACTGCCCATGGCGCCTTGCAGCAGTTATAGACGTGGAGGCGATTTTCCCCGCGTTATCGCTCTGCCCTGCAATCTAGGGAAGGCGACATTTTCCACCGCACAACGTGGGTTCGGCTTTTGCTCCGACAATGTTTCCTTTGCCAATAGGTTTTTTCCCAGTGGCATATGGCAGGCAGCATTACATCTGCTCCGATTTCCAAGAGATACGCTACCCTTTGTTGAATTTTTACAAATGCTATCAGTCTAAATAATCCAGAAGGCTGCTATGGCAACAAAACGAGAACTTGCTTTCTCTCTCTCCCTTTTTTTTGTGTGTGTGTGTTTAACCCTGGAGCACAAGGGAGAGGGATGCTGGCTGGGCTTCCAGCAGCACTGCAGTGATGCTCTTCATGCCTCGCTGGGGCTTGGGCACGGGGCAGACCACAGGAGCAGCTTTGGCTAATTTGGGGAAGGGCTGAGCTTGTCTAGAAGAGTTCACCAAGCATGTCCAAAGCCTGGAAAGTCCCTTGGCCGGCTTTTCCTTTCCTGCTTCCCTGATGCTCTGACAAATTCTCTTAATTTCTGCTAGGAAAAGCAGCCAGAGCTCCAATTCCCAGCTAGGGCCCATTTTGAAGCAGTCCCAACCTGTCCATGGCACTGCCTTGAAACTCCCGGTGCCACGTCCCAAAAGCTCCTGAGAGTTTGCCCTTGCTTGTGGGCTCTGCAGCTTTTGAAATCCCAGCTGTGAGGGACAATCAGGGCACGTGGAACTGGCCAAGAGTCAGCTCCGGCACTGAGGCAGGTTTCTGTGTTAATTATTTACCACCAATGCTGTTAACTGCTATTTTTTTAATCTATTTTTTTTTCTTGTGAATGCAGGCAAATGAGCCTGGGACGACAAGTGAGGGATGACGCTTGTCTTTGCTGGGAGCTCCTGATGGGACCGATGCTGCTGTCTTTCATCCCTTACCCCGTTCTTGTTAGCGAAACTCCAGCAGATGCTACAACCAGGAGCGTGGAGGACCCATCTCACCACCCAGCCACTCTAAAGCAGGCTGTCCTGAAACAGCCCCGCAGAGGTTAATTTGGGTGATTGTAAAGATGTCTCTGCACAAGGCATGGGTTTCATTTAAAAGACTGAAAATACACCAAATATCCTCGATTTCCCAGGTTTCTGCATCAGTTTGGGCAACTGTCTCCCTTGCACCATCCCAGCCAACCATCTCTGAAATGTCCCCATGCAAGTGCATTTTGGGCAGCAGAAGATGGGCTACAAGCCCAAGATGCCTCTGCACATACGTATGTGTATGCACACACACACACAAGGCACAACTCCTCCCTCAGAGGCTGCCAGGCTCCCCTGCACTGACTCAGCCCCTTCAGCCCCAGGGCACCAACTGGCTGCTGCAGACGGATGTGGTCTGCTCGGAAGGGATGGCGATTAATCACTTTTTGCAATCAAAAAGCAGTTTTTCTTGAAGGGCATGGTGCAATCTAATCGCAGGTCTTCTCCGTTCAGAAAGGGGCATTTGATAGGAGGTGGCAGCACTGGGTTTGCAGTGACCTCCCCGTAGCTGTGTGCAGCATGTGAAGGAAAAAGAGCAAGTGCCCGATTCCTGGCCCAGCGAGCTCAGATCCAAACACCCCAGAAATCCAAGAGACGTGGGGCAGAGCCTCACTGATTTCCTGCATCCAAATCCTGCTGCCCTCCTCCAAATTTTCACCCGTTGCGAGATCTAAAAATATTACTATCCCACTGTGAATTTTTGCATCCAGTGTTTGAAAACCTGCTAATCATAGGTGAAAGCTGAGCTGATAACACACTTTTTAACTACAAGGATGCCTGCACCATTGGGGTTGTTTTGCTGAAATCAGTGACGGCTGCAAACTCAAACCAGAGATAATTAAAAACTAGTGGACAAGCTGGCTCATGGCTGGTGATGCTGAAGGACCATCACGGCGGTCAGCAGGTGGGCAGTCACGGGGAAGATGCCATTCTGTGCTAAAAACGGCATCCCAGTGGACGCCATCACTTTATGTTCGATTTTTACTCAAACTTATGGGAAGGGTCTGGCTGAGTCTGTTCCTAGACAGAAGGCGGCTCGACCTCTGTGAGCACTGGTGTGGTACAAGTGATAGCCCTGCGACTGCTATGCCTGCATGCATTGACTTCTCTGCGGAGTAAAGATCTGCTTGTAGATAAGATAGTGAAGTTTGTAAAGCAGATAACCCGCTACATTACTGCCTTACCATCCCTCCTGCCAGCCTGGAACGGGCCCAAATAAACAGCAATTGCTCAAGAAAATAACATGGAAATATGGCTCCAGCGTTGTAAAAGTGCTAATGCCTTTTACAAAGTTCAGAGTTATTTGGCAATTCCAAGTGACTTGGTGATGTGAGTTACTTGTGTTCCTTCAAATAACGATGCGTGGTCGTCTGCTTGAGCAGGTACAGTTTTGCTGATAACTTCTGCAGTTTGTGTGCAGGGAAGTGATGACCCAGATGGAATGCTCCTAATTCTGTGTCCAGTTTAACAGATTATTTCAGTCAATTCCCCTTCTGTTTCTAGCAGGCAACCAACATTTTTTTTGGTCTTGTGTTCTCCTAAAGCAATGTCTTGATTTGGGGCAAAGCAGCCCCAAAGGTGCTGTGGTGATCCCCCAGCAAAGTGAGCATCTCACATCTCTTAAAAGAGAAGAAATGAATCTTTAAAATAAATTCCAGAGCAGTGGTACCTTCCGGGTAAGATGAGGGAGCAATAGCCAGCGTCAGTTCTCAGCACGGAGAACAAAGCGGCGTTTTATTTTCGCTGCAGCTATGAGTAAGAACATTGATGCAATTACCTGCAACACAGGACGGAAAACAAGGAGGAGGCAGCAAGTGTAATGAGACCTCGGGCAAGGAAGAAAATCTGATTTTGAAGAATGAGGCTCCAGGGGATGCTGCGTTTTCTGGTAAAATGCTTGTCCAGAGCTGGGAGCGCAGCCTGAAGCTATTCAGCCCCGCCTGCTGGGGAACAGCAGGCAACAGAAGGCAAAGTCTCGTCTGGAGTTCACTGGGGAGGAAAAAGATGTGAGGAACAGAACGCAGGGGCACGGGGTGGGGTGCTGGGGTTTCATCCAGGGTTCCCCATCCCTGTGTTTGCGCCCGTGGGCTCCAGCTGGCACCCACGGGTGGCAGAAGGGGACAGCACGGAGAAGGCAGCATCCAGGAGGAGATGGCCCCAACGCCCTTGTCACTCAGCAGTTATTGACAAGACTAATTCCTTCCTAAGTGCTGTAATAAAGCGATTCCCAGAATAGTGCAGCTGTATGATTAGGGAGAAAGTAATAATTAGACCGTATTTGTTGGTGTTCGTATATACGCATGCGGATGTGCGTGCCATGTTAAGCGTTGTTGAGCAGGAAGGTGAAGCACCTGGAGGCCTCGCACACCATGGTCAGGCCCCGTGTGGAGTCGCTGTTCTCAGCACCGGGGGCTGGATCCGGTTCTGGATGAGGCCTCCTGCAACGCTGGCATCTCCAAGAGCTTTACCAACGTCCCCACACCTGTCCTTAGAAATGTCTCACCGTCAGGTGGGTATTTTGGGTGACCACAGCATGGGCCCATCGGGGGTTACCTGTTCCAAGACCCTAGTCTCATTTTCTATGATTTGTCAAGTAACCGCGGGGTTCAGGCCTCCATAATTCCTTGCTCCATCCCACATCCCTCCATCCCTAGAAAAACGTGAAACAAAAGCCTTGGGTGTTGTTGTTTTCTGACCCAGAATAAATGATAGCTCAGAATAAACGCTGTAATGCTTCATGACTTATTGTTCTTTAAAAAATCATTAAGTCAACAACTGTTAGTGCTGCCTCCTGGGAGCAAACTCGGGAATGCCATTAATATTAAAGTCCAGGACATCTGTCAGTGCAGGATATGTCTTTCCAGCTCCTTATATGCAGGTTGAAAATCATTTCTGCCACCAATACATATTTGAGTCACACTCGTAGAAGGGTGGAAAATTCTCCTGGTCTGTCAGTGTCAGATTCTCTGCTGGAGATCTGTGCCGATGTAAGGAATATTTAACTTTGAGGGAAAATTAAATTCCATTCACTGTGCCCTATAGGCAGCTATTTTTAAAGAAAGTAGGGTACCAATTTAGTGTCTCTCATGTGCCTAATAAAGCACAGTGAAAAATAAGAGGTGCTCCAGCCTGCTCAATGCCTGCAGAAAACGCAGTGTGAATTATTCAGGGGTGGTTGTCTCATCGCCGCTGTGCGCCGAGCGCCTCCATCAATCCTCAGTCCTTGGCGTGGGCTCTGAGCACCCCCAGCACTGCCCCCCGGGTGCCTAATTGGGATTTCGGGGATCACACTACCGGGTGGCCACTCTACTTCTCTCCCTGTGCCACCCAGCAAAGAAATTCCTGCTTGGATTTAGCCTTGGGAGCATGTTATCTAGGGCCTCAGGCTGCGCTCCAGCCCCACCGGCCTCCAGGAAGGAGGAAAGAAGTCTGAAAATCATTGCATTAATGTCAGGCTTCATATTTTTGGATGCAGAGGGAAAAAGTGCAGTGCTGCTGCTGTGGCAGGGATGGAACATCCGAGCTGGGCACTGCCTGCAAGGACATGTCCTCCAGCATCCCTTGATCCTGTCCCTGCACCGACCCCAACAATGCTGGTTGTTCAGAGGCTGAGAAGAAGTCCATAAATACTCTCCTCCTGATGAAATCTGCTTGATTGGCTTGACGAGGGAGTGTGGTGGTGTGCTCCATCTCCTCTCTGGGCATTTTTCAGGCTATGTACAGTTGTTGTAAAGCCAGGTTTTATGATCCTCCCTTGGTGAAATAATGAAATTACATCCCTGACATCCTATGTACCAGGCACTGTAATTCATAGGTGAAACAAGAGCTTGTGCTTGGGGCACAGAGCAGGATAGAAGGCAGATTTTATTTAGGATTTAGAGGTTTGGTTATTTTTTTTTTTTGCTGCCGCACTTTATTTTATCATGTAGCCTCTCACACTACATTCAACACTAATTCGTAGGGCATTATTTGAAATTTATAATATAAAGCCAGTGAACTGTGTAGAGGATGAATGTTTTATGTGTGTGTACAATTACTCTTCTGAATCTGTTTTATCTGCTTTCAAGTGCCTCTTTTTCCTATAGCCCAATGTTTTAAACCACATTTTTATTTGAGTGTTTAGAGTTTAAGTAGATCAAACTATTGTGAGTGATGCTTTGTGGGGATCTCTGGCATTTAAGAAGCTAAAGCAGTGTGTCTGAGCTGGCTTAGCTCTTTCTGCTCTAAACGCTGCACGTTGCCTGGCTGGGCTGCTGTGGGTTTGCCCCATCCTCAGCAATTATTTCCCAAACGAGCTGTGCATGGGACGCGCTCAGCACTTCTCTTGTGCTCCCTGCACCATCAGATGCCTCTACCCCTTGTATTTCACATCAGTGGCTTGCAAATAAGCTTCCTGGAATAGGGTTTGCTCTTGCTTTACATGTTATTAGTTTTTTCTGCTGTTTCACGGTGTCTGCCACAATATGCGTAAGCCCCTAATGCTCTGGGAATTGCCATATATTAATAACATATTCCGGATTTCCTGCATCTTCATCTGTACAGATTAGAGATGCTGCAGCTCAGCAGTGACAGAGTAATTTTAAAGATGAATAAAGAAAATATGTGGGAAATATTACGCGCGCAGGAGCTTCAAACAGAAATTATTCTTATGGTGTGTATTATTTTAGCTCCATGAAATAGATCAGTGCAGAAAACTGTAGCTTTCTAGTTGGTGGTATACACACAAATCTTGCTCCCAGACAGAGACACGAACGAGGCTGAGGAAGGACAATTGTGTTTCGGTAATCGTGCTAAGGAGGCATTGACCAGCTTGGCCAGATGGGGACAAATGTGACACTTGGTGACGGAGAGATGATGGTTGTTATGTGTGTTTTCAGATCCCCCAAACTTTGCCAGGCTTCTTCTGTTCTGGGGGAACACAAACACAAGCATCTTGTGAGCCAGAAAATCTTCTTAAAGACACGGTTTGGCAAAGGCTGTAAGCTTGTGAGATACTTCAGCCCTGCTCACTGCAGCACTTAAGCCACTTTGGAGACGTATTTAACTATAAGCTTGGCCATAAATCCCGGAGATGAGGAGATGGGATCCATGTTCATACAGCTAAGCAGGTGCTTATGTGCTTTGCTGAACAAGACACTCAGGAGCTGGAATAGATGTGCACCTTTGATGCTAAGAGCAGGATCAGGGCTTCCACCTGTATTGACTAATCTGACTTTAAAATGCGGCAAACCCACTCCTCCTGTAACACCTGGGAGTCCTCCTGTTGCCATCAGATTTTTCAGCTGTGGCAACAAACCCAAAAGGATGCCTGGGGTTTGTAGGCTGAATGTCTGCCTATTAAAAGCATGCCTGCAAGAAGAGCACGGTGGTGGTCTGTGCTGCTCAGGACAACACATGTCCATGGGATTTTGGGTTTTGAAGCAAGTTGTCTCTGGGGTGCAGCTGGGAGCCCCAGCCTTGGGGACATGCTGTGGCACTGTCCCCACCTGCAGGTACATGGGCTCGGAGCCCACCAGAGACGTACCCCAACCAGAGCTGCATCATCTGCACGACAATTCGAGGTAGATTAAGGTCTGCTATGTAAACAGGGGGTGTCTTTCTCTCCAAACAAATCATCTGAACTTCCGTGCTTGTGCCCATCCGTGATACAATGCTTTGAAGACAGGAAAATAAAAAAATGATAGATGCATGTGGTTGCAGAGGACAAATGTCAGACTGTGAAGTTTTGATAGGTACTGAAAGCCCATTTTGGTTTTCAGCCAGCTGTAACTTCATTTTGTGGCAGACAGAATATTAGAAGATGAGAAAGGAAAAAATAATCCAACCCCCTTTTCTGGAGCAGGTGGGGCAATTTCTCACATCACCTGGAAACTCCCAGGAATGGTTTGGGTTGTTTCACATGGTCACTTAGGTTTCCAATGCATGAGATGTAGAGAAGATGTGCTTCCTTTAGCAAACACGTGCAGCACAGTGGCCAAGTCCCATTAATCCTTATTTAATCTGCTAACTGTATTGTCAAATCATATTACACCACTGATAACTGTTAATGTCATACTTCACATTGGGCCCTTCCTCCACCTTGGCATTGCTGGAGCCACATTTATCACCATGCCAGCTGAGCTAAACAAAAGCTGGTGCTGAGGAGCCGCTGAAGGATGCTCCTCATTGAGGGACCCTGATGCTAAGGAGCAGAAGGAGGCAGCTAATGAAGAAGGCTCAGTAATTGAACTCCTAAATAGTCCTGAGGAGAAGGAGAGTCACAGATCCCATGGCCCTCATCCCCCCTGGCTGAAAAGCTCACCACGTTCTTCCAGCAGCATGGGTTGGGCTCCCTGCGTCTGGAGGCGTGCAATGCCCTTACACACCGTGCTGTCAGGTCCTTAACAAATATACCACCCCCAAGACAGACATACTGCCAGGTCTGCTACTCTGAATCCATAGTGCTTCGATCAAAATGCAGTGATACAGCATTTATCCTCCCCTTGTTTATTATTTCTGAGTTGTCTTTAAGCATATATCTCATTTAGGGCAAACCAAGTCACAGCTAGATTAGATTACAGCAAGGAAATCGGATTATTTTAAGTAGATAATATAAAACATGTCTATGGAAACTCCATGATAATTGCATTATCTTTGGTACATTGTGAGAGAATTATCTGTATTGTATTAGGTGGGGGAAGCATGCCAAAATGCTATTTAAAATGTGAGTGGGTTATGACAACGAGCCAGCCATTGGTCACAAGTAAATTAAAAGGCAGGAGATGTTTATGTCCATCATTTCTGGCCTTCAGCTTGCCCCTCCCGCCCCGGTGGCCATAGCAAGCAACCACATACTGACATCCAAAACACAGGGTGAAGCTCCTGAAGTTGTGTCTGCTGTCAGACAACCCTTGGACTCAGAGGGGAGGGGAAGGATCACCTCTCTCAGCCTGCTGGTGATACGTTGCCTCATGCAGCCAAAAACACTGTTAGCCTCCTTGGTGTCAAGGGCACATTGCTGACTCATGTTCAGCTTGGTGTCCACCAGGACTCCTCGGTCCTTTTCTGCAACTTTTCTCCTCTCCATGCTGTTTGGAAAACCTCTGGTATGGCTATAATGAGCACAGAAAGCAAGCGCCAGCAAAAGCCACTTGTAGCCAACACTTCTGTTTTCATGAAACATTAAAGTTTCCATCCTAATTTGCCCAATCTGGTCTGAATGACAGTGACAAAATCTGTAATGATTTTTTTCTCCTGCTGACAACTGGCTGGGAATAACACAGGCAGCAGTCAGCAGCACCATGGTGTGTTGGGAGCTGGAGCACAACCAAGCATCATCAGCGGGATGGGAGACAATTTATGTGACAGGCTACTAATGGACCTAAATATGACAACAACAATTGCTTTCTAACCTGCCCGAGAGTTTAGAAACTGAAGAATCTGCTTGGCCTCAGTCTGGGGGAGTCATGCTACCCTTGCCCCCCCCCCAGTCATCATCACTGAAGATTCAGAAGAAAATTTTAAAAATTACTGAATCACCAGCAATTTGGCTGAGACAGCTGGGAGTCAGGCTGTGGCACTGGCAGCCCAGCTCCCTCATCTGGTGCCATCTCTGCCAAGTCTCACCGTGCAGCCCTGGACAATTGACCTCCATTTTCTCCTGAAGGTGGATAAAAGCAATTTCTTCCTAAATAAAGCCTCATTTGAACAAAAAGTCATGTTATCATTACAGCAGGAGACTACACATTGCAGTAGTGGTGGGGAGTGAAGGTCGTACCTGGGTCTTGCAGGTAATGACGTCTTGCTCAAAAGGCACATTGTTTTTTCTCACTCACTCTTTCCTTCACTGTCATAATTGTCCAGTTCCTCAGAAAAGGAGCCTCAAATATTCAGCCTTTCTCTGCGTTTTGACGACCATCTGAAACAGTACATGCGGAGCGGTTAGAGGATGTTATGACAAGCTGGTGTCATCTAGGAATACTGGTAACAGTCACTTCTTGAATTCAAGCAGAGCAGAAGCTCCTGACTCACTTGGGACATCGCCTGCAGGCTGGTCACTTCACTGCTGAATTTTGTGTCCTCTCTGGATGCGTCTGCCTTCAGGTTACCATCGCACCAGGTGTCCCCGAGCCCAGTTGTCACTGTGGTATCCCAAACTGGAGCACTGGGTTGGTATTTATGGACTGCAACTGAGCTGGAGGGAGCTTCCCACTGATGCTACGGCATCACACCAGCCAGAAAAACCACAGGAGTAGAGGAAACTGCTGCCCACAGTGCCCCCCACCAGCAGCTCACGTGCCAGAGCCACTGCCAAATTTACAACACTGCTCATGTCTAGCCACTGCTTCAGCCGCAGATGACAGCTAAAACTCAGCACTAGTAACTTAAAAGCTCTTCTGCTGTTGGTAAATCTGGCCACCTGCTGGGAATGTACTTGGGACTATTTACTCTTAAAATTTTTTTTGGGTGTTGATTTCTGTTCCAGTGTGGCTCTGGAGAGCTTATGAAACACAGGGACTGAAGCCTGTGCAAAGAGCCTTCCCCTGCACCTGATGAGATGAAAAGAAATGCAGTTTTCTCTATTGTACTGGGTCTGGCTGGGATGTTAACTTTCCCTGCAGCAGCCCATACAGTGCTGTGTTCTGCACTTGTAGCTAGAACAGCACTGGTATCACACCAGTGTTGTGTCTGCTGCTGAGCAGTGCTGGCACAGCATCAGGACTCTCTCTAACCCTCCTAGGGGGTGGGCAAAAAAAGGGAGAAAGAAACATCACCAGGGCAGCTGACCTAAACCAACCAAAGGGATATTCCATACCATATGATGTCACACTCAGCCATAAAAGGTGGAGAAAGGAAGAAGGGGGGAGGGGTGGGCTCTCGTTGCAAAAACCTCTGTCCTCCCAAACACCAGCTATGTGCGTTGAGGCCCTGCTTCAAGGACGTGGTCAAGCATCGCTCATTTGTGGGAAGTAGAGAGTAATTTCTTTCCTCTGCACTTCCACATAGCCTTCACTTGTTTTGTTTTGTTTTCTTTTCTTTCCTCCTCCCTTTTCCCCTTTCCCTTTTTTTCCCTTTAGTTAAATTGTTTAATTAATAATAATCTTTCCCTAATAATTATTTTTTCCCTTTAATTAAATTATCCTTATCTCAACCCGTGAGTTGTTGTTTCCTTTACTTCTTCCCCTCCTCTTCTAAGGAGGGGGAGTGAGAGAGCGGTTGTGGTGTTCAGCTGCCTAGCATGGTAAAACCACCACATCTATCTAACACAATACTCACACCCTCCTTCTGTGATTCAAATGCTCCAGAGACCCCCAGCATTGGCAGGGCAATGGGACACCTCAATAGCCCAAAAAGCATGGTACTGGCAGGGCAGCACTGCTGAGTAAAGGGTGATCTTCAAGTCTTTAGTGTTCTTAATAAGGATGGGGATAGTGTTCACGAGCAGTTATTTTAACGCACTGTGGTGTAAATGATGGTGTAACTACCAGAAGCAATTGGTTTCTGCTTGTCTGATTCCTTGCTTTGGTCTCACCTAGAGCCAGGAGAAACTCAGTGGTAAATTTGTTCGTCATAAAGAATAGATCAGAGGACTGACATTGGTGGATCTCATTCAGTGCATATAATAACTCTGGCTTGGAGGAAGGGAGATGGGGAACTTCATTTTTTTTGAAGGAGGTCAAAACCTTCAAGATTTTCATTAACAAAATGACATTGTTTTACAGTCTCAAGTTGTGTCAGGGGAAGTTTAGATTGGACATGAGGAAGAAATTCATTATGGAGAGGCGGTCAAGCATTGGACTGGCCTGCCCAGGGAAGTGGTGGAGTCCCCATCTCTCGAAGTATTGCAGAGACGTGTGTACATGGTACTAAGGGACGTAGTTTAATGATGGGGCTCGGTAAGTCAGGTTGATGGTTGGACTTGATGATCTTGAAGGTCTTTTCCAAGCCAGATAATTCTTTGATTCTACAGAAAACTGTCCCTCTTATTTTTCATAAAGACCAAAGAAAGCTGTATCAGCTTACCTCTTTAACCCTGTGGAAATACCTCAGGTCATTCTGTTCTTCATCCTCCAAAGCTCTCTGCAGGTCTGAGCTCCGCAGCGATGTTTCCCTGCCTCACCCCCATTTTCACCATGGCCAAGAGCTGGGAGCCCCTGGGGGCCCCCCTCAGGGCCGGGACAATCTCAAAACATCAAAGCAGCTCAGCAAGCTGGCTCCTTGTCCCCACAAGGTGTCCGAGCTGCCATGCTTTGCTGGGAGATGGCTGGCAGGCACAATTAAACCGGGCTTCCCAGGAAGTCTTTGCCAGTGCTGCCCAGGCTGCTCCCAGGCCTCATGTATTAATTATTCCTCTTTCCATGCTCTTCAGAGGGCCTGTTACAAAAAGATGCAAAATTAAAAGCACATTTCCCTGATGAAATCCCTGTTTTAGTCCGATTTGTGGCAGTTGTTCTGTGGAGTTTTCCACTGAGGCCTAGGCCGGGTGGGGAAGGCCAGGCCGTGCCGGCAGCGGGGCCTGCTCTGAGGCACCTGTGGGGCCCTGCAGGGATATATGGAATGTTCCAGCACCTTCCAGAGGTGTACTTGGGCACATGGGGTGTTTGCTGGGTGCACAGGGGAAATCTGCTGTGGGGAAACAGTTTTGGAAATGTTTGTGCGAAGTTACACAATTTTTTTTTTTTTTTTGGCAAGCTTTTACAAACTGCCACCTATGAGTCTCAGGGAGCAGCAAATTCCTGGTTATGAGCCCATGAAAATTTCATCTGGTTTTGGTTGATGATGAAATACGAGATTTGATAATGATGACGTTGCGTGACAGGTGTTTGTGGAACTTTTCTGGTCTTTAATGTTAATCTGCATCTCTTGTCCGTGCTTTAATCAGCAGAGTTTGTTGCAATGCCCTCGCCTTCTAGGAGAAATGATGAGAGAAATAGCCCTAACTCAGCAAAGCATTTCTAAGAGATTTTAGCAGGATAGCCGGCTGCAAATTAGCTTTTTTTTTTTTTTTTTTTTTTTTTGGTGTGAAAAGCTTGTTGTTTTGAAGATAAACTTCCAAAGAAAATTTTCCATTTGAAAACCTGCATGGAAGAATGTCTCCATTTTCTAGTTTGTTATAAATAACACAGTGCTATGGATCTAAGATAGTCATCAAATGCCTTAATATCTGTATATCAAATATCTAGTTTCAAATGTAGAAATTACTCTTTCAAAACTTTGGTTTTCAATAGGAACATGTCATTCCTGGTAAATGAGAATAAAGTCCATTATTTTCCTTTAGCTGTACATGTGGTGTAAAACATTAAAAGCATTTTTAAAATGTTATCGATTTCTCCATAAATGTGAAAATTCCAATAAATGGCACTTTCAGAATATACGATGTGTCATTACAGCCTTTTCCGGGTAGTGACCCTATTAAAGATATCTGCTGCCAGAATGCACATCAAGCACCATCAAGCCAATATTCCCCCCTACAAATACTCTGCAGGCCAGGGATACACATTTGCTGAGCCAGAAAGCCCCTGGCCTTGTTAACAAAGTGACAGGAACACCACAGCATTATCTGCTGGTGCAAGCGCTGGTCTGCAGCACCCAGGAGCTCTAACACTAACACCTTCTAGTAACCATGCCCCAGGGCTGCCCCTGTTCCCTTAGACAGGCCTGTCCATCTGAAGCCTCCAGCTCGTTAGAAATTGCCACATGGCTGCATGAAGCTGTGTGGCAGACGTCTTCTAGTTGTCCGCCCCAGCTCTTCTGTTATCCTCAGGATGTTCTGGTGAGGATTAATGCACAGCAGGAGCAGCTGGAAAGCCTCGGATGAAGCAGATTGTAGTAACTGGATTGCTTTTGTAAGTGATAGCAAAAGTGCTATTTAGTCCCTCATGAAGACATTTTGCCCACACTGGCCAAGTGCAAGGGTTGCTTTTGTTCCAGATTTTTGGGGCTTTCAGAGGACACCACTGCAGATGTGTCCTGTCCTCTTGCCTTCTGTCTGGAGATCCTTGGACGCAAAACAGTGGAGCCATCTCTTTTCTCCACCTTCTTCCCCCTGAACTGTTTTCCTGCAATTCCTTGGGCTGCAGCTGGGCTCGTCCCCATGGAGCAGGTGGTCTGGGAGAGTACAGATAAAGGATGTGCTTTCTATTCAGTTCTTGGGCAAGGATGATAGCTCTGTGCATTTCAAAGGTTGTCTACCAAGACGTTGGCCTGTTATATGAGTTTAATTAATTTGAAAAGTGGGCTTTTGCTTTTCTGTGTTATTATTCTCTTAAAACCATTCTGCCTTTTCCCAGTTAAATATATTTCAAGAGCTGCAGCTATTTTCTTGGAGCAAAAAACCTGTTCCCTTCCCTGTTTCTGTTCTTGTTCTCTGTACAACATTGAGACTGTAAGAACATCACAAAGATACAGCTCTGTGACAGTGTTTTCTCTCTACATGCTAATAGACCTAAGCATACGTACATATATATATACACACACTAGTATGTATATATATACACATACATGCAGTGCTCTGACATTGGAGATGGGTGGTTTTTTACCACAGACACCCCAGAGACCTTCTGGAGCTCTCAGAGGGATGCTTCCCAATTCCTGTACAAGGAAGCCAGCAGTCTCCAAGCAGAGGGAAGGAAGAAGCCAGAAACAGCTAGTGACATCATTTTTCTCCACCACAGCCTCCTTTTTTTTTGTTACTGCAAACTGTGCACAAGAGGTTGGATTCCCACCAGAGAAGCTGGCCACTGCCACGTCCTGAGCCAGGTCTCAAAACACTGTAAGCCTCATCCCTCTTCTTCCAACAGCCTCGTGAGTGTGCATCCTCTCTTGATTGCTCAAAATAATGCACACATATGGTCTTCCTGGTATCATTTACATTTTACCTTCATCAACATCATCCAGAATTTAAAATGAATGAAATCAGAAATCAATCCTTTCTTTTCACCAGTAAACCAACTTTTTCCTTCACTTTACACCTCCACAGTCCACTGTCCTGATACTTATAATCCCACAGAGTACTCTCAGCTGCAGCCTGTATTACCTGCGCCATACAAATGAGAGCTGAGGTGCAGCAGTAGATTCCTAACGGCACAAACACTGTTTCTGTGGGTACACCAGGGATGGCAAAGACTGCCAAGATGCAAAACCGTGTGTTTTGCTCTAAATATGGGCTAGAGACACATTGTTCTCTAGTCTCGTAGTAGGGAAGAGCAACAATTACAGGATGAATGTGTGTATATATATAAATATATATATGCACATATATTTACAAATATTCACACAGAGCAATGAAGAATTTTTTTATCATGCAGGACGTTTGACATGAAATTGCAGATGAGGGATCCTGCACTTAGGAGATGTGTGTAATAGCAACACCCGCTGCGCTGCCCAGTGTCTTGGGAATGTGCCAGGCCTGGAGAAATCCAGAGAGTACTGCTCAGAGATAGGATGTCAGTTTGCAATTTTTCCTGTTTCTTTCTGCTACGAGTTTACTACATAGGAAATCATCCTCCAAACCATAGCAAAAATCACTGATCTGACTGTCAAAATGTCTTCATTGCCATCGTAACATGGGAAACCAGGAATGGCACTAATATGATAATAACTCATTTACATCCCTGTTAACGAGGTGAGGGACTGATGACTCCTGTATCACTGGGAATTTCTTTCTCCTCTCCTCCTCTCCCCACTCCTGCCCCATGCCTAGCTCTGGGACGTTGCTCACCCACCTCCCCAGGGGCTAAGGCAAAATATTTCTTATTCTTCTATAGCACCTGCTGGTAAATGCAAAGTGGCAGTAATATATTGTAGAGCTTATAATAAATCAGTGAGAGTTTTTGGATCATGAGGCAGTTCTGAAGCTCACTGTCAGTTTACACAGGCATAGGAGAAAGAAATTAAGATTTTTTTTAACTGATTGTTGCTATTAAGAGACTGAAAAAAAGAGAAACAGGGGGTGTCCAGAATTCCAGCAGCTAATGCGGAGTCAAACACGTGATGAACCATCATACTGTTATATGTCAAAGTGAACTTACTTTCAAAAAGAGGTGAAACTTCTCTTAAAAGCTAAAAAATATATGGGTGGCATTCATCTTCAGTGCACTCCTGTGAAAAGATTGGGCTCTGTGTGTCTGCTTGTCTTTTGACTTCACATCCACACATGAAACATTTCCTCAAACTGATCTCTGAGAATTGTTAGCAATGCATATCCATTATGGATTATTTTCCAACGTGTTTTAAAGTCAATGGGCAGAATATTTTCCTCGAGGGTTGAAAGCCTTTAACATGCCACTGAAAGAAGAGCTGCACCTTGGAAAAAGAGAACTTGACCTGTGGGCATGAGACAGCACTTCTTTGCCAGCAGCATCCGAACTTCAGGCTTGTTTTCTCCTTCTCCACCCCTGAGCTGCAGAGAAACCTTCTGCCTGGTCTGAGACTAGGAAAATTCCAGGCTGGGGAATTATTCACCAGTGTGTTCCTGGCTCATTTTAAGTGGCTCTGCAGCAGGGCCGACACAGGGAGGGTAAACGCTCTTGGCAGGGGTCGGCAGGACCCTGCAGCTTGCCCAGGCTTATCCCAGGACAGGAACCACTTGGTTTCAGCAGACGTTTGCTGAGGCACCGAGGACTGCAAGAAGCATTGCAAGCAGACACTGAGCTCCTCCCTGGCTGAAGCAGCCTCAGCAGGGCAGAGCTGCAGCTGCTTCCCCATTGCTGCCCTGGACCCTGTAACAGGAGCACTGCAATTAGCAAACAACAGAATGAATTCATTCTTGATTCAGCCTTTAATTTCAATGTCCTCCAAGGGGAAACTTTCTGAGATTTAAGACTTGAAAGCAGAGCACAATGCAAGAAAACGAAAACATGTTCAGGATAACTAACAACACAGACGACTTCCTCCCGCAGAAATTATATTATATACAGGAGCTTATTTCATCTTTTGCTCTGAGGGAACGTATTATAAATTCTGTTTACTAGAGCAGCCTGACACAAAGTGCTCGCCTCTCCTGACATGGAGGAGCCTGGCGGGTTCCCGCGTGCTGCTCGCAGCCCTCGCTGTGCCCGCTCACCCCCTGCTTTACCGCTGGAAGCGCCACGAGAGTGAGACATGCCGAAGGAAAAGCAAAGCTGGAAGCTCAAATGGATTGGTTAATTATTGTTAATAACTAATTTATTGGCATGAGGAAAACATGCCTTTCCAGGGCTCCCTGGATAGTAACATCTAAGAGGTGGGAAACACGCCGGAGAATTGCGTGTAGTGGTTGAGTGAGAAAAATCGTCTCTAAATGGTAACCTTGATTTGGGCCAGGAGAGGTCTTTGCAGCTACTTTCAGGCTTTGAGAAACAGAGCAGGCTTTTGCTTTTGCTAGCTGTTCAAGCATGGTGGATTGACAGCACTGGAGCAATTTCTGTGTCACAACAAGTTCAGTGCTTGAGGATTAAGGCGAATCACCTCCCATGGACCTCTGCACTGTGACCCTCAAGGGTGCTGAAAATGCTCCTCGAGCAGCAGCTGTGTCCTGGACCACTGCAGAGATCCGGAGGCCATCAAGTGCTTTTGGTGCTCCGGGAGAGAGGAGCTTGGATCTGCACAAGATGGTTAAAGCTGTCTTCTGCTTCTTCCCCAGAACTAGCTTCAGAAAACAACAAAAACAGAAGGGGAAAAAAAATGGAAGGAAAAAACTCACCAACAACCAGTCTAATTACTTTGTCTGCCGTGGGCAAATTGGCTGAAGCTGTGGTTGTCTGGGATGTGGTGAGAGCCCTGCACGTGTTCCCCCTGTTGGGCAGGAAAACAACCCAAAATTTCCCAAAGGGTCCTGGAGGGCCTATTCCCACCCAGCCTTCAGGGAGCATCGCCACGCTGTCCTCTGCTTGGGCACAACGCTGAGCCTCTCCCCTGGCACGGAGGAGTCTGGGAAGTGTTTAAAGCCCTGGCTGCCTCTAATTGTATTTTCAGCTTAAATTGGTTTTGTACCACATGAGGTATGAGAGTCTGTGCTGGTAGGGAAGGCTGGTGCTACTCCGCAGGAAGAGTCTCATCGCCGTACATCCCTCATGCTCATCTTTCAGTCTGGTGACTGCAGAGTCAGACCCCACAGAGAATACATCTTCAGAGAAAACGGCTGCAGCTGCAGCTTTATGAAAGCTTTCTGCACGGATTGAGGCAAACAGAGGGAAATAAGTCACAGGGAGAAGGGAGATGGGGAGGTGGGCTATCCCCGAGGCTCACCAGCAGCAGGATTTCGACTGCTCCCTGCACAGCTGGGTTTTTTTGTTTGTTTGTTTTTTGTTTTGTATAATATTATTTTTACTTGGGTTGGTGGAACTGGTTGTGCTGTACACACGAGATGTGTTTGCTGGGGCTGTGTGTCCAGCTGGCGCGTGTCGCTGCGGGTCCTACGGCAGAGCTGTGTGCTCACTGGTGCAGGGACACTTCTCCATCTCACCTGAGACTGCAGAAAAGAGAGCCCAGCTACTGTGTGCATACAGGCATAGTGTGTTCTAAATACATGCTATAAGCAACACACATCTGATCCATTAAAAATGCCAGGACAGGCACAACGTGGTGCCTTGCAAAGGTCCAGCTTGCTAAGGGCTCATCCCACCTCTGCCATCCCAAAGCCCTTCAGCTGCAGGCGGGCACTGTGAAACAGGAATAATGACTTTTAGCCCCAATATATGAGGCTGTAAGGGTTTGGTTCTCATGGCACAGATGCCTGAGGTTTCTGAAGGTGCTGTGCTGTTTGTTTTCTCCAAGCTTGGTGCCCCGGGGTGTGCTCAGCTGGGTTTGCTCCTCGGGGAGCTCTCCGGCAGACACACAGGGTTGCTCCATCTCCCGGGTTATCGGAGCGGCTGTGTCAATACTGGTCAAACTATACTAAACTGTCTCCTTGTTTCCATAGTGACATTTCTGCCTATATGAGTAATTTTGGGCTCTTCCTTGTCACACTCGAAAACACGGAGCAAAAAGGAGAAAAAAACAGGCAACGTTACTAGCATGCATCATGAGGATGGCCCAGCTGGGACCGACAGCTCCATCCGTAGGGGACCACACCGTGCAGACACCTTCCCGGGGCAGTGCAGCCACACAGATTTCTGCTCCCTGCTTTCTGGTGTATAAATACCCCAAGGAAACAATGCTCTTCTGCTTTTCACGCCAGCAGGATAATGGGATCTGCCCAAAGGACTGGCAGTGTCCTATGTTGAGAGCATTGATACTGAAAATGTGACTCCCAGGTCCTTTGATGGGAAGACCTTCCAGTACCACACAGCTTTTTGGAGAAAACCAAGCCGCTCACCAACTACAGCTCTTCTGAGCTCTGATTTCTCTGCTTTTGGGGTTAAGTCCTTACTACTAAGCTTATCCACGAGTTTACTGCTACTGGTGGTTCAGCCTCCAGCTCTGCTCCATGCAGTGCTTTATATCTATGGTGTGGTCAACGCTTTGCTCCTCTGCTCTTCCCAGCTCAGTGAGATCTGTAGCTATACCCTACACCCTTGCTTTATCCTTGAGTAAGTGAAAAACCAACACCTTGTGGTTAGATGTGGGCTGCCAAATCCATGTCCTCTAATTGCAAAAGAGACTGCAGCGTACGGAGTGAAAGATCAGGGTCTGGTGAGCAACATGATAAATTTGGCCATGTGTGCTCTGTTTGTTCAGTAGAGTACAGTTGTCAAATAATATGCTTCTAGGCTGTGTGGAGCAAATTAATTTTGTATCCTTTAATAAAAAAAAAAAACTTATATTTTTCAAAACAATACCCTCTTTTCCTTCCCTGAGGGCCCTGCAGAGCATAAAGCAATGCACAGAAAGGAAAGAAATAGATGGAGAAAATAAACATAGTGACAACATGACAAATCTTTATAATCTGGTAGAATTTTTTTTTTTTTTTTTGCTGCATGAATCTGAGCCTGGAGTTCTGTTATCTGCTGTGGTAAATAAGGATGAATTAATGTGGAAAAAAAAGTGTATTTATAGCATAAATATACTGCTGAGTAATATACTGGGTTTTGCTGCTTGGGAACACAGAGACCAAGTCTTATCCCACAGAAACACTTCTGTAACCCTTCCAGCTGCATCCTGCTGGCACGTCCTAAGTCCATGAACAACCAGGGCCATAGGATTTCCTATGGGGGAGTCAACCAATGAACTAGGAATGGATAGCAAGTAGATGGTCAGTTCAAAAAAAAAAAAAAAAAAAAAAAAAAGGTTGTTGTGTGCTTTTTTTTATTTTTCCCAGAGAATATCTGAATTGGCAGTGGAACACCTTGCCCAAGGATGCTGTGGGTGCTAGAAGAGTTCAAAAGGAAGCAGCAGAAAATAAAGAAAGAAAAAATCATAGTGGTAGCTGAAAGAGAAAGCATCTCTCTCACCTGAAAACCTTGGCCCCAGAACTTCAGTGTTTAACACAGGACAAGCCCAGCTTTTACCAAGCCCATCTTTCCCCAGAGTTTTTCATGTGAGCTGTACTGTAGGTGTTTTTTTTATTTATTCTCTGTGATGAAGCTTTCCTAAGTCTCAGCCAGGTACAATTTTATTGTTAATAGTCTTGCTGCCTCAGCAGTCTCATCTGGATGAAAAAGAAGATGGAACACATCTCTCCTTTTCTCTTATTTCGTCCTGGAGTGTCAGGAGGGAATGGAAATGAGCTGAATTGCCTTTCTACCTATTCCAAACAAATTGCTGTTTTCTCAGGTAAGCGTGGTTGAAACGAGCTCTTGTTCAGGCTCCCAAGGAACTGCTTAACAGGTAGAGCAAGGGGAAGTGAGCAAAAATGATTACAAACTGTCATTTTCAAATTGCTGGCTTTGTATATTGCCAGTGCATAAAAGGGGCTGGCAAATCTCCCTCTAACCCCAATGGGAGCAGAATCATCGCTGGGTTACACTGCTGTCTGTGTCATTACTCATCCCAACCACTCATCTCATGGCTAAGTAAAGAGAAGGCACGTCTACACGGGGGAATCACGGCAACATTTTGGCTTCACTGTTTCCGCAGACCTTAAATCTGATCCACGTTAGGGGATGCGCTTTGGTAAATACCCGGTTGTCTGCAAGTGAGGTGACTCCAGCGGGACTTTCCATGTGCTGAGGATCAGGCACGCACCTCAAGGTCTGCACTTTTCTCGTTCTGAAGCAAACACATGCACGGCAATGAAACACGTGCTGCTAACAAAGCTTTGAATTAGTGATCAGCATCTTCAGCTATCTCTGCACACTACCTGAAAGGAATATATTTGGCAGCAGAATTTGTAAACCTAGATCTCAAGTGCTGCACAAATATGCGAGGTACTCCAAGGCTTTTTAACACCTCATCCGTTGCCACCAAGGAGCACTTAATAAAAAGCAGCGCGAATGATTCTTGCAGAAGCACGGGCGCTGATGACAAATGCTTGGAGGTGCCTCCCTGGGCCCTTGCCAAAGGTTGGAAGGGTGCTGGCTGAGACACCTCGGATCAGGTCTGCCACCCGCCAGCATCACGGGGGGAAGGACTGCAACTCACTGCAAACACGTTTATGCTCAAAATTACGGATTTAATTACAGATTAAAGCCTATCCACGATGTCTGCAAAGAATAACAGATAAATTCTGTCTATGCTCCGCTTTATTTTTTTTCAGATGGATGTTTCTTTTTATACTAAGCATATGGCGCACTAGATTTCAAGTCCCATTGATAAAGACTGTAATCTCCGTAGTCTCTTTATTATATTTTTCCCGTTTCTGCTGAGTTGGAAAAAGGCATTGCATGCCATCTGTCAGCCTGATCACAGTGCAATTTGCAGAAGTTTCAGACCAGCACAGCGTCGGCAGCAGCTCGCAGTTCTCCTCCAGACTTGGGTTCTCGTGGAAGCAATATAGCCCCATTAAACACTTACTTCACAAACAAAAACTCATTTGTGCAGCATGCTAATGACAATAATGCAAATGAATCTGTCATGTTCGTAGCTACTATCCCTAACCGCTGTATTCATGAATATATGGTAATTAAGCTATTACTGCTAATGTAACTGTGTCAGCACTACTAAATTAAGGGCTGTACTGTAAATAAAAATGGGGTCATAAAAAGAAAAGAAGGCAGTAAAAGATAATGGGTAGAAATGCTAAGGGGAAGTAGGACAGGCTTTGCACAAGCAAAGGAATTTATTTTAAAGGCTCCTACTAAAGGATCTATTTTGATGTCATGGCTTGAAATTGCAACTACAAGCTGATACATGAAACAAGCGGTTCCTTTTGTCCTCAGTGCCGTACTAAATCCTATGACATTGGCAGGTTTGTGATAAAACTGTCATAAGAAATCATCAATTTATTACCCCTCCATTGTGGCTCCATCTCTGAGCTCGTTAATAAGTGTGCAAGGTATGGAAAGATGGCATAACAGACCCCTTCCATAAAAGCTCACAAAAGAAGTATGAGAGGTTCCTATTCCCAAGGAGTAATTTGTAGTCTGAAGTATGCAAAATTGGGATTTTTTTTCTTATTTGGTAAATTCCCTCTCACTGTATACTTTCTGCTCTCTTGTACTGTCCCCAGCGCAGCTAGTTTTAGCAGCAGAACAAAATTACTCCCACTTGAAGAGCCCTATTTCCATTAAACAAGAGATGAAAGATTGGATATTTGTAGCACATGCAATTTTGTTACACAAATGAAAATCTCGAGAAGCACCAATGAAATCAATATTTTGCTTAGGCTCAGCCTGCATGTAAATGAAATTAGAGTCTGGCTGCAGGTGACCAAGCCCTGGGGTACTTGTGGGCCCTGGGCCACCACTGTCTTGCTTCAGCTCAAAAGGCTGAAGGTTTGAAGATTTGGAAGGAAAATGTCCTGAATTAAAACACATGTCCTTGCTGGGACAGGGAGAGGGGAAGGATAGGGAGGGTTCAGTTTGGGTGAGAAACACGCAGACCAAGAGATAGGAAGAGGCATAGATATTCATGAACCGTGTACTTCATGTTCTGTATTTGCAGCTTTTCCTGATTTTGTGATTTAACAGAATACAAAGCACAATGATCAAAACTGCAAGACGCTGCCCTTAAGACAGACAAAGGCAGGCAAAGAAAACCACTGTCCGTAAGTGGTCTGAGATCACAGCAGATAGGTAGCCCTGAAGATGGCACACAGTGAGATTTATCTGTTAAGTGAGAGTTTCCTCTACTGTATCAGGTAGACGCTATCTGTATTTTTCTGGGGGGTATAATCCCTTGTGCTTCAGCACAGAAGCCGATTGCAAGCAGAGACTGGAAGATGCCTCTTCTCCAGGCTGTTTATTCCGTTTGCATCCACAATGTGGCTTCCTGCCTTTTTCTCTAACTCAGCTCGAGCAGAGCGCTGACAAGGAGAGGGCACTGGATTCGGTGTCCCCAGTATACAATTCCTAATTAAACACGGACAGGGATATGCTGCATCAATTTGCTGGTAGGCTCCCCGGAGATTGATTTATATAGGGACAGGCACAGTACACAGCTATGCGGTTCAGCAGCATTTTGAGGTATTGTCTGGGAAGATGCGAGCTGGCTGAACCCTTAAATCCACATCAGCTGGCAGCCACCACCCGTAGCTGATCCCCTTCACAAACTCTCTGCTGTGACATGCCGAGCGTCTGAACCGGAGCCAAGCGTGGATTTTGCAAATGGGCCCTCTATTTCTAAAGCGATGCACATAAAGTGTCCAGTGCCGAATGGGTCACCTTCCAGCTTCATATCTCACCCCAAATCCTGGCTCCTTTCTCACCTCTGGGGTCCCCCCGGGGCTCTCCCTGAGGCTGTGGACAGGGAGCTGCAGGTCGAGCTGCCGGCAAACCCTCCCGCTGCCCTCTCAATCAGGCATTTGACAGTGCTCTCTTTTGCCCAGCTGGCATGGGATGAAAAAAATGACTTTGCCAATTAGTTTCCAATTCTATCTAGAGATTCAGTGTCTTTCTTGAAATGCAGGGTTGCTCGGGGCAGCTGGAGAAAGGAAGCTTGTGAGCCAAGGACAAAACGTAATGATAACAATGCGAGGCAGTGTGGGAATGTAAAATAGTTCCAGTCACTTAATCCAAAGTAAACCGTGACTGACTTAGGAGTAATCATTTATTTTTAAAACTTTCTTTCTAAAAAATTAAGAATGACATACTAAGGAAAGGAACAGGTTCAAAGGCAGATATCCAGACCAGAGCAAGAGAGCATACAGGCAGATTTTCATCCTAAAGGCTAATATCAGAGCGGTGCAAAATCTGCCAGGGGGTGCAGGGAAGCTGTGCCAGAGCCGGCATGCCCCGCAGAGCTGTGTGTGCATGGCGAGGGGCAGGGGAGCTCAGCAAACACCTTGCACCCTATGCTTGTGGCAAGAACAAACACACACACAAGGAGCAAATTAAGCTAATGAGCAGCGATCTGTGAAACGGCGGTGTGTCTGTGGCTCATGGTCATCTGGCTCCTGCTGGCTCCTGCAGCAAGCAGCACTTGTGCAGCTATGCAAGGGGATGGGTATAATGGAATCAAAGCTGGCATGGCTTGTGCTGAAGGGTTGGAGAAAAAGTTAAAGCAGAAACGACTTCTTTTAAAGGCTGGCTTTCTAAGGGGTAATTTTGGTCATTTCACCCGCTGTACAGCTCAGTGTCAGCATTGCCAGCAAATAACTGCTCTGAGGGGAGCAGCCAAACAGTGTGGTGTGTCTGTGTGCAAGCAGCAAACCAAAATGCATATTCTTATGTTTAAAAAATGTGAAGTATATAAAAATGTATTAGGAAAAGGGAAGAAAGAGCCATGAGTTTTACAAGTGCTTTCAGATGAAGTGCCCTTGGGCAAACACATCCACTGCAGGATGGAAGCAATATTGCAACAACAGGATGTAAACTTGTGTTTCCGTGCAGATTGGTGGGGGCAGCAGGTGTACATCCTGGGGTATGATCTTCCCCTGACGTGAATCGCTGCTCTGCTGATAAAATGAACCAAGCTGTCCCTGCCATGCACCAGCCTGGAGTTCTTGCTCCGCGTGCATTCACTGGAATGAAAAAGGTGGACTCCAAAATAATAAAAATAATACAGGTAATCCAGAGAAAAACTAAAAGTGCTGGAGTGGAGGCAGAGAAATCTCCTGCTCACATCTGTATCACCAGCTGTAGCCCTCAGCATCATGCCAATCTGTATTTCATCACTTCTTGTGAACACAAGTAAAATGGCAGCCCCGCAGGGATTACCCAGTGCCCAGTTAACAGCAAAAAGATTTTGAAGTGCAGAAAGTTAAAAAGGTTTCCAGTTTCCTAGTTTGATTTCCATGTTCTGATGACCTGAAGTCATCTAAGGCAGTGATATTAAAAAAAAAAAAAAAGGGAAAAAAAATCCATGGCATTTTCTTAAGGGACAAATTATTTTTAGCCGTGGAGATTTAAAGCTCTCTCCAGGTTCCTGAACTTTGAGAACTTTTCTTCACTAAGAAGCTTGACAGCTAAGCAGGTTCTCTCTTTTCCCAACCTTTCAACTGATCTAATTAAAATATGCAAAATCTCCCTTTCTGCATGATGAAGGAATATGCTTTTTTTTTTTTTTTTTTTCCAGCGAGATAAAAGGCAATTTCTAGAGACTCTATTTTTAAGAATAACTACTTCCCTCTTTGTTTTGAGTGCTCAGCCACTTGTCCCATTTCAATTTATGGGAGAAAAATGGGAAATAAACAAGCTCACCCACTTTCCTTGTTTTTGGCCTTGAGATTACTGGCACCAGACAGCTTTTGAGAGACAGAAAATTGGTTGTAAATGAGTGACCAGGCCTGACTCTGGCTGACACCAGTACCACTGCACGCTGCCAGAGGAGAATGCTGGAGTTGGGCATACGTTGACACCTGGCTCTGTGTGCTTTAACTTGGTTCAGGTCCCTCCAGAGGAATGACTTCCCAAGCAGAATATAGTTACAGCTTTTTATTTAATTTTGGGTTAGTATCACTTTTCAAAAACCACACTGCTTTTTAGTCACCCACATTTATTTATGATACACAGTCCAAATATTGCTGGAGAAAGCTCTCTTGATGAACAGACTACCCGAAAGGCACGAAAAAGCCAACAAACCTCCCCAACATCTGGGACACTGGGATTCTGGGGATTGTATTGCACTACTGTTTCAAGTGAAGCTGCCCTCCGCCCAGCAGGGCACCAGCTGCAGCCTTGTCCTGCTTGCCAGTGACCTCAGTTGCCAGTGTCTGGAGCATGCAGAGCTCCACCAGCTTCTCCTATCGTCTCCCAGGCAGCATCGCACCCTTTCTACCATGCACAGATCAACCCTTCCTTTCTCCAGGCACTGCTTGCCTTGTAGTGGGCCCTGACTGGGCAGGACCCAGGGCCAGGGGCTGCTGTGAAATGCAGGCCAAAAAAATCCTAAGGATCATATACAAAGGGGAATTAATTAAACAAATCAGAAGGTATGGCTAGAAGAGCCCTTACTGCCACTATACAGTGGCCGGAGGCTTTTGCTTCATAATTACAACTATATTTTTTCCTTTCACACTAAGCTATCCTCTGTCCATAATCTTGGAACCTAATCTTGGCGGCTAGAGGGCCTCTCTCCTTGGGCTCAGGGCCATTCCCTGGCAGTGAATTCAGTTCATCCCGCTAGAAGAGACACACCGATGTTATTTACAAAGCCAGTGCACCCACTCAATTATCACATACACACATATACGGTACAGCGAAACCCGTTCAGCAACGCATCGCACGTCCGAGGCCTGGGATTTAAAACCAAGCTCTTAAACACGGGTTGACTGAATCCAAGCAGGAAGAAAATCGTTTTGTGTTCTTGGACTGACAGAAAATGTAGGCTGAAGTTTTGAATAAATGATTTGCTCTGAATCATTTACTCAGCACTACTCGGTACCTCAGAGGACAAGAATGGTTCCTAAACATTTTCTGTGATAAAATATTGAATTGACGCTAATACTGCTTTGCAGGGGAAGCAGTGTGAGGCCGATGCCCTCGGTAACATGGCCTGCATGCCCTTGGCATGGCTGCTGGCAAGCTCAGGAGCCCAGTGCTGCCTGGTGGCATGGCTGTGTCCTCAGTGCCGGTGCTGCACCTCAACTCACAGGTGGGTGCCTCTGACAAAGTGGTCCCTCTGCACAGGCTGCTGCTGGCAAAGTGCTTTCCTGTGAAAAAGCATTGAGTCAGAGTGTTAGTGTGCATTATTTATCTTTTAATAATGCCGTGGCAAAGTTTAGAGGAGTATGGCAATAACTGTGATCACTGAAAGGCACAGGATGTGGGCTTGACAGGCCTATAAGGCCAGTTAAAAACTCCTCTTGAGCGTCAAGCCTTGGTTTCAAGCATGAGGTAAAAAAGGCTCCTCATAACCATGACTGTGATTACAGAGGAAAAACAAGCAAAAGCCAGGATCTTGTGCCTGTGACAGAACTGTGGTGGATTCGTGTCAGAGATCAGTGGAATAATATCAACATGCTCCTGTATGCATGCCGCCAGGACAACATGAGGAAAGCGTTTCTGGACATGGAAATGGTGAAAACTGGATTTCACTGGACTCAGTCTGTCAGTCAGTGAGCAGTAAGATTTTCCCCATTGTCTGGTAGAATTAGACACTTGTATATCACAATATCTGGGAAACAAGTAGGAGGTATGTACCCCCAGCCCTGGGATGGCTGGCAAGTTCAAGTTGAGAGCTGGTGATAACTGGGTGTCATGCTGGTGAGGGGCATGCTGGAACACAAGTCCTGTGAGGAGCGGCTGAGGGAACTGGGGTTGGAGAAGAGGAGGCTCAATGGAGACCTTATTGCTCTCTACAACTACCTGAAAGGAAGCTGTTGGGAAGCTGGGGGTTGGCCTCTTTTCACAGTGATAGGGCTAGAGGGAATGGCCTCAAGTTGCACCAGGGGAGGTTTAGGTGGGAAATGAGGAGACATTTCTCCTCAGAAAGAGCAGCCAAGCATTGGAATGGGTTGCCCAGGGAAGTGGTGGCGTCACTGTCCCTGGGGGTGTTCAAGGAAAGGTTGGACGTGGTGCTTAGGGACATGGTTTAGTGGGTGACATTGGTGGTAGGGGCACGGTTGGACCAGATGATCTTGGAGGGCTTTTCCAGCCTTAATAATTCTATAATATGATGGTGCACCGCAGTGTGACAGAACATTTGGCAACCCCCCCCTCCCCTCATGGCAGGGGCGTGGAACTAGGTGATCCTTGAGGTCCCTTCCAACCCAAGCCACCGTATATGTTTTGGCTGGATGAGGCCGGGCCGGACGACCACGTTTATCTGTGCCAGGGGTGATCGGTCCTGATTCTGGAGGGACAAGGACGGTTGCTGGGCCGGGTCGGGTCTCCAGCCTCCACCATCTCCCTGCGAGGGGCGCCTGAGGAGCCGGCCGCGAGGGGATGGCGGCGGGCGGGTGTGCCCGCGTGTGCGTGTGTGAGGGGCGGGTGTCTCGGCGTGCGAGGGGCGGCGTGTGCCCGCCGGCGAGTGCGAGGGGCGCTGCGTGTGCCCGCGCTCGCTCCTGCTCCCGCTCCGGCCCGCCGAGGGGCGGCGGGGAGCACCGCGGGCACCCGGGGCTTTCATTTCGGGGAGGAGGGTCGGAGCCCTGCCCGGCGCCTCCCTCCTCCCCGCCGCCGGGGCGATGCCGCGCCCTCCGTGCCCTGCCTGCCGGCGGCCCCGCGGCTCCGCGCCGCGGCCAGCGGCGTAGCGAGCCCGGCTGGGCAGGGGGGCGGCCATGGGGGCTGCCGCCCCCGCGGCTCTCGGCTTCGAGCGGATTACGAACGAGCGGCTCGGGGCGGCCCAAGGGCGTCCCGGCATGTAGAGCCTGACGGAGCGGCGCGGAGGTGAGCGGCACCCCGGGGTGCGGGAGGAGGAGGTGAGGGTGGGTGGCTGGGTGGGTGGCCGGCTGCCCCCTCCGGGGGCTGCTCCGCCCGAACTTGCAGCCACGGAGCCACCTGTCCGGGTACCCCCCCTGGGATTTTGGCCGCCCTGCAGCAGCCGGCACGGCAGGGACCCTGCGAGTTTATTGATTAATTAAATTAATGCATTAATTGGGGTGTCCTCCGTCTTAATTGTGAGACATCGGGCTGACCTGCCGGCCTGAAACCTCGGGGGTCGTGAGGTGTCTTGTCCCCTGCTGCCGTGCTGCCATAAAATATGTACCTCGTTTGCTACCCCCTCAGTCCCCAGCCCGTCAGGTGTCTGGTATAGTTGATATTAAATTCCCTATCCTTAAAGAAAAAAACAGTGCTGATTTTCAGACTCCTCCTAAGTTCATTTGTTTACTACGGAGCTGTGACTTCAGTGGTCTCTTTGGTATAAAAACATTCTGCTGGTGCGATATTTTTGGTGGCTCTGACAACGGGTTTGTTAGTCATGGTTATGAATATGGTAATACGCCAGGCTGCCATTAAACTCCACGTCCTTTAAGTAACATGGTTGAACGGGCACGGACGAAGCCTCGCGTTTCCTAGCCGGCAACTTCCAGCAGATCTCCCCCTCGCAACTTTCCTGTGGTACAGTAAAAATGCTTTGCCCGGCAGCTGGCTGGGCAGAGGCGAACCCTAAGTTTGGTGTGAGGTGCACCTCCTCGCAAGCAGGCTTATGCAACGCGGCGCCCGGTGCAGAGAGGTGAAGGGAAGGTTTGGGGAAGGAGGGTGGTCAGGTGGTGACAGTGCCTGCCTGTGCCTGTAAACCCGAGGAGCGTTGTTTTCTTGTTCTGTGGGCATCCTGGCTGATCCTGGGCAAGTCTCCGAAGCTTCTTGGTGTTGCTTGCTTTCTCCGTAAAATAACGGCCTGTCCTCTGCTGCTGCTTCTCAGGGCTGCGAAGCTGCTCGGAAGCCCATGGAAACACTTTTCAGCCAGGAGGTACTGTGTAAATGCAAATTACTACAGCATTACTATTTCAAAAATGCTTTTCAGAAGTTAGAGCAGGATCCTTAGGCAGTTTATTGAACCTATGTGGCCAAATACATTTTCAGACAGCTCCAAAGCAGACTAAAGTATTAATCCCCTGTAAAGAAATCTAGTATCCTATCTAGTAGGAGTTGCGGGCAGAGGGAGCTGCCGCTGGGGGAGAAGACTGTAGGCACTGGAAATCTTTCTCAAGAAAAAAAATTAAAAATATCACCCTTGGGTGTCACCAGAGGCGTCACTCTTTGTTTGGGCCGTGAATATTTGCCCCCCGGTTTCTCTGCGTGTAACTTGGTGGTCATTATCAGCTGAAGAAATGCTTCAGTTTTAGACTGCTGAAGCTGCAAGTGGTGGCTGAAGACATGAAAGAGCTCACCCTGACCACGACATCAGCTGGCCCAGCGTGAGCCTCTGGTCTCCGTGGTGGGGCTTTGCTCTTGCATTTGGCTGTACTTTTATCCTGAGAGATTGCAATGATCTCTACGCTGTCAGCTAAGGGCAAGTCTTCCGAGGCAAGAACTGTGTCTCAGGTTCTACTAGGGCACATTTCTAGCATTTAAACAAAACAAAAGAAAAAAAGGACAGGTACTGGCTTTTTTTTTTTTTTTTAAGCTGTGAAAAGAAACTAGATGGAAAAGGACTTGAGTTTAAAGCTGACCTCTGATCAGTTTTAATTTGTCTTGCAAGCATATAGAACATTAACAGGATTTCTTGTTACTGGGATTTTGAGAGAATTCCGTATCATTTGAGGTGCATTGCTTTCGCATGCTGAAATCTCATTGTTTTTGTAACATGTTTTTTAAAAGGCATTCTTATTTTTCTTAGTCACCTTCAGCTTTTGTAGGGTCCCTGAGTAGCTTCTAATCAGAATTGCGCTTGAGGTAATGCAAAATTCTTTGACTAGTTTGCTTTTTGCAAAGATTTATTTTCAGGCAACCTTAAAAAAATCTTAGAATGTTGATTCTGAGGTCTTTTCATGTTGTGGTTTTAATAGACAAGGCACTGTCAGCTGAGTTATGAGTCTTCCTAATAATACGATTAGTCTGTTTTTTTTGAGGGATGTCGTTCTTGAAAACATACCTCAGAGGAAAAAAAAATCGCAAAAGCTATGTGCAAATAATTTTTTCCTACAACAGATGGAAGAGCTTGATAATCACCACTTAAGGGTGGCTAAAATTAGTTTGAAACAGAAAAGATTATTCCTAAAAGTACAGTAGTATAATTTGTACGAAATGAGCCAAATTCTACTAATTGTTCCACTGGTGTAAATATAGAGTAATATCTTTGCCTGGAGTTTCTCCTTTTTTATAAAGTAACGTAGAATACAGGGGATTGTAATCTGTTGACTTTTTAAGTGTTTGTCACAAAGGTGAGTTCTTCCTGAAGCCTGGTGGCAGAACGTGACCCAGGATTTAGCCCCCTGTTCTCGTATTTGGACAGTGTAATGTTCTCTTATAGAGCCTCCAATTCAAAATTTGCTGTAATACGATTGTGGGGAGAGGGTTGCTGAATGACTCAGATGAATGTAGCTCGGAGTAAACAAACATGTAAATCATTTCTGGCTAGAGAGAGAGAGAAAGGGAAACATGGAAGAGCAGAGAAAAGCCAGCCTCAAGGATGAGACATTTATCGAGACGCGCTCAGCAAGGACCACCAAGTTCAGCAGGATTCAGCTGTCAAAAATTCAGGACTGGATGTGCAGCAGTCTTTTTATTTATTTTTTTTGACCTTCAGTAATGAGAGGAACCTGTAGGAAGTGAGTGCAACTGTTAGAGCCACGCAGAGGTTTCCAGCTGTTTGGTTGGGCTGATAAGTCTGGCACAAAGCTGAGCAATGGGCACGCTTACATGGCCCTCACGAGAGCAGGGTGCCATGAACGTTGCCTCTCAGAGGGGGAGGATGCCACCACACAGATTGGCAGACTCCACAACATCCAGTTTGGGAAAAACACAAGCAAACGAGTGGTTCCTGGAAGTTTCTGAACCCCAAAGGCTGGGTAATAATGTTGTGGGTAACCACAGAAGGATCCAGACGCAGCTTGTGGTTCAGATTAAGAAGTACCAGCTTTAAATCAACTTTAGGTTTCTTTGTAACTAGGTGAGTCCCCAGAACAAAATCGGAGCACGGCAAAGGCTATTCTCATTTGTCTTCCCTGCCGAGGGAGATGACCCGCAGGCACAAATCAATTCGACAGAGCATCTTGCCAGCCAGGTCCTCTTCTGAACGCCCAGGGGAGAGCGATACCGCAGGTAGGAGTTGTGGGCAGAGGGAGCTGCCACTGGGGGAGAAGACCGTAGGCACTGGAAAGCTGGGGTAGGATTTTTATCCCTCTCAGCTGCCTGAGCTGTTACGCTTCAGTGTGTTTTCAGGGTAAGTCAGGTTAATGCTCGTGGGGAAGCGTGAAATGTACTGGCATCCAGGGGTGAAATGAGGAGAACTGGGGCTGGTCCCCTTTTGCGTGAGGATCAGTGCTCCAGAGCTCTGCCTCCTGCTTTGGGCACTTCTGCCATCATCTCACAGAGAGGATGCTGTGTTGCCATGTGCGGTTGTTCCAGGTAAAACCTGTGCTCTTCCCGAGGTACAGGCCTGCCTCGGAGAGCAGTGAGGAGTCTTCAGGGTGAAGCGTGGCTGGAGGAATGGCATCTCTTGCAGTGTTTTCTGAAAGATGATGGCTGTGAAGGGGAGGAGCTGGAGGGACAAGGTGTATTTCTGTGTCTGCGTAGCAGACCTCAGTCCTCCTTTCTCCATCTTCTTGTTTTCTTTAGAGTACATCTGGTTTTACACGGCGCTGGTCACAGTGGCCACAATGGGAAACTTGGCTTTAGGCAGCAGGACCGAGTGACAAGGCTCCCAGATCAAATTTTTGCTGGTAGGAATTATGGGTGTTTCTGTTAGATCGTTGGACGTGTATTATTATTTATTCTCGGCGCAGTCTCTGGATTCAAGCCAGGAAGCTATTTTGTCCTGATTCCCTTCTCCCTCCACTCAGTCTCTCCCTCTCTTCATGCGCAGTGAACGTGTTCCAGTCAGAACTGAAGCCATTTCCTGGCCCCTTTCATGTGTCCTGCAGCCCGTTTGCATCCGTAGCGAGAAAGCTGACCCACTGTTTGGGAAACACTGACTTCAGCACCCGAACAGGATGGGTTATGTTTCCCATCATGCCCACTAATTAAATTGTAGCGCGCATTACCACAGGATGCTGCGGAGAGCGAAAGCGTAAGCAGGTTGAAAAAGATGAGACAAGTTCACAAGGAGCAGGGGGTGGACGGAGGAGGCACGGTGGGCTGGGGGCAACCTCTGGCTGCCTGCACTGCGACTCATCGGAGGCACGGAGGGAAGAGCTACGGAGGATGCAGCGGGCACAAACTGCTTTCCACCACCAGAGAGAGCATCCAGGGATGAAAGGACCACGGGGCTGATGTGTGTCCCTGCTCTCCTGGCACTGACACGCGCAGCTCGCTAAAACACAGCAATGCACTTTCTTCTCAATAAAGCAGGGAGGAAGCAGAGCTGAGGAAATAGTGTTTATTGGGCATTTTGGTACCAGAAGGATGGCCGGAGTGGAGATTTCAGCTTGCTCTCACAGGTATTAATGGATTAACGTAGGAAGCTGCTAGAATTTCATTGTGAAGCCTTACTGGCACAGTACAAAGCCACTTGGGGCTCAGGGCTCTGTTTGGGACGAGAGGATGAAATAATTCTATTTTCTCATTCAGTCTTTGTGTCCTGCTCAGTCTGCTTTGTTCTGTGCTGTGAAATGGAGGTGCCGATCTCTTCCTTAGCCTGGAGCTGCAGTTAATGGAAGTATCTGTAATGTATCACAGTATCACAGATTTCTAGGTTGGAAGAGACCTCAAGATCATCGAGTCCAACCTCCGACCTAACACTAAGTACTCCACTAAACCATATCGCTAAGCTCTACATCTAAACGTCTTTTAAAGACCTCCAGGGATGGTGACTCCACCACCTCCCTGGGCAGCCCGTTCCAATGCTTAATAACCCTTTCGGTAAAGAAGTACTTCCTAACATCCAACCTAAAACTCCCCTGTCGCAACTTTCGCCCATTCCCCCTCGTCCTGTCACCAGGCACGTAGGAGAACAGACCAACCCCCACCTCTCTACAGCCTCCTTTAAGGTAACTGTAGAGAGCGATAAGGTTGCCCCTGAGCCTCCTCTTCTCCAGGCTGAACAAGCCCAGCTCCCTCAGCCGCTCCTCGTAAGACTTGTTCTCCAGACCCCTCACCAGCTTGGTCGCCCTTTTCTGGACTCGCTCGAGCACGTCCATGTCCTTCCTGTAGTGAGGGGCGAATGTGTACTGGAGTACTTGAAAGTTTCCAGGTGTGGAGACCTCCACGTTTGTAAAATTTCCCTAATGCCCTAAAATCATTATTCGTATTGGGAACGAGAGGAATAAAGATTCCCAGGACATCAGCTCCTCCTCGCGGACCCTTCATGCCGTTCCCCTAGGAGATCAGGTCAGCTGCAGGGATGTGGGCACTGCACAAATGGGGCTGTGAGGCAGGTCCCCATGGCACAGGCTGCTTCAATGAGAAGCATCTGCTGCATCAGAGGGATCTTTTAACAGGAGAGGAACGATTTCATTGGTGAGGAAAGTAGGGCCTGATCTGGGGAGGAGGACGAGGGCAGGAGAGCACAGAGAATCTGTGAACACAAGGTGCGAAGTCCCTGCAGTGTATTTAAGGCTGTGGTGAAAATCCTTTACCCAGATCTTTCTTTCCTGTGTGAGACCATCAGGGAATCCTCGTTTGGGAAAAGTAGATGGAGACTCTGGAGAATCCTAAAAATCTTCCCAAGTCTGCTTCTCCTGCAATACCCTTTTTCTTCAGCAAGAAGGCAAAGACTCACCTCCCTTTTGGGAAAGTCCCGAGGGCCAAACTGGGAGCTCGCTGTGCCCAGCTGCTCTGCAAGAGAGAACAGGGCTGCCCCATTCCCCAGCGGGTTCCTCGGTGGGGAGAGCAGCTCCTGTGAGGCCCCAGCCCACTGCCAGCTCCTGCTCTCAGCCAGATGCACAACGGGAGATGGACACAATGTGGCCATGTCGCTGTCCTGACAGGCACCGAGTCCCTGCTCTGCGCTGGAGATACTGGGGTACAGCACGGGCCCGGAGCAGAGGATTGCTGGATGGCTGGGAAAAGGGCTTCAGGCTGCTCCGCCTCGAGGTCTGAAACAAGTGTTTGCCTTCAAGTGCACATCTTTGTTGAAAGGCAGAGTGGAATTCCAGCCTGGAGCTGTGTGTTTATAGTGTTAGGGCAAATGTTCTGACACTCGTCTGTGGGTTTCTGTCGATCCTGAAGGCAAGTTTGAGATGATGACTCTCCAGCTCTCCTTATTTCTCCACCGTGGGCAGGGACCGATGCCAGTGTGCGTGCTACTAAGGTCACCTGAAGGCTCGATGGCAGGAGCGAGGTGTTGTGGTTTTACATGCCCAAAATGGCTTCGCTTCCACAGCATCTCCTGCAGTTTTCCCTGCACCCTGTCGGTAACCTAATCAAACAGGCTGAGCAGCTGGTGAGTGGGCGCCTTGCCTGTCAGAGACATGGGTATGAATATCAGCAGTCAACAAGCCATCACAGCAGCTATTGGCACAAAATGGAAGGAGGGAGGGTGGGCACCCCTCCTAAAAATAAACCCGTTGCTGTCCACAGAAGCCACATGAACCCCTGGGCATCTCAGTTTTGGAAGAGAGAGAAGTCGAAGAGTGGCTTGGCTGAAAGTCATGTAGGTAGGGTGCTACAAGGGAGGAGAGGAAGCCGTGTTTTAGAAAGTCTTCCAGCTCTCCTTGCAAGGCTTTGTGCCCGATCTCCGGCCAAAAATAGTTCATCTGCACTGACCAGAGCTCCATGGAGTGGGTCAGGTAGTAGGTGTACTGTATCTTTTTGGGTTGTCTTCTGATGCTGCCAGAGGTTTGCATGTGCTTGCGAATGGAACAAAATGGGGGGTTTCTTCCTTCAAAAACCTTACAGATTCCAAAAATCTCACTCCTGTTCAGCCTGCAAACGTAACAGACATCAAGCCCGGAAAGTATGTAATTATCTGCATAGTACTGAACGTCTAGAGAAGCCAAGACCCTGGTATTTAAATCCCTCATCAGAGAGCTGGGGAAAGAAAAGGAGAGGCTGGGATTCAGGCCACCGAGACAAGGGTGGGCCTGGCCTGAAGTCTGCTAGGTCGTATATGACAGAAAGATGGGATTTGTCAGAGCCATTAACTCTGTTTGGTCCCCGCTCAGACAATGTTTTATTTCAGATGTCCTCTGAACGGCTCGTTTTCGTTCTTTTTTAAGATAGCTGATGGCACCAGAGTTCAGCGTGAAGTATTTGGGATGTAAAGCAGCAGTAGGGCTGCTGTGACCTTCCCGTCCACGCTCGGATTCATCTTTTTCTCTTACAAAAATCACCTGGAAACAAAGCTCCCTCCCCTGTGACACTGACCTGTGCAGAGCGGGCCAGTTTGGGGCTGTTCTCTTTGCTTTTTCGGGATCAGAGCATTTCTTTTTGTCCTTGCTTTTGCATTCAGAGCTTCCCCTCCGTGACCAGAGGCGCGTACACGGAGCAGGGACATCTGCCTTCACCAGCGTGGCCGGCAGCCGGGGAAGGTGACCTCTTCAGAGCATCTTCTGTCCCTCCCAGACGGGGGGTGCCACAGCACGAGGGTCCAGGCTGGTCCCTGGCTCTGCCCTCAGGGGATATGGAGCTGCAGGTGGCTGGGTAAAAGCTTGGCTTTGCACTGTGACAGGCAGGCACGGAGGGATCCGAGTTGTTCCTCCAGACATTGTCACAGCCGTGCGATTCCTGCAGTCCTGCGACATTGCCCCTTTCGTGGCAGTGCTCCTTTAGAGTCCTTCGTCTGGTTATTCTGCTCGGCTGAAGTCCTTTAGCCCTCAAAGCTGCAGGGCTGTGATGCTGTCAGAGGATCCTGAGCCTGATGGTTCCTACATTTGAACCAGGATAAGACCACAGACACCTCTCAGATCTCCGCTGCCATCAGGTGGTTCGTGGCAAGTACATTATTAGATGGATTTTGTGGTTGTCTTTTATGGATAGTTCAGAATCTGATCCCGTCTCCACAAATGGGACCTGTGTTCCTGGCCCCCACTCACATTTTTACCAGCAGTGGCTTGCAGACTGGTCTCTTGCTTTCTGTGGGTGCCTGAAGGAAAAATTTGGGCAGCCCCAGGATGTGGCTGTTCTTGATCCAGCCGCAGATCACAACAGCCACATCGTGGGGCTCAAACACCCGGCAGTAGTGCTGCAAAGGGGGTGTGGCGTTCCTCCCTTTTTGGGTGGAAGCCGGGTGTGAGTGCGTGCACGCCGAGGTGTACGGTGTGCTGGTACAGAGCCATGCGGGCTGGGCTGTAGCATGCTCCTGTGCTTAAACGTTGAAGAGTTACGAAGGGAATGCAGAGTTCAATGGAAATGAAATTAGGCTTTTAGTTTGCGTTCGTTCCTTTAAAACCTAAAGTGTGTTAAATTACGTTAACACTGTGCCCGTATCGCAGTTGCTGTTTAAATCTAAGTCTGCTTTATGGGTTGAGCCTCTCGGCATGGGGTTAGGGGAGATCAGCAGCAGTGTCACCACAGCCACAGAAACTGAAGCTCAGCAGCATCCATGGTCATGCAAGATCCAGAAGCAGAAGCTGCATCTTGTTGGTTTCTTGATGCTGCGCCACACAAAGCTGTCACTGAGCTCGGTTTATTAATTCAGAAGCAAAAGCACAGTTTGCTACCACTAGTGTGGTTACACGAGGGAGAAACCAACACGCTGCATAGATTTTGTAATGGATGGATTCCCGTTTTAATCATCTTTTATAGCCCCAACATATACAGCACGCCTTTGAGTGCTGAGCGGGGACTCAAGTCGTAAAGAATGCCAACTTCAGACGGGAAGCGCAAAGCTCAGCCCACTTCCCACAAAGACCCTTGGCGGCCGTGCAGTTGTATGTGCCTGTGTCATGGTGATATGAACAGCTTAAACTCAATATTCAACGTGTGGCCGGAGCTA
The DNA here is from genome assembly GCF_040182565.1 of Anser cygnoides. Taxonomy (NCBI): domain Eukaryota; kingdom Metazoa; phylum Chordata; class Aves; order Anseriformes; family Anatidae; genus Anser; species Anser cygnoides. Next base: position 4,213,235 of record NC_089885.1, on the reverse strand, counting down.
AAATGGGACTGGCAGCCGGGAAGGTAGGAACACGCAGTAGGATGTTAACAAGATGGTTACAAAGCCCTCTTAGATGGAGAATTCGAGCAAGAGATTTTGGAGAAGAAGCTCTCCACCTCTATCTTGCTGGCTGGTGTGGAATGGATCAAGCTGGGGGCCAAGCTTTTTTCTCCATTACATAGATGTTGGTCTTATTGCTGCTAAGGTCAGCCCAAAGCAGGGGTAAATGGCTCTGAATTCTAATCTGTAAGTATGGAAAGCGAAAATAATATCAGCAGGTCTTCTCTTCAGTGGAAGTAAAGCCTTTTATAGGAAAGATCATTTATAAATATCATGGGAAACTGATGATATTCAAAAGTACTGGTTTGTTTCCAAATTAACCAACACATAAGTAGACCTACTCTTTTCTCATTTAAATTCATTCATTTTTTTATCTTGGTTTGGATCCAGAGGCCTCATCTACTGTTCTTCATCCAACACTCCTGCTGAATCCATATGGATCAATTATCATTAGCAAGAGCATCAGGTGAGGCCTAAGCAGAACCTCTTGTGCCTGAAAAATGAACCCTGGAAACAGCCTCCGCAGGCTGCAGAGTGCTTCCTGCCTGCACAGGCTGCCTCTGTGCACCTGGGATGCTGGAGGCACTGGCGGGGGTTTGAAAACCAAAAGATTTTGAATTTGACCATCTCCGTTCTCACAAATGTCTGGAGAAAGACTGCACTTTGCATGAGTCTGTGGGAAGTGGTGAGTTCTACAAAGAAAGGGACTGTTCTGGTGGGAACCCCGTCATCTATTCATGTTACACCAGCCCAGTGTGTATTTGTAGCACTGCTCGCAGTGCCTTTCATGTCTGGGCAGCTGCTCAAACCTTATGAGACAGAACAGCGTAGACTTAGCCTGTAGGAGATGCTAGAACTTGATGCCATTAGGTTGCTTACAGAATCCTGTTTGTATTTATTACAGCCCAGGGATATACAGCATGGCCTGAACAGCCTTCTTCACCCTCCTGGGTAGGGTCAGTGTTGGCAGAGCACCCTCCAATGCTTCCTGTCACCAACACGCCCTATTTCTGGACACACGTATGTAACGTGCCAGGAGACTGTGCTGCAGACTTGTGCCTTTTGTGGTCCTAAAGCTGCACACATCCAAGCCCAGCAGAGCACCGGTGACATATGCATAGAGACGTACTCCTCAGCTGGCGCTTGTTCTCTTCTCCTTTTCTCTTGCTTTTTTTTTCGGGGGTTGCTGAGCCCAGAAGTGAGAGTGACAATAGACTGACTCAAAACGTAGCAGGCTTTGGGGCTGGGAGCTGGAGAAGTTATATAACAGCATGTGACAGACGACGCCGGTGGTACATGAAACAAGAAGCAAAGTGTGGAGATACTTTGATGTGCTACCAAAGCTTCGCAGCACCTTCCCTGCTGAGTTAGAGCAGAGCTTTAATTTGGTGAGTCTAGTCAATGGCATCGGCCCAGTGTAACGGAGCAGGAAGGAGTCCAGAACAGTGGCTTTTCTTCTCGGTTTTACTTGTGCAATTAGGAATTATGTCACTGAAATCAGCAAGGCAAGTGAATCTGCCTAAGCAGAATGAGATCCAGAGTGCGTAAGAGGCATTTGAAACAATTTAGCCCTGCGTTGGCTGAAGTAATGTGAAGAAAGAGCATAGTAAATGAATAACTAACACCAGAAAGGGGAAAAGAAAGGGAAGTTAAAAGACGGGAGAGCTCTAAGTGTTTCACTGCTCTAGGATGATATATATTTGTATACACAGACTGTTAATTAGGAGAAGGTTACTTGAAATCTCAAAGCCAGCTATCAGCTTCTCACTTTCTCGCAGTACTTTGTTATAGCCCAATATCAAAAAGGCATTCTGTTAAACCACATTTATTCAGCCAGTCACGCAGGAGCTACAATGCGATGCTGCTTCCAGAACTCGGGTCTTTTTGTTCAACTTAATGAAAAGTAATAACGGAGGAGATACCATTTCTATGGTATTAATAATCTATATTCATCTGCTGTACCTTAATACTGGTTTGTTGTCTTTGTACTGATGCTAGCAGACTGCCAGCAGGCCGTGAGGTTTTGTCCCGCATTTTGTGTGTGATTTTTCCCAAGGGGAGTATTTTTGCCGGGACGTTTTCGGTTGCAGTGCTGCAGTTGCTTATATTGCTTACTTAGACTTTACCGTGCACCCTAAGGATTTGCAGTCCTATGCTAATGTAATACATAAAGTAGAGTCACCTTGACTTCACATTTGTCAGCTTATGCAAGTGCTAACCTTTTACTGCACTGCAACAGAAATGTCATTGCCGTTCAGCCTCGAGATGACAAACAAACAGCTTCCTTGTCAGTAATGGATTTAGGAGGCTGCCTGGCTCGCTGCTGGTGCAGTGGGTTTGGGAGCATAGCTCGTGTCAAATACTACACAAACCGGAGTGTGTGATCTTGGCTTTTTCCCTAGGGGGAGATGGTGTTTGTTTGTTGGAGTGCTTTCACCTTTTTCAAGCTTTAAGGAGGGTGTATTTGCAGTATGCTGAACGTTTCGTGCCAGCTTTCAACTCACTGCCTGTGCGTGGCGTTACCTGGTGCAGCGTTGGAGCTTGTTTTGGGGCAGCTTGAACTGTAGCATCCCCGGCAGGGAGGCAGCATCCCTAGGGCTGTCGTCGCCCTGCCTTTTCTTTTAGAGAAAGTTGAAGTCCAGAGCGCAAGTGGAGAAACATACGGATAGCAATTAACTTTTTCAACGTGAAATGTCAGCCAAGCAGCGTTTTTGGAAGCGGTACAGCCAGCGATAGGCACTCGGTAGCCTGGGCTGTCCTGCTAAGGGTCTATGAGGAGACTCAGCAGCTTAGCCTGCCTGAGATGCAGGGGAATTACCAGAGGAATCCAGCTTCTTCCACCCAGACCACACGCTGCTGTCGCTCCTCCTGATGGCAGTGCAAGGTATCTGGGTAAAATCAGCAGGGATTGGGGCTGGGGTGAATGTTAGCAGGGCACTTGGGGCAGGTTTGATGGCTTCAGAGGGCGTTGCACTAGCAACTCAAAGCACAGGTAAAGGGAAACTGGGCAATAATCCTCACAGAAAACAACAACAACAAAAAAAACACACGACGTCAAGGCCCAGATATGCCTTTAGTAAAATATTTGATTTTGCCCAGGAAAATAAGTCATTCGTGACTGAGTGAGGGTGGACTGTTCTGTGACACCTCAGGGATGAAAGAAAATCCAGCGGACTAGAAGGAAGAAGGGTTAGAAAATCATCTGCAACTTGGAATCCCTCCAAATTGCAGGCTCCATTAAAAAACAAACAAACAAAAAAAAATGGAGTCTCAAGGCCTGGTCTTGGGGAAAGGTACAGGAGTGTACGGGCAGGAGGCAAGTAGGGATTGTGGGGGCAAAGGGAGCGAAGCACGGCTTTGTGCTGGGGACAGCAACAAGCGGTGCTTTGAATTATTTTATTTTTGGAGCACAAGCAGGGCAGAGGGAGGAGCTGCAGTCACCGTGATGGTCGAGTAGAGCCCAGGGCTCACAACCCCTTCCTTTGTCCTTCCTGTGGAAATATAGGGGCAACCAGAAGGGAAGAAACAGTCTGTGTATGCAGGTAGCTCATTTCTAAGAACCCCAGAAGGGCTTGTTTTCATAGGAGGGGACACTTACTGAGCCGACGTGGAGTGCGTGAACCCCAGAAGAATCTGAGCATGTCTTTCAGGAGACAGGAGAATCCCTGGGTGGACGGGATCAAGCAGATGTTTAAGAGATGCACCAGTTCTCCCTCCAGCTGAAACATCCCCCTCGCGAGGAAAGAAGCTCACCAAGAAGCGTTATTGCCCTCAGAGCTGTACAGGGACCGTTTTCTGTGCTTGAAAGGCCATTTGGCTCAGTTTCTGCAGGCATCTGTTCTGTCTGGAGACACTGGCTGCGGTTCTCAGAGGTGCTTGCTTGCTGGTGGTAAGGTCTACGCTACGGTATTCTCAGCAGAATTCATTCTGAGCGTGGAAAATAAGCCTGGAAGGAAGGAGCCAGACCTGCTGGGCCAAAGGTACACAAACAAGAAAGCAAATAGCAAGTAACTGGCCTCAAGCACTTTAGACAAAATTGGGAAGAACTCCTCACTGACAGCAAAATCCAGCTAAAAAAAGAACGCGAGAGCTCCTCAGAGTGCTGGAGGGCATAGGAAAATCAGCGCTCAGTCTGGCTTCCCACCCGAGAGCTGTGCTTTGCAAACGTATTTGGTGGGCAGGGGTGAAAATCTCAGGAACAGGGACTGAAGAAGCTGAGGAAGGATGCCCAGGCTAGACATACCGTAACGTTAAACAAAACGATTCTGGCCCATCGTGGCGTCTCAGGACACAGGGCTTAGGAAACGTGTAACCTTGGTATGTTGCAAGGAATTTGGCATTGGTTTATCGACGTAAAAATTTCATACTTTTATTTATTTTTGCGTGCTTGCGCTGGCTGAAACTAGCTCCTAAACACAAAATTGTCCCTTTATTATAGTTACAAAAGTGGACCTGAATAATGAAAAGGTATTGAGAAAATTGTGGACCTGAATACTTTTGGTGAAGCCGTATTAAGTTCTGTGTGTAACGAAGCCAAGAGGGATGCACAGTCATTCTAAAGAGTAGATTAAGATTGAGATTTTTGTCATTGTCATCGAGCAAAATACCAATCAGACAGTCCATCTAGGAACAATTCAGAATTTGAGGAAAGTCTGAATTTTCCCAGAATGGTGCATGTAACATATCATGTCTTGCATAGATACACCTTTTTTCGGTCATTTTTGCTCTACTGTTACAAAAATTTGATTGTGGGTGATAAAATTTAATGGATGGTGTTCAAGAATGCTAACAGCCAGTAGATGAACAAAAAAAAAGTGCAAAATAGGATTGTTACTAACCATAAAGCTTGAAATTAGAGAACTGTATGTGGTCATTATGCCCATGCCCATTGAAAATGCAAGTGAAAAAATCCCCAGGTCTTCATTTAATATCTTTGCCGGTTGTTTGTTAGACAAGCTGGGTTTAGCCTTTTGGATCTGTTTTTTAATCAGACGCTTTATCTGCTTTATGTGTCTGGAAAGAACAGTGCTGACAGTATCTTGAAAATGAGAGCAGTGCAGTGAGAAAGTTACTGAAGGTGGGAGGAAGGGGAAAAATTGAATTTTAGAAACAAAATGCATTCCTGTTACAGCAAGCGAGACCAGGGCCTCGTAGTGTCCTTGTTTGTAGCCCCCAGTGACGCCATTTGCTCTAAAACCAAATGAGAGAAGCAGACAGAAGCGCAGATCTGAAAAATTATTTGCCCAAAGGTGCCAGCAAGGCAGTGGAAAAATCCCCAGCTTCCCATGTCACCGGGATGTGGCTGTCTGATAGATCAAATTCTGCAGCTAAAACTCCCTGCTAGAATCCTGATTTTGTTTCAGCCCTGAGAAGCTGTCACCTCAAGGATTTTACCCGTCCCTTTTGTTGCCGCACTCGATAGAGTAGGCTTTGTGACAGACAGACCTGATTGTGGTGGAAACTGCCAGACCCTTCGCATAACTGACAGGAGAAGTAAAAGTCGGAGCAGAGCCGGGGACTAATCTCATTTCCCCCACGTTAATTCTGCTTGTTTTGCCTTAGACCTGATGATCAGTGAGAAACTCGGCTGGCGTGGTTGTGCTGATGCTGCAGATCCCAGAGGTCGTCCCCAGCCCTCCTGACAGCTTTGAAGGTTTGCAGAAAGCCAGGGCGCAGGTAGCAAGGCAGTGGGGATCTTAGCCTGATGCTCACTCTCCAGTGAGTGTCAGAAGAGCGGCTCCTCTGGAAATAGCTCTCCGAGGTGAGGATTACATTTTGAATGCTGGTTTCACAGCAGGAGGTAGTTCGGTGTCCTGGACTGGGGTCAGGCTGAGCAAGCAGAAGGTGGAAGCGCCTCACCAGTCTCTGTTCATAAAACTAACACATTACATGAAATGGCATCTGAGTGACATCTGACAGCTGCAGCGTGTGCATCTCCAGCAGTTTGCAGTTATTTGCATTCTCTGGGTGTGGGTTTTCTCTGTTTCAGTGAGCACCTTGGGCCTGGTGCCCTTTCTGTATGGTTCACGTATGCCCAAGGCTCAGTCTTGCAGCCTCATCTCGGTGGGGCAAAATACGTGAGGGTGTCTTCAAACACCACCCTAGCACAGAAATAGAAAGGGCAAATAATGAAAAGCTGGGGCTTTCCATCCTGTCTCTTGTATAAGGAGAGAAATTGCAATCAGCATTGATACCTTGACGGCTGTGCCCCAGAATTAACTTCTCGCTGAATTCAGTGGGGCCTCTCTGAGCCCTTTGTTCCTCTCCCAGGCGCTCTGCTAACTCATGTAGCTGTCTAAGCATGAGACACCCGCATTTTCTGGGTGTCTTCACAAGCATCATAGATGGAAACTTTCAGATAAGAAATCAAGAAAGGAAAAAAGCAAGAGGAAGCCAAAAGAAAGTGAGGACTCGAGAGAACAGTGCCTGTCAGAAGGGACTAGCAGAGCATCGTCACCATATATCTGCTGCTCCAGTGCCTTGTTCTAGTGAAAACATCAGCAGGGAAAACAGCTGTGCTACCCTGGAGCCTTCCTCTGCTCTGCAGTCTTCCTCATGCGTTTCAGCTGTCAGTCAGTGGTTAAGGTGAGCCTGAACTGAGGTTCTTCGCTGGCCCCAGGCTTGCTGTTGAAAGTCGGTAGCATCTCCTGGCCTTTCTTTGCTTAGAAAATGGGGGTGATGATAATTTATGTTTTGCAGGGAGCCCCAGCCAGAACTGCGAGTAAGCGAGGATTTGCAGGATGAGGGCCCTTACACTGAGGGCTGTAAAGAAAAAGGGAAAAAAATTTGAAAACAGTGCTGGCTGCTAATATAGGTACTGTTTGCATTTCTGTCTGTAGCTGAAGTTATGGCTGTGCTTAAATAAAGTTGCCTAGGGTGTAACACGCTTTTCCAGGTGATTTTCAGCTCTGAGTGGCAGTAAGAGAGGTGTCTTGAGGTAGAGAAGCTTCAGCAGGCCTTGGCTCTAAGTGGGCATGTATGGAAATGCCTATCTCCTCTGCCAGAAGTGGTGTTAAATTGGGGTTGTTTTATCTGCTCCAGTCAAAGGGATCCTCTCAGGCTACGTGTGAACAAGGGTGTATGGGATCTAGCCGGCATGATTTGATGGACTTACAAAGCAGTTCTCATGGAGAGCACCCAGTAATTGCTTCTGCGCTCTGTTGACTGAATGATAACACCCTGTTAGGTTTATAAATAGCAGAGCAGGCAATCCCTAAAGTGTGGGGGTGTGAGCCAGCGTGCAGAACACCACCGCTGCCCTGACCTGCCTGGTGCCACAGCAGAGCACAAAGACGTCCCTTGCTGCCCAGGCCGTGCTGTTTGCCTCCAGCTAGGAAAGGGCTTACAGAAAAGGTGGTGCCAGGGCCTGCAGAGGAGGTCTGGCTTGCCCAAATCAAGCAGCCTGTGGGCTCCAAAGCCCCAGGTCTCCCCTCTCTGCCCCACACCTCAGATCTAATGGTAACGAGATTTTTAAACCTGGAATTTGGGACACTTTCTGTCTGGTTTCTGCATCAATGAAGTTCACTCAGTGACTCACACTCTTTACTTCACACCCTACAGGCTAGAAACTTTTTTTTTCTTCTTTCTTTTTTTTTAAAGACGACGACATTCTCTTGTAATTATTGAACTCCCAAAGCTCAGGGCTGAAAATAAACCCCAGAAAATGTGGCTAGACTCCCAAGGAAGTGACAAGCATGGCATGACTGTAATCTAGTGTAGTCTAGTCGTGTAGACTGCGAACAGTTAGGAAGATCACACAACCCTGGGGAAACCTGCTCTCTTAGGGTGGAATAACTCCTTGATACGCTGGTAGGAGTGATACTGTTTACGTGGCCTTCTCGAGGCCTGCTTGGCCCTGACTGCATGCTCTGGTTTATCCTCAATCTCAATCTTACTGCCAAAACACTTCCTTTCAGAGTCAGTTTACAGAAAGTGCATTGCTGCTCCATTGGCAGAGATCAGTATCTTGAAAGCCATCTGTACTGTAAGAAACAATACTATCTTGTCAGGGAGATGGTGAGAACGATAGCCTACGTGTTGTATGTCTGTGATTTAGCAGCTCTGTGTAGACATCCAGGAAAGGCAGGCACATGAAGAGCACAGTAAAAGGTGCATCAGGAATGCACATACAGGAAGATAAACCAAGAAGCCACGAACAAAGGTATTCTGCAACCAGATGTCGCTTGGGTAAATTAAGCAATTAGTCACCTTTCTTCTTTGCAGGTTCAGTGCTCGCTGTTCCTTTCATGTACAATAAATCACAATTTTGATGTATGTCTACCATGACTCTGACCTACATTTTATGTGGAAGCCAGGAAAACATAAAACAGTTCTGCAAAGCAGTGTTCAGAGAAAGTAGAGGAGCAGTGCATCGAAATCATAGGTGCATGGGGAGGAGAGACCACAGCTACTGCCTCGTAGGGCCCATGCAGTGTTTATTCTCCAGAAGTAGAACTCTCTTTGCCAGTATGACCTGGCGGAGTGATCTGAGAGGTAGGTGCCCAAAGGACGGGAAGGGGACAGAGGACTGTGGTACCCCGGTAACTCCCAGCAGGTTCCGGACGCCAGTTACAAGCACTAGCTGGAAGAGAGTGGAAGCAAGGAGCCTTTACAGAGCCTTGGAGGGGAGAGGAGATCAATATCGAGAGAGGAAAAGAAAACTGGTAGAGGCAGTTGTGGTAATTACCACTTCAGGGATGATTTTCATTAACCTCCAAGATCTTCCTCTCAGCAGAGATCAGACAGAAAAGGGGGAAGTAAAGCCGTGTCAGATGGGATGCAGGAGGGAGGGGGAAGAAGAAAGAGGACAGGACATCCTCTCGAGAGCCTGGGAGAAAAAAAGTAACACCCTGGACCAGTCTGTAAATCCAACAGTGAAGACAGACCCAGGGGCAAGGTATTTGTTCACTGTTTTCTTTTTTAAGTTTGCAAAACATTAATATTTTAAATACTTTATTCTTCATTTGCATAATTAAGAATACACAAGCCTAAACTCACTGAAAACAGAATTAACAAATTAGCAGGTGCAGGGATTTGGAAGCAAGAGGTTTGGGAAAACAGAGCTTGCAAATGTCGGCATTAAGTAGAGCAGTGAAATCGTGCCAAGCCTTATTTATGGATTTGTGCATTTCCTTTGCATAGCCCCACTCCTGCAGCCAGAGGAATACAGCTCAATTTAAACATGAACCCCCTGCAGTTATACTGTAGCTGAGCCTAAAACTGAGAGCATACAAAATAAATCTCTTCTGAAGAAAAACTGACGAGCCTCACCTCAGATGTCTTTTGAAAGCCGAGATATCTTGGATGAACACTTAACTGAAAAGGGAAGCAAACTGCAAAATGAAATCCAAGAGAAATGGGAGAAAATTTTAGAATAGTATCTCGAAGAAAGAAAATACAAAAGAAGCAGCAGCAGCCTTAAGTTACACTGCAGACGAGAACCTGGAGAGGAAGCAAAAGACATCCTATGCCCGTATGAGAAGTTCCCCTTAGGAAGACCAGAGGCTGATTTCCAAGCTAATGCCCTACAGATTTTGCAGCATGTGACACAGCCGCCCTGTGGAATATTTAAAATATGGTATTTCTCCAGCAAGGTGAGAAGTTTCCAGTTTTTATCATCGCCTCTTGTGCAGCCTTTCAGGGAGACAGAACTGTCCCCAGGAGGGCATGAGCCACGGGAGTGAGAAGTCCCTGCCATCGGGCTTCTGAGTGACTGGACAGAGACTGGAAAAGGCTGCGGGAAGCCTTCCAACAGCAAGATCATGGGTCAGGAATCATCTGCACCTCAGGCTAGTGCCCAAGGAAGGGAGACTGCAGTATTCCTGTTAAGCAGAGCCTCTGCTTGTAAGGTGAGGAGCAGGTGTGGGCAGAGGGCAACAACAGGGCATGGGGAGAGCATTTCACATCCCTCTAAAGGGGATCAGTGACTCAGCTCTCCTGGAGGCATTCAGACTCCAGGTTGCTCTGACATTGTGCTGTGTCTTGGTAGATGCTGAAGGATCTGTTGCACATCTAAAGCTACACATGTGTACGCGTGTGTATGTGTATTTCTGGGCAGTTCTGGCCAATTGTGTCTTGTTTTCATGGATGATGCAAGTCCCTTGATTTCATTTTTCTGCAGATTTCTCATCCGTATAATGAAAGGATGAGTTCTTTCTGTCCTTCGGAAAGTACTTTCAGATCTGTGCCTGAAAAGCCATGTAAGAACTGTGTGTTGTTCTTATTGGTAGCCAAAGGGCACAGAGTAAGTATGCAAAGATTAAGAAATAACGTGGTTACTCCTGCAAATCTCTGACCCAAATCTCTGACTTTATAAGAATGGTCTGGCGGTTGAATAGGCAAGTTTTATGCTGGAGATGTTATTCAGGAACTTTATTAGGGCATTAATAGAAGCAAATCTCCGTGTCCTATGCATTTCTTTACTTAGAAGCAGTATAGCAGCGTTACTCCTCTTCCGTGCTGGTTTACATCTGTGCAGCATTTATTTGTGTCTTTTAAATTCTCATGCTTGATTCTCTTGAGAACAACATTTCTCCATTTTCCTTTTCTTGGAACTGGGCAACACTGATGTGAGAAAGGAGCGCCTGATGCTTCTGTGGAAGCCTCTTCCTTCCGAGAAGCTCCGGTCTGCATTGAACAACAAAATTAGGAACAAAACTAAACCAGAACCAGAGCCAGTTACCACTGCCCAGTGAGGCAGGAGACTGTCAGCAGAGGGGGCTGCAGGGGACGGCTGCTGTATGCAGTGGGTGCTGGCTGAATTTTTACACGGGTGCCAATGCAAACGCTTCCAGCAGGGCTTCTTCAGAAATGGTAGCTGATAACTGCTAATAAATCCACCCATTACTGAGACGAGAAACAGAGCCTACCCAGCTGTCACTGTTAGTTGTTTATAGCTTGCTGCAACTGCCCTTTCCTTGTCCCGACAACTGTGCCATAATCTTGTATTTTCCTTCAGCGAGTGGGTGGTTTACTTGCACTTCCAGCTAGGCTGAGGCAGGTCTAACAGTCCATGCTGCCATCAGCTCTCCTAGAGACGATGCTTAGAGATTATCTTGTTGATTGAAGAAATGATTACAGTGCTCATTGAGCAAGAGTGTGAACGGGGAGGGGGGGGGGGGGGGGAGTCTCTTCCTCAATAGCTGCAGCAGCTAGAGATTACAAGCAGCAGGCGCAGAAACGGTGGACACAGAGCACGGAGATGATAATGATGCCATGCCACATTAGTGCTGCATTAGCAGATAAGACAACAGGACGGCTTGCTTGACAGTATTTCTCAGTTCACTTGACATCTCTTTTCTGTTTTTAAATGGTGGAAAATGGCCGATCTCAAAAGAGTAGGGGAGAGAGCAGTGACGTCAGGCAAAATAAGCTTTGCATTTTGTCTGCATTTGCAAAGATACACACTATGAATATATTCCAGGGCATTTGTTTTGTAGTGCCTCACAGTACACGTGTATGTATTCGCACCTGTGTCGTGGCTGTGTGGAAAGATGTGGGAGAACTACAAATTGTAAGTACTTCATTGCAATCGTAGCTGAAAGCACGTACAGGAGCCATTCCATCCCCAGGATGTCATTTTAGTAGCCCAGACTGATTTTTGTTTAGGAAACACTGAAATACTGCAGGGATGGGTCAGCACTCTCCCACTTCCTCTGCCTCACAGATAGGAGCTTTGCAGCTGGGCTTCACACAAGGGCTGTTCCGTCATCCTTTCCATTACACTGTGCTGGAAGCTGTGGCTTGCTTTCAGGACAGATGTAACCAAGTCTGGGCTACCAAGACCCTGCAAAGATCGTGCTGGCGGAGCTGGAGGTGGGTAGGATGCTGCTTGTCCTGAGCCTGGGGATGACTGCTGCTCCTTGTTCTACATAACTGCTTAGGCTATGTGCTGACCAACCGGGCAAGGAGTAGATGTCCTGTTTATTATTGTCCTGAGACCACTGAAAGTGGCTTGCTCCCATGCTGTGATGGATCCTGGTCAAGCCAACATACCTAGGGCTTGTCCAGGTTAATGTGAAATGCTGCAACAGCTGGGTGCAACTAGACTGAAACAGGCATGAATGCGGGCACTAATGTAGCTACTGGAGGCTGTAACACAAACTGGGGGCTTCCCAATAGCATTTCTCTGGTGACTTTCACCCTTAAATAACACCAGTATCTCCTGCTCAGGCGAGAGGCCTTGAGAGTCCTGCGCAAACAGAGGAGTAGGAACAGAAATACGCTGAGCTGAGCCAGGCAAGTGCAAAGCATTTTCCTCCATGGCAAAGCAGAGAGAAGTGTTTTTCCCAGGCACTGTTAAAACTCAGGGCGTTACTCATTTGGATGAATTAAGCAGCCTGCCCACAAAATGTAGGGAGTGTGTATGTTCTGAATCGCTGTTACTCCATGTAGTTTAAAATGCAGTTAAAATACACTGAAATACACATTTAAGAAGCTTCCCGTTGAGGAAATACAAGCTTTTTTTAAGTCACCAAGGTACAAAACTTAAGTCTCTGAGCGATGCTGCTTTGAAATAGGGTTGTGCTGAAGAGAACATCCAGCTCAGCGGGCAGCGTGGAGAACAGAGAACCTTTGGGGCCAGAGGAAGAAGAGCAGCTCTTCTGGGTTGCTGCATGTGATCATCGCTAGCAGTGAATCAGTGGTGGCCTGCTGCCACACCCCAGAAAAAAGCTTTATTTTCTTGTCCCCAGCATTATGAAGTACTGAAGCAGTAGGCTCAGCAGAGGAACCCAGCAAGAACAGCAATATGTGCAATTGCCTTGAAGAGAAAGGCAATGAGAATCAGAATCTTCGGCTTTCCAAATGTGAGGGTTTGTCATGAACTTCTCTGTGGTCAGGTGAATTCAGATGTGAAAAAGGGCTATCACGCTGGCAAACCTGTCGGTTTTGTTTCCAGCCACAGCAGTTAGACAGAACAAATGCAGAAGTCTTTTCCTACACATTTTCCATATGTACTTCTGCAGACGTGTATAGTAATGGCACTCTTCCTTCTCTCAAAAATTAAATCTTCCTTCTCCACCCTGTTACAGGGTTTAGGACTTAGGGTTTAAGCGCGTGTGGTAGAGTGTCTTGGTTTGTTATTTTCCTTTGAAATACATATATAGAGCTGTGCTTCTCTGCTTGAGAAGGCAAAGTCAAACCAAGTGCTTTGCACATGGAAGATTTAGCAATGCTCCTTACTTTCTGGGCTAGTTTGTCTTGAAGGGTTGTGCTGGCTCTCAGAAAGGCTGTGTACGGCAGGGAGAGCTTTTCATCCGGTAGAGAATTCAGCCGTGCCAAGATTCCCATCCTCCAGCAGGAGGTAGCCTTGTAGATGTCCTGGATTGACCTGATTTAGCACCCTATTGCCAGAAGATTGAGAATTGAGTTTGATTCCTAAGTTTTAGTTAAGACCACTGACTGCTTAAAGAAGAGCAGGTGCTTTCATGAGCCCAACGGTATCTCCAAGCATACTACGTGCACGGTATCTTTTGTGCTGATATTTTTATGCATACACACATATATATATATATATACACGTATCTACACATACCCATATGCGGTTGGTCGTGACTCATTGATTGGTTATGCAGCGGAAGAGAATTATACCAAGAGGTTGGCCTTTCCAAATCAAACATATATATCTTCGATAATTGTCACCCTCCCCAGGAAGATCAGAATCGCAGCTGGGACTTGAGTCAAATTACGACATTTTGAGTTACTGGCAAAGAATTTTCTTTTGGCTTCTGTAAGTCTATAATCTGAAGTTTGAGGTTGTCTTCTTCTACAAACGCTTCTCAGATTAGAAGGTTACATGCAGTACCTCAGTGACTGAATTTATTCTTAACTACGCCTTAAGTGATGATGAGCGAAAAATGTTCTACGAAGGATTTTTCTACTCATCTTCTAAGGACATAGCCACCAATGTGAATCATGAACAACTGCAGCCTTGCATTTTTATCACTTACTCTATTAGTGCTCTCCCTTTCACTCAGCTTGGGCAGTGAAACTAGATTACTCATCTTGAATTTTATTAGCTGTCAGTTTCTCATTTTCATGTTGTACTGCAATGCTGCAAGATTTGGAAAGCACTTATTCCAGGAGAATGATATATCTTATGTAACTTATGAGCTGAATATAAACTTTCTGAGATCATAGAGCTTTTGCTGAAGGAAACTTACGCTACTGTATTCACCAGAAGGTCACTGCATTTTTATAATTTTCAAAATCTTCTGAAGTTGTACATTTATGTGTTCAGCAGTGGCTCTTTTTGCATTTAGCAGCATCAGGAAAAATTCCTTGCTTCTGACCGGAGAGGTGTTGATGTGATACAGAGATGTCATGAGAGGCAGCGAGATTTAGACCTGCAATCTGGTCCCCACTGAACTCCATGGAAAAAGCTAATTTTCTGGGAGAAGAGGGTATCTTTGCAGAAGAAAAGGAATTGCAGAATGTTATAAAGTAAGTTTTATTTCCTCAGACTGTGGGAGGTATAAGCTCAGTCAGGCATTGTTAGTAAATAAGATCTAGAGCACTTAAAAGAAGGATTCAATCACAAATTCAATTGGTCCATTAACTAAATGTAATATTATTTACCTAAGTGGCCCTCCTGGACTATTTCATAACTCAGGTTTATAACCTTTTTTAAAAAAGATCAATATTACTGAGTGCACAGTCCCCTGAGCATGATGGAAGAGTCAGGCCATTTTAGCAGCTATGGTCCATGATTTCCAGAGCTGAAGGTCCAGATGAGAAATACAAAATGAGGAAAATACTCTCCTAGAAATAGTAAAAAGAAGAAATAGCCTCGGAGAGAAGGATGGAGAGAAGCAGCGAGGTCTGAGATGTGTTGCACGAGATCAGCTCTTTTATTGGGCTCATGCAGCTAGAACATAGAGGCAGGCTTTCCAGCGCACAAAAACCCTTCTGCAAATCTGAGAGAGAAGCTGTAGTGACATTTAAAGCCACACACACAGGTTTGCCAACATGTGTCAGAGCGAATCTCCAGTGGGAGGGAACAACCAACCGCTCTATTTGCAACTTGGCAGATGGGGTGTTTTGTTGTCTGCTCTAATGTGTGATGTGAGCTGGCTGCTCACACTGAGCCCCATCAAGTGGGAAAGGTAGCTCTCTTCTATCGATCCCGCGTTCATGATCCACTGTTTGATTTGCTCATATCAGCTGGGAGCGACGAGCTCCTGCATCTAAATTCAGTGCCCTGACAAATCGCTGCTGGGGGCTCAGCAATCAGGAGCGGTGGCACTTTTCCACTTCTTTAATCAGCATCATGAAAAGTCAAATGATAAAAGCAAATAAAAGCCAGGAAGGACCTATTTTATGGCTACACTGCCATTAACTGGTGGGGCACTGGCTCCCACCATTTCAGTTCTTCTCCTCCTGTTTCATACAGGTCATCCCCATCGCTGCGAGACTGGGAGGCATGTGGGTGTGTTTTGTGTCAAGTGGGGAAGAAAGGAGGGCTCCTGACAAGTCCTAAAAAAAAATCATACTGAAACCTCATGAAATTTTCAGTGGCAAAAGGCAATGCTGCTGAGAGACCTTTGCCTGTCTGTCCTCATTAAGCACGTCTCTCTAACTAATGGCTACTGTTCGGTGCTGCTCCCCAGCCTTTCTTTCCCCCTGCTTCTCACACAGTGCTCAGGCTGCTCTTCCCTGTGCTGCCACACATCACTCCGAACCGTATGCAATTTTCATGATGTGCTCTCCTACAAGAAGTATCAGAGAGGAAAAGCAATTTTTGTTCTTTCCAGTGCCTTCCCCCTTGGTGCCGATGCGATCTCTGGTTCACCTGGGCATGACACATCCATTTGATGAATTAAATTGATCGGTTGGTGTTGAGTTGTGATCTGGGGCAGGAGGCATGCGGGGACGTGGAGGACAGCGCAGTGTTGACAGAAGGTTTTGTATAGATGGTGACATGTGAAGCTGCTTTTAGTTTTCAGCAAAAGCCACTGTTTTCAGCCCTTGACTGCAGTGAAACGGTTCCCTTGTGATCATAACATGACCATTCTGAGGGTGCGGTCCAAAAGCAGGTGGCAGGCAATCCCTCAAGCTCCAGTGCTGCAGCCCTGATGCCATTTCTCTCTTCCAAGAGAGAAACGTGTCCCCGTTGATACAGGGTATAGCTGCGTCTGACCTGAGTCTTTGACAATGCAGAGCAATTTTTGCAGGGACAGGAAACCCATTTTGTGTTATTAGACAAAAACGGCTGGAAACCTTCCTTCTCCAAACCAGACGGGGTGTTTTGCCAGGTATGGCAACTTTTCAAGTGGCTAAAGCTCTCATTTCTCTGCCAGGCAACATACAAGTGGTGTCAGACTGAAACGGCTTCAAGATTTGGACTAATAGTTCAGGGGGAAGAGAGACCCAACTGCAGAGAGATGATAGTCTAAACTGGGTGATAAGACATCTGCTTATCTTGTATAGCTTGCTTTGTGGTGTTCTTGGTTTTCTGCACCTGTTTGTGCTGCACATAGCACCACTGCAATAGCCAGTCTGTGGATATTCTCTGCTGCATCTGTAGTCATGCGTAAACTAGAAAAAAAACAGACCTTTCCTTGCCCCAAATATTAACTCAGGTAGCAGAAAATGCCTCTCTGTAAAGAGAAGTCATGGAACGTGTGTGCTTTCAGGCTTTCTTGCATGGATTCCATAATTTTAATGTGACTATGTTTCTATTTTTGCTACCTTACCAGTATGTCGTAGTTTCTTTTCTCTAGGCACCTCAGAATTGCAACCCCCTTTTCTTACCTGGACTTCATCAACATTTCTGTCATTTCTCAGCCGTTAAGCAGGTGACAGTACCACTCTGGAACAAACAAGCAGTGCAGAATGTACTAGTGTTGGCTGTTTTTCCCCTGAGTGATGCTGCTTCCAGGAGACCCATGGTATGGGGAAGTGGCTGCTAGAGAGCAGCAATCCTTGGGGTCATTTGTTCCATGTCAGAGCATATGCACGTGTTTGGCTGATGTTCTTTTCTCTGGTTTTGGAAGAGAAAGACATCAAGTTTGGAAGGTGAGCCTGTAATTTTGCTGGATCTCACCCGGGTGGCTGCTCAGCAGCTAAACATTTTGCTGAAGTTGTCCATATAATCCAGGCAGAAATATATGAGTTTTGACACTCGTGTGATATCGTTTCCAAACCTGGTCGACAGCCTGTGTTCGTTGGGCTATACAGATGATTGCATGAGAAGAATTCAGGGCAAATCATTCATCAGAGCCTTTCCTGTTTGGCTTTATTGCAGCTTCTTATGTGCCTGAAGTATTAAAGAAATGCTCCGTTGGACTGAGGTTGTACTGGGAGATGGGATCTCACTGAGAAGTTAAGATATCTGAAGGGTTTTTTTTCCCCTTTCTACAAAGCGGTTGGAAAGGAAAGGGATCCAATTCTGGCATGATGTTTCAGAAGGTGACATTTGTTATAACTCACTGCAAATGTTACTCACCATCTACAAAACATTCAATTAAACTCAAGAGCAGTGAAAAATACCCAGCTCCACTGCAGCAGCTGCACTTGGCGTCAGAATCCCTCGGGTTCCTTGGGAGCCAACAGATCCCTGCTGGAGACCTTCACGCCGTGGCTGCTGTCCCACCTGTCCCTGTTCCCTGGGAGCCAGGTTGTCACAAGAGATTTCCCTTCTTGGGGCTCATCCTCACTTTCCCAAAGATTGTTGTGACCAAGCAGGGAAGTGGCTTTCTGTGCTGGCAGTCCTCCTAGAACACTGATTTCCCTGATTAAATCACATTCTCGCAGAACACAAATCCCCCAGTCGATGATTAAACAAAGACCCCCATAAGCTGCTGGTTTGGAAGTCAAAAAATAGGAAAAGTTGTCCAATACGTTTACGATCATTTGTATGCAGATCGTAGGTCTGTTTGCCTCTGACGCCTTTGTGTGTGCCTTCAGATTACAGCACCGAGCTGTAATTCCTGAAACGCAACAAACAAAAACTTTTGTCCTGCTTGCAGGAAACCAGGACACCGAGAGCGCACATTTTTGGTATGCCAAACCCGTTGTTACAGATCTCTGGCACCCCAGGAAATTCTCAGATGTAACTTTGCTGTGTGCTACAGCCACCCACTATTTTGCAGTGTCAGCTGGGCTGGAGCTCAGATCCACCCACTCCCGCCGCACCAGGCCCGCTACGCTGGAGCTGAAGGCAAAATGCAAATGGACTGTGCTGAGCACGGCTGCCTTATGGCACGGTGCAGGGGGGTGCTGGAAGCAGAACCCGGAGCATCTCATTCCTGGTTCAGCACCTGCACCACAAGATCCTGCCTCTCATTACCTCTTTATCAAAACTCCTCGTTCCCCTGCGTAGCGGACTGAAATGGAACAAAACTCCAGCTAATTTTCTGCATAAGCCATTGAGTTTTGGGCAAGGAGATGGAAAGAGCCATCCAATTAGTTATTGCTGCTGGCATCCCCTGGTCCTGATTTGGTGTGGTTTATTGATGCCAAGCAGAGGTAGATAACCATAGCTCCCTTTTTCCTTTGGCGTGAAAACCTTTCCAGCCCGTATTTCCTATGAGTTCAGTCACCTGCTAGGCTCTTTGAGCTGTGTGAAGGAGCAGTAATTCCTTCAGTTTGCTACACTTGTTCCAGGGCAGGCTTTACTTCTCATTTTCCTAGATTATAAACAACATCACTGCCTCTGGAGAGCAAGGGTGGTGGCTTTCTTCGTCAGCCTGTCTGGGTCCTATTTATAAACAAGGAGAGTGAGAAATTATGTTAAAAACTTGGAAGCTTTAAAAATAAAACTGTGACCTAGTCAAAGAGTAAACATTAGAGAAAAATAAAAACCTATTTTAAGAGATGGAAATGGAGAGAAATCAGGAAAAGTAATTCAAAGAGATTTTTAACTGTAAATAGGAGGGTGTAAATCCTCTGATCACTGGCAGTTCAGGTGCTGAGGAACTGGCTCAATGGTGAAAAAGGAGGGAAGAAAAAAGACATTAAACAGGGAAAAAGAGAAAGGTGAGAAATCCACCTCATTGTACATGATAGATTATCCAGAAACAACCCGATCACGTTTCTTTCCAGACAAAAGAAACCAGTGTTTAAATTGGATTTAAAAGTATACCAAGTGCCTGTCATGTATACATCTTTTGAGCGGTAGTGGAATCTTAATTTTTTTAGGTAGTGGTTTAATGTTTGGTTGGTCAGGGAGTGTTGAGGTTGTACAGAGAATGAAAGATTTAAAAAAGGAATCAGAAGCTTTTACTGCAATGGATCTTTGGAAATTTGTCCCCAGGAGGAACAGATAGGGGTTGGTTGTCCATTTTATCACTTACATCTGCTTATTTTTCCCCAACAGGTTGCCTGGTCACTATGAACAATGGCCCAGCTATACTACAAAAAGGTAAACTATTCACCGTACAGAGATCGGATCCCACTGCAGATTGTGCGAGCAGAGGCAGAGCTCTCGGTGGAAGAGAAGGCCTACCTCAGCGCCGTGGAGAAGGGGGACTATGCCAGTGTGAAACATGCCTTACAAGAGGCGGAGATCTACTACAACATCAACATTAACTGTATGGATCCTCTCGGTCGCAGTGCCCTTTTAATAGCCATAGAGAACGAAAATCTGGAGATCATGGAGTTACTTCTGAGCCACAGCGTGTACGTGGGAGATGCTCTGCTGTACGCGATACGGAAAGAGGTGGTGGGAGCTGTGGAGCTGCTGCTGAATTACAGGAAGCCAAGTGGAGAAAAGCAGGTTAGTCAAGTGTTCCCGTTCAGCTTTTACCTTAATAAAATCCTGTGTTAGGAAAGTGGTGCTCCACAGAGGAGGGGCTATTCAAGAGTCATAAACCAGAGTCCTTAATGCAGAGCCATTGCTCTGAATGCCCACAGTGGACGCGGGCAGCTCTGCTTGGATGATAACTTTGCAGTTTGAGCAGACATGCTCAGCCTGACTTAACTCAGCATTCTCAGTTTCACTTGGTGTTCTTTTCAGTCTTACAGGGTTTGTGGACATACTGATTTATAGGTTGATTTACAGACACACGCTTTGTAAAGGAATTTGGGGCTGTCTGAAGTTATATTACAATATATAAATATGAACTATTGCCATGCTGTTGCACTGGTATTAATAAGTGGAATTGCTTTTCATAAGTAAATCCTGAAAACACCCAAGCTTATAAATTACTGTAAGCAAGGAAGCAATCTGCTAGCTTTCAGTACTTAGCCATTGTAGAGGCATCTTGGTCTCCATCTCTGGAGAGCCCTAGTTCAGAAATGCTGAGGCAGTACACAACATTACAGCACGAACTGAGGTGCTATATATCTGAGCGATGAACAGCTATGACCTGCAGGAAGGATCCTTAGCTGCAAAGCTATCAGTTACATAAGGATCTTCGTGAAAAACCACCAAATCTGAATCCTGTCATTTCAAGTGTCACATGTCACACTGTCCCTAGCTTTTTTTTTTCATCTACAAGCGATAGTGCTGGTAACTGGGACAGTTTGTATGCATTACTGACCACTGCCAATTTTCACAAGATCAGTGCTTAGAAAGGAACTTGCAAACCTGATGATCCTTATTTCTCAGGTTTTCTTTTGAAATCTGCTTGGACAGCCCTTTGTGTGTGAAAGAAGAAAAAGATTAATATCAGTCAACCAGAAAAGAAAACTTTTTCGATAGGTAGGGCCTTAGTATATAGTTTTTAAATAGTGATTTTATGTAGTCAAAGCAAATAATAAGGAAACACTCCGGGTCAATGATCAAGAATTCTCAGCTTAGTGCTCAGAAACAGCAACACTCTGCATACCACAGCAATGCTGTTCTAATGTGTGGTTTAAGTGCTAGAGAGATGGAAAATCTCTGCTATCAGACCGGAAAGTTGGGATGTCATTCGTAGTTTTAATGTGTCAAAACGTAAGTAGCAAAATAAGAGCCATAAGTGGAGAATGAGCCATTTTTTTTCCAAGAAAGTTGGACCATTCTATGCCCAACATAACTGAAAGTAGAATAGAAGAAAAGGATAGATCACATTACTGGAAGTTTTCTTAAGTAGCACGAGGAACTGCTAATAATTATTGCAGATTAATGACATATTTCTTCTAAAATACCTTGAAAAGCAAGTGATGGGGTTGATGTGTACTTCTGTAAGATCTCTTGATTACCAAAACTTGGCCACTCAAATTCAAAGCCCTGATGGCTTAACTGGTTAGAGGTCCATGAAATAAGAAGGATTTATTACAGCTGAAACTCAGCTCCGACATCTCTAGGCAGTGATACTTTTCATACTAGGCCTGTTTCGTTTTTCTTTCTCTCTGCTGGTGTGCAGCCATCTTTCTGTAGCTAGGCTTGTATCTGCTGCAAAGTTTACAACTTGAAGGGGAATGTGTGTGGGAGAAAAGATGCGGTGCCAGTTTCAGCTTTATTTACAAGGTTGTTACAAGACCAGATTTCATTGGTATGTTTTAATCTAGTGCTGGCTTGATGCAAGATCCTATGCAGAAATCGGGGATAACTTCCCTGGTTTGTGGTTCAGGCTCTTCTGCGAACTGCAGGAAGCGTTTGCCAGTAGAGGGCTGCAGGACTGGCCTTCCCCTTCTGTGGTTACACTGATTGCTCATGTGGCGACGGTAATTAACATTTATTTCATGTACAGTGATATTATGGTAAATGGAAAGACCTGCTTAGTTAAGCAAAGTCGAGACACACAGGTTAGCTTGTCAAATCACAAAGCTAATATAGGAGGGCTTTTTGAACACGAGTTCCTGAGTCTGATTCGAGAGCGGTATCGACATACGTTCAGTAATTATCTTCACTGGACCCTTTCTCAGAAGGTCCTTTGGGAATCCAGTACTTAATTAATTCACAAAAAGCACTTGCTTTGTCCTAATTAATTAAATATATGTTCAAAAAACCTACTGAAAATCTGCTGTTTTGGTTGTGTAGTTACCCAAGCTCACACCTCATGGAATGGTTTCTGTCTTGACGAGAAATTTGTAAGCTTACATCACTTTTGTATGTCAGGTTTAGCTTAATCTGTTCCTGAATTGTACACAAGGTCCAGTTTCCCTGAACAAATGTGTGGGAAGGCAGCTCCTTGACTCAGGCGTAGCAGCCTGT
The DNA here is from genome assembly GCF_040182565.1 of Anser cygnoides. NCBI lineage: Eukaryota > Metazoa > Chordata > Aves > Anseriformes > Anatidae > Anser > Anser cygnoides. Next base: position 4,191,094 of record NC_089885.1, on the reverse strand, counting down.
TTCCACTTCGGGGCTGTCTGTTTGTCTTTGCTGCACTCGAGGCAGAAGTGGAGGAGAAGCATCTTGTGATTGCTCTCTTAAATGCTTCGTGCACCACCTTCACCCGACAGAGTCTGGGGTCTGTGAAAGCCTGCTAGTTCCCATCTCCGGCCCTCTGCCCCCAAGAAGAGGTTGCTGGATGCTGTATCAAAGCCTTGCCAGGCATGAAGAGCTGTTCCTGTTTGTGTCAGTTCAGGTAATTGTTCTCTGCATCTCAAAAGCATCGCTCAGCAGCATCACACTCAGCACAAGCCGTTTTACAGGCACGGATTTTGCTCATTCGTACCCCCTTATCCCCATACTGCTGCCCCAACCAAAAACATCACAGGCTGCATGATGCCAGCCTTTTGTGGGGTTACAGCGACTGTATCTAGATAGCAAAAGAGGCACCCAAATGAGGAAGGGCAGGGGGTGGAAGACACCACGTTCCCATTCAGACGTGCCCTGCTCCCCAGCCACAGAGGCTGTGAAGGGTGATGTGTCCTGGGCGCTGCCTACCTGTTCCTTGAGAGCAGAGCTCTTCCCCGTGTGCTGACCTTTCCAGGGAGCAGAAAGCAAAATAAAAATCAAATAAGGAGTGATGTTTGTTGTGTGCCTCATGTAAGAGATCCAGGGTCTCATTCAGGATGGAAGGGCCAGGTGGAAATGGCTGAAAAGAGCAGGCAGCAGAGCTGCTCGCATCCTGTTATTAAGTGACCATGGGCAGTCATTATTCTGCAAACCTTTGCTAGGCTCCTGTTTAAGTGCCATTTACTGAGAATACCGTGCCAGTGGCAGGGGTAAGTCATAGCCAGTAACTATAACAACACAAATCTCCCGGACTGCGGCCGTGCGGATGGGGTGTCTCGGGGGGGAAGAGATGACTCTGTGCATGCGGAGCGTACAGGAGCCAGGAGCACAAACCAACCCTCTCTAAAGGCCACTACAAAGCGCACGATAAATGAGTGTCCTGAACAGTGATGCGTTCAGATAGACCTATTTCCTTTTAGGTTTACCTCCAAGCAAGGTTCATGGGCTATTTTAAGAACTTAACATTTCTCTTTGAACCCGTTCTGCCTGGTCCTGACAACTTCGGACTGTGCTGAGAGTCTCTCGATAGAGCTGGGGAGACTTCACCAGCTATAGCCAGAACTATTGCTACTACGGTAGCTCTGCGGCTAACGTAAGCAAGTTATTGCTGTTGTGAAAGATGCTGGCACCTCTGGAGATTTGGGGTTCAGTGAGAGAGCCATCAGAGTGCAAGCATCTTTCTTCTGCTACCTTGGGAAGACCATGCAGACATGCTGATGTGTGTCATTGGAGTTAACAGGAACTCGAAGCGACTTCAAGTTTGAGTTCAGCACTACCATAGGAGCAAGAGAATGCTTTTGAATGCCATTGAACAATTTCTCCTTCCCAGTAAAGTCTTCTGCCTCCACACCTGTTTGATCTTGAGATTTAGGTGGTTTCGGGTGTGTGTTTTGTTTGGTTGTTTTTTGTTGTTGCTGTATGTGTTTTCCCCCAGAAGTCATTTTAGAAATGTTTTTGCCACACAGACATCAATACAGTGGGTTACGTTTTCAGCCAGGCTGGAGTTTGCAGCTAACCTGCACTTGCAAACAAGAGGAAATACAAGTCTGAAAATCCACATTTTCCCACATAACCAAATCATTTTCAATTTATCATTAGTAGTGGTTGTATTTCCATAAATTTTGAATCCTGCTGAAATCAGTACAAATCTTCCCTGTGACTTCAGATGAGGTCTTAGGAACATCGAGGTATTTTTTAATAGCCTCTCGTGTGAGTTCTGCCAGGCAGCTCCAGCTCTCTGTTAAGCATGCATCACAGCTCGCAGCTTGCACACATCTCGCATTGTTTTTTGCCTTGTTACGGTGGATGTTGGCAATGCAACAGGCGCAGGCTGTGCTGGCTGCCGAGCCACTTGCATTCTTTAAGAAGCTGCAAGCAGCCAGCTGAATTACTACACGTTCATGGTATAGCCGTGAGCACCTTTACGGGTAGCTGTTTTCTTCACAACAATCAGAGCTGACATCAAATGTTTACATAAGGATGGTACTGGCATCTCTCTGGTATCTGCCAAAATTAGCAATTTGTTCATGGCAGATGGCTCCGAATTAATCTGGTTCACAGATGGGACTACAAATGCAATTCCTCAATAATGAGAATAAAAAGAAAAGGGATCTCAGTATTTATGACCATGATTCAATTTGTTTCGACGGTCTAAAGGCCTTATGAGTCAATGAGATCTCAACAGATACCTATCCATATGTCTTCCAAAAGAAGAATCTGAACAAGAAATAAAGCCCTGGAAGAATATGGTTGTGGAGTGGAAACTATGGAGAAAAAACGGCAAGCTTTTAAGTCTTAGCTGCTAATCCTCAGATACCTGCTGGTGGAAGGTTGCTACACTTGATAGTATTTGCAAACTTAACATTTGACCTCAAAAATCCTCTTTTAAATGAACTGATGAGTGAAAAATCTGTTGTCATGAGTGTAAATATCATAGATCAGCAGCCAAGAAACAATCGTTTGTGAACCAGAAATTATATGGTGCATTAAACCATTTTATCCTTGCCCAAATCCAGTAACTTTCTTGATGCAGCGTGATTTAACTGATTTTTCCTACTCACTTAGGGTTCTTCTTCCTCTATGCACAGTCCAGTGCAAAGCTGCATTCTTACTTCCAACAGCCCTTGATACTTTCTGGATGGACAGACTCATTGCTAGCATTGTCAGACCGATGCAGTCACTGGCAGGAGCAGGTCAGTTCTCAGGGATCTCATGGCATAAAAGTTGGATTCTACAGACAATCAAGAGTTCTAGAAATTGCTGGTATTCCTCATGTCCTGGCTGAGCAGTTACTATGGATCTGTGTCACTTGCAGAGGTGCCTGGGGTAGGACCAAAGGACCTGGGTTTTGTAGCTGCGAGAAATGTTACCCCATCTCCTTCAGTAAAAGGTTTGTTTCCTTGATATTTAGTAAGGTTAAAGGCAAAGGAGAGACTTGTGGACTTACCAGCTAAAATTGCTGAGCCTCATAGCACCAGCTCCCAACCCATGAGCTGAGGATGGATGCAGGGAGGGCATTCAGATACAGATAAATATGCCTTCCTTCTGCAGCGGTAACATATTTTGGGTGCTCACACTGCTTCTGGGACATCATGGACTAGGTGGATGCCAACAGCTATGAGATATTACAGAGGCATGAAGGACTGCAAAGGGATCAAAGCCCAGAGTGCCCTTCTGCAGCGCTAGCCGTAGTTTGCAAGCAGTATTTGTGTTCTTACATCAGTTTAAAAAGCAGTTCAGCTGATTACGGAGGGCTGAGACGTTGGGTTGCTGAAACCTGGGCACCCGTGTCACGGAAGTCTGTAGGTCTGACCTGGTCTTACAGTGCTCCACTGCAAGAACTCAGCAGCAGAGAGGCTAGCAGGCTGGTTGGTATGACTCCGTACAGATACCGTGCCCTTTGGTGTGACTCAAACCAGCTGTTTCCATGTTGATACAAGAGGTCCAAAGTGAAAAGGGGAGGCTGGACCTGGTTGGGTGCACTTGGAGCCAGAGCTGAAGCAGTAGAGAAAAACCAGCCACGGGTTCTCAATATGAAAATATTTGAAAGGCACAATAAGGAAGAAAGATTGTGTCTGAAAACAGCAAACTAGCTGTTACTGCTCCAAAGCCTAATGGCTCTGCCAGCATCTAGGCTTTTCATTATTTTTATTGATGCAGTAATAATTCACAGCTATAGTTAACGTGCCTTTGACATTGGCGGCTGCCTTCAGAATGAATTCCATCTAATTAAACAGCGAAATCAAAGATCACTTCAGTTAATGATTACATCTAACTGGGAGACTTTCCTCCCTCCCCACCGCCTTCCTCCCCAGGTGATCTTAAATCCACGAGAAGGTGCGAGGCAAAACCAGGAACTCGGCAACTTATCACGGAGCTAATGAGCAGCAGCGGGGCTGAGGCTCGCAGGCTGCAGTGCCGGCTTCCAGCCCCTGACGGTGGCAAATAAGTCACTGGCTCCTTCTCCAGGGCCAGCAGCAAGGCTGTTGTTACTTCCTAGGAGGGCTGGTGGGTCAGGGTAAGAACCACATCGCAGCATGCACAAACATGTCACGCTTGTGAGCTAGCATGTGGACAGGTAGGAAAGGCAGGGACATGCTGTTAGAGGAGATGCTTCCCGGGGAATTTTCTTTATTCGTATGTGGGAGTGATCTGAGCACTTGCCTGCGTCAGCTGCTAACAGCACGGCTCAGGAAAGCTGAAGTGCAGCGTGATGGAGTAGATACTGGAGGTCTGAGCTCCTGTGAGCAGCAGGAAGCATTCTGCACACCCAACAGGGCATGTTTGGGGCCAGCAGTGATAAGGGTCTCAGCTGCGTGGACTGCCTGTAGCAAACTAGTTGTAGGAAAAAAGTCCTGTTCGTGTTCCTACACAAGTAAGCTTTTGATCTCTATAGATCTGCCCATTAAGGTGTTAAATTCGATAAAACATATTTGCTCACCTACCCAGCATCCACGAATGGGCCTAGTTCACTCACAAGCCCCGATTACAGCATTAGCTGCTCCCTTAGATCAGCCCCACAACATCAGGTAACAGCATTTTTGCCTCTGGTTTGTGATTTCTGACACCCAGAAAGGGCACTTGACATGGCTGTCTAAACGGGAAGATGCTGGCAAGTCTGCCTGCTGAAATAGTTGCGATACATGGTCAAAGGGAAGCTTGTTTGTAGGGGGAAATTGAACTTACATTACAGGCTGCCATGAAATGAAGCTCTGGGATTTAGGAGGAGCCCCCTAGCTCTGATCAGGCTGTTGAATGTAGCTGTGTGCATTTGCAAATTAGAACAGCACCTTTATGGCTCGTTCATCCCCGTGATGGGGCAGTGATCAGAGTGCGATGGGCAGAGCCTTCTGGTGGCTCCAAGAGTGGGGAAAACCAAAAAGGCATCAGCTGAGCACAAGAGCACTCTCCCTGATCAGCCCTGCTTTGCTGGTGCTTAGTTTGTGGAAGAGGGAGGACTCACGTGCTCCACTTAAATACTCTTCAGGCAGATCGATGATGAGTTAGACCCAGTCTCTGCAGCGAGGGGTACATTTGCTGGGTGTTTTCAACTGCTTAGGGTTAGAAATAAAGGAACTCAGTGCCCCAGTGGTAATAGAGAAAGATACAACCACGGAGTTTATTCCTGTGCGAGACCATGCCACCTCTCTGGGTTGCCATTTCTTTGCTAGCACAAACTCTGGGGTCTTTTCAGAATCCATACAGTCTTAGAGAGCAGAAAAACAATGCCAAAAAGCAGAACCTAATAGTCAAAATGGGAAGAAACGCAGCCACCTGCTTTGTGAGCATTGAGATGTGTTTTGTGCAATGTCAGACAGCACTGGGCTGGCACCAGGTGCGCTCACTCACTGTGCTTTGTGATGTTGTCTTGTGATGAAAGCTGATTTTTTTTTTTTTTAAGGTATACGATCAAAAAGGAACATAGCCCCCTTCCCCAAGCAGAAAGCTTTCCCTTTCCAAGCCCTGTTAGCAACATATTACCTCACCTAAACCCAGTGAAACATCTCTCTCTGCACACAGTAATAAATTATTGGAAATAGGGACATTTGTGTACAAAGACGATGACATGGAAGGTTATAGACAATATGATTATTGGACTGTTTTAGTACATCTTGTCCTTGTTACCACTAAGTCAGAACAGAAAATACAGAGATCAGATAAAATTAAAAAGCTGGGTAACTCTTCCTTCCCAAAGTAAACCCTGGAAAATATTTGAAAAATAGCCATAATAAAGCAAAGATGACTTTGAAGGCACAGGCTGCAAATTTCCAGCTCACCGTGGACTGTCTTTATTTCAGCATGTTTGAGGTCAGGCAAGAACTTACCCATAAAATAAAATAAAATAATGTAAGGGGCAGGGACATTCCAAGGCCTTTAATGTAGTCAAGAAATTAGCAGGACTGGATTAAGTAACTCTTTAGCAAAACAAATTTCCAAATGTAAAATCAAAATTAAAAATCATCAGGGTTGTCTTTTTTTTTTTTAACCCCCAACAGCAGCTCTTGTCGCAGAGTAACCCTTTAAATGGTAACAAAGAAAAGTGAAAAATGCATAAACAGTTTTATGTTTTCAAATGGGGAAAAAACAGCTTCAGGCATACTATCTAGTCTGGCTGTCTGAACTTTGGGAGAGAACTCAATTTACCCACGTGAGCAATATTAGACTCACATCTGAGTTCGTATCAGAGGATCTCAGGAAAAAGATCTGGCAAGGAGCTGGGAACTTCTGAATTTTGAGAAGGTTTTAATAGAGCCATAGCAGTCTGTGATCCAGGTTCTGATTTCTGTTATGCCATATTTTCTCTAGCAGCTTCATTAAGGTCTGGATTTGTGATACTCCAGAACTTCTGTCCCTTTTTAATTGGACAAGTGTCTTTATTCAGCTAGCCCCAGGCTACCTGAGCATAGTAGAAAACCAAGATTAGTTTGATAGTTGGTCCTCTCAGAGATAATGTGACATAATATATAAACTGGAACTACAATCAACTTCTCAGCCATTCTTACACTGATGAGGAAGTGACAGCCAGAAGAGGGTGCAATTGCTCGTGGCACAACACTGGTCGTCCTCCTCTAAGCAAGATCAAGCGCTTTAGACACGAGCCAAGACTGGATTTGGTTCTTAGCTGGAGCAAGGCACAGGAATTCAGGGCCAAGCAGACCTCAAGACTGCACTTAAATACAAGAGGTTCAAGCACAAACTGTCCAACTCTTCAGCAGCATCCCTGTGGTCTGGAGAATAGAGTCCACACTGTGCACTCTTCATTTAGTCATCAGCCGCCTTATCTCATTTCCTCCACCCCATCAGGACGGGAGAGTGGCTCAGAGGAGAGAGTGCTCTGTCTGGGATGAGTTGCCATAGGCCATTTAAATGCATATTTGCAAAATCCTTTCCTTCTGAAGGCTTCTCTCTGCCTTCCTCTTTTTTAATCCGCAAATAAAAAGAGAAATAACGTAGCATCAGCCATAAGCGGGGACATCTTTTGACAGTCTCTGTGCTGCATTTCTCGAACACGTGGCTGAACACAGCGAGCTCGGATGCAGCTCTGCCACAGCCAAACACGGGGGTTTAGCTCTGATAACCAAACCCTTGCGTCTACCTCCATTTTCTAGCACGTGGATGAGAAGCCAAATTACAACTTGAAGTGTCTAGAGCTAACATGTCTGAATTAATGTACTTTGTTTACTGGTTGCAGAGAAGAAAGTTCAGTTACATAAGAATCAAATTAATTTATTTTTTGCATTATTTCAATAATAGTGCATTATATCTAGTGATTTTTTATTCAATGATACATATTTCGATGTTAATATGCATCATCGAGTAACCTTGGATCAGTGTTTGGCTTGCTACAAGGTGCCCAAAAGGTATCTATGTAAATTCTCGATTTTGCTTTATCAGTCTGAGGGGCAGAGACTTGACTTGGCTTTCCAGACATACCAGTCACTGAGCAGGCTTTAGAACCTGCTCCAGGAGGAGACTTTTCTTCAAGTGGATGTACTTTTTTTTGAAATTACCAGAAGAGTCCAGTAACAACAGAGCTTGTTCAAAATTATGTCTACAACCAAGCATGCTTTATGCTGGCATTAAGAACTTGTTCACAACCAATACAAAAGCCCTTAAAGTACATTACTTTGTTATCAGTTGGTGATGTTCATTATTCTTCATTAACTAAATGACATTTCATTCAATGAATTGCTCTTTAGTTAAAAAATAACCTCCTTTTTAATATAGATGCTGTCATCACTCTCAGAAATACAAGATGTCTCCCAAGGCATGCCTGATTAAGACATTCAGTTATTGAAATCAGCACCGCTGCATCACCTAAAATGAAAGCTTACATTTGTAGGAGCATGTAACATTTTCCCCAGAGTCCCGTACAATGAAAGAAATGCCCGTGGGGTCCTACCAGTGAAATCAGTTGTTGATGGGTTTAGGCAAGGAGCAGGATTCAGATGGCCACACCGGCCACACCATACATTTTTTTCAAGACCCTGTTGCTAGTAACACAGCTGATCCACAGTCTGGCTACCCTGACTCTGTCTCTCCTCCTCTCTTTGCGGAGCTGTATCTCCAAGCACCACAAGACTGTGATCCTGAATAAAATCAGTCCCTGCTAAAGCTCCTGCTGACCACGGAGCCTCACGCTGAATTGACAGGGTACAAAATCTTTTTTGTATGACAAAAATTGGCCGTGCCTGTTACAATGCTTTTGGATGGCACACGCACTTCCCCCATAGAGCTGCACATAGAAAAACAACCTAGAAATAGGAAATCCTTGCTCAGTAAATTAACCAAGCTTCCATTTCTGCTAGCATTTTATTTAAAGTCTTCCATGAAATTGCCTGAGTCTGTTTTTAATAGAACATTGTTTGGCAATTAGAAAATCTTCAATATATAGCTCAATCAAAAGGTTATACTAGCTGAAAATAATGACAGTATATTTACAGTTTGTCATGGTTATACATGCAGTTTATTATGCTAGTCCAGGTGAAGTGCTAGTTTAGGGAATGGAGATGGCCTGAAAATGTGGCGATTCCATCTGGAACAAGTGAAAGTGTTATTAGCTATTTTCAAGCAAAGCTGGTGGTGTTCCTGATGAACATTTTCAATGCATCTCCGAACAAGATGTGTATTTAAACAGCCTCTGGCCCGAGAAGCTTACCGTTAGAGGAACAAAAGCTGGGAGGAAGGGGTTTCATGCTTAGGCTTCGCTTTCTGAATACACTCTGTTCACTTCATGCCTGGAGCACCAAGGTTTTCTCTGGGGAGGTGGCAGCTGTGAGCACTAGGAACACCAAGGAGCCCTGAACATGACGGGTGACTGCCTGGTAGCCTTACCAGACCCTTATCAGGAGGACTGTCAATACTGAGGGGCACAAAGTATTAAGCAAAACAGAAAACCATCCCCAAATAGCAGACAGAGCCAGGCTCCTTCAAAGATAAGATTTTGAACCTGACCAGCAATTTCTCTCCTGCAGAATAGCCTTTTCACCTAGTTGTCTTTATTTATTTGCAGAGATGGATGGCAGATGCCGTATAAACATTGTAACTTGCTTGGAAGCCTTTCAGTGTTTAAACCTGGGTATTTACTTCTCTTCTACTCCTCATTCTCCCTGTTTACCATGCTTTGGTTCACATCACCCAGCAGTCTTGGGGACTCAAGCTGGATTGCTGTCCACCACCAACCCAGACTACATGCTCTGGGGACACTCAGAGTGGATCAACTCCAAGCCCAAACCCCCAGAAGACGTATAACATAGCCATCAGGTCTTCAGTGCTAGTTTTTTTTTTTCCCTTCACTTTGTATTTCTGCTCCTTTTACACCACACTAGTTACTAACATGAGCAAAGATTCCTGTTCTTCCTATCTGCAGATTCTTTCCAGCAGCATGTTGTTTACTAGAAAACTTCTGTTTTCCTGCTCAGAGGAGAGCTCAGCTGTACCAAATGGTGCTTTTATGTCAGCTATTCCTCCATTTTCTTCTCCAAGGAGCTAAGCTGGTTTCACACACACCCTCCATTTTAAATAAAGGTGATATTTCACTCACTGCAACATCATTCAGAGAAGCGGTGGTACACTGGTGAGTGGCCTCCATTTATGAGGCTTAATTCAAGAAAGATGGTACCAAGCATTCGATCACTCGCTGTTAGCGGTAGCATCAATATCTTAAGCGAACATTACCAGGATAAAATGCAAACAAGGCACACACCCCTGTGCAAGTGCTGGCAATAAGGTTCTGAAGGACTCAGCTTAACAGCTTGTGTCAGGTGATGAGGTTAATGGAAAAGAATTTGTTATTCAGGTCACTTAATGAGAATAACCTTGGGAGAGCTTAGCAGGGACCTTGGGGTAAAATAATTTATTCCTTTTCTGCTTCCATCACTGCAAGTTAACCCAAGACAGAGAAAAAGCTGATCTAAACATGAACTCAACCTGTCAGAGCTGTTGCGGAGAAACATCAGCAACACAAGGCGTGGTTGTAGTATCTGCTGCCCCTCCAGTGGTAACAGGCAGCATGTAGCCTTAAGAGCAAAGGCTTTGCATAGCCCCATCTTTAAAACAAGACAGCTTGGTCGGTAAGATGCAACTTATCAAAGCACCGCACAAGACAGGAACAAAAATAATCACTGCAAGCCATGTAATTTTGAGCCAGTGCCTACTCTTTGGATCAGCTGGGCACAGGGAAGAGGCACAGCAGCCATCCTTTGCACTGCTCCTATTTGTGTTCTGCTGATTTGTTTTGCTGCTCAGCTATAATCAGCAATAAGCTTCAGTTCCTGTGATTCGAGGCATTAGAGCGATCTGCTTCCAGACCCCAGAGAGCCCCTGTTTCTCTGCACTGCCATTGCCCTTCGTGTCCTTTTAATTAAAGCGCTGCAAGCTGCCCAGGAAAACACATCTTCCACAGAGCGGCTGCCTCATCTAACAAAGCAGAGCTCTTGGGGGGAGGGCTTGTGATAGGAACCAGAATAAGGGGTGAGAAATCACTTGACATACCCTCAGTCTAATTCCAGGCCTTAAGACAACTATTTTGTGAGCCCTACATCCAGACATAGAAAGCGTCAGGAGCAGGACAGCAGCAGACGAGACCAGCTCCATCCCCACCTGTAACATAGCCTTGTCTGCACAGGCCTGTTCCCTGTTGTGAGCAGCAAGGAAACTTCTGTGTAAAGCTGAAATTCCTTTCTACAGCTGTGGGTACAGTAACTTCCATGTAGGAAAACAACATTAAACTTGACAGTGAGGGATAGGGGGGAAGCGTTCTTCCTTGGAGGCAGGGACTCTGAATCCAGCAGCCAGCAACTGACTGAAAAAGGTGGGGAGGAAAGATAAATAGAGTTATACAAGCACCAGGGCTTAAAAAAGTGCTTCTAAGAGAGAAAGAAGAGAGGAATCTGCACCTTTCTCTTGACATTTAACAAACTACCTAACCCAGCTAAGCAAAGGAAAAGAAAGGAAGTCAAAGACCTTACAAAGAGAGCTGCTCTCAGCTGTTTGTTACCACAGATCTTAAAATACCTTCATCCAACCTTGCACAGAGACACCAAGCCCTGCATGACCCTCAGCAAATCCTCTCTGCCAGTCTCTGCTTTCCCCCAGCAGGTGTATTTATGGGCTCCCTCCTGACCCTGCAGGGACCAGCCCTGCTAGCAGAGGCTCTGTACACCTGTGTGGCAGTGGGCTGCTGGCGATTTCACTCCTCATTTCACAGATTTCACAGCTGGGTTGCAAAGGGGTTTATCAGCCCAGGAGTCTTCATCCCCTTGGTGCTACAGGGGCACTTAGCTCCTAGGGAAATGGGTTCGGTGCTTCGACCTTCGCTGTCTCACTGCCAGTCTTGCATCTAGCCTACCGAAGGATTTCTAGCTGGTTGCCTCGTACTAGTTTGTCATCGCTTTACTTTTGTTTCTTTGCAGACTGAGTAATGTTTCCTGTCATTAGAACTCTTTGACAGTCGTTTCTCTGAAACGCCTTTGACATTTGCGAGGGGAAGCAGGCCTACTGTTCACCAAAACCAGCAATCGCCCCCCGAACAGCAGGATGCCAGCTGCCAGGGCAGGAGCGGTGGGCACACTCTGTACAGTATGCCTGAGTAATGATTAACGCACAACAAAGAGAGCTGCCTGCGCTGCAAATGGAAGCACACTGCGTGCTTGGGATGTAAGAGCATTTCGGTCTAATTTTGCACTCTGCATATAGTAATAAGACACAACAGGGTGTGCATTAAGCTCATCTTTTGAGAAGTGCAACAGTAGCTGAATAATGCACACCCTGGAGTGTCTTATTTGTAGTGGACTATGGCTCATTAATTTTACATTTAAATTTTTTCAAATCCATTAAAATAAAAACAAATCTATTCCGAGGGCAGTTATGTAATGTATCCTTCCACTGAAAAGTAATTTCAAATAAAAACAGTAGGGAAAAGGTGAGGAAGAGCTTTGCTCAACTGTGTTCGGTTCGGTTTGTACAGGGCATTCTATGAGTAGGTCCTTGGCCTGCTAATGCACATATGTAATGGAAATAATGATAGTTATGGAAATCTATTCAGTGTACACTTTTTTTCTTTCTTTCTGTGTAATTACCTATGCCTTTTGTCTTCCTTTTTCTTACAAAAGTCCACTTTTCGGTATGTGAACCAGTAGCCATTTCAGAACAAGTTCATGTATAGAGCATTCAAATGGGATTGTAACTGATTTTCCACCAAACCGATCCTGCTCTGGAGGCAGAGTCATGAAAATGGTTTTGCCATAACAGAAGCATGTACATATACATGGACACAATAGGATTTAAGGGACATAGGGTGTTATTACTTTGTTTTGTTATGAGGTCACTTTGAAAGTCTGATGGAGAAACGTCTGCTTTCTGCTGTCCCACATGAAACATGACTGTGCTTTATCCCTTTCTATAGGTTCCAACCTTGATGATGGACACCCAGTTTTCAGAATTCACTCCAGATATCACCCCAATAATGCTGGCGGCTCACACCAACAACTATGAAATCATCAAACTGCTTGTCCAAAGACGGGTAACGATTCCACGCCCACACCAGATCAGATGCAACTGCGTGGAGTGTGTCTCCAGTTCGGAGGTGGACAGCCTGAGGCATTCCAGGTCAAGGCTGAACATCTACAAAGCCTTAGCCAGCCCTTCGCTGATTGCCTTATCGAGCGAGGACCCAATCCTGACGGCTTTCCGACTGGGCTGGGAGCTGAAGGAGCTCAGCAAAGTGGAAAATGAGTTCAAGGCTGAATATGAAGAGCTTTCCCAGCAGTGCAAGCGTTTTGCTAAGGACCTTTTGGACCAAGCGCGGAGTTCCCGAGAACTGGAGATCATTCTCAATCACAGAGATGATCAGAGTGAAGAGTTGGACCCCCAAAAATGTCATGATTTGGCAAAGCTAAAGGTAGCAATAAAGTATCACCAGAAAGAGGTAAGAGTCATCCGAATGCAAAGGTGTGTGAGGGGTATGGGTGGTGGATAAAATGACGCATTTCTCTAGTTTCCATGGGTTTGTTCAGGAGAGCTGAGTTGGACTGAGTGGAGAACCATGTGCACATGGGTTTGTCATGGCCCAGGAGGTTCAGCATGCCACAGTGACGGCGTGAGGCTGCTGACAATCAAGGGCAACAGGACCTGGACTGCGGCGGCGGGTTGTGGGTTCTATGGCATCGACATTTTCTGTTTCAAAGATATTCGAATCCCATTTCATTGTAACCCAGCCCCTTACAAAGAACAGCCTTCGGAGATTTCCAGGTTTGTTAGCTCTGAAAGCTTTTCCCACTAACTGCCTTTATACGTGAAACAAAGGCTAGAGGGTATCGTCTGGCTCATGGAGTTCTTGACTGCAGGAAATAATATAATATCATCCTAGTTTCCTCCAGCCACAAGACCCTCCCTGGCACCCATTCGGCACTAACTCATAAGAGCCACAGAAACTACAGCAGCACAACAGAGCAGAAGAGAACAAGGGCATGCTCAGCATCCCAGGTTTTCACATTACCAGCAATTTTCTTAAGTGAAAATGCTTGTGTGATGCTAGGAAGTGGATCCCAGTCATGCAAATACTTCACAACTGAAGCACCTCCAGTTGATTCTTCCTTCTTCATTTATCCATGTTTTAGGGACTCAGAAGCAATTCCCAGAACTTCAAACTTCTGCCCACATTACCAGAAAGGAAAGACATAATTCAGGTGAAGGGCACAGAGCCTTTCAAAAGCCCTGCAGATCCAGAGATTTATAAGTTGATTCAATAAAGGCCATGAACCCAGGGAGAATGCTGACAACAATTTCATTAGTTGGCTCTGGATTTGCCTTCTCTTTCCAAACCTGGACAGAGTTTCGTAGATGATATATTGCTGTTGGCCAGTGATGTTCTCAGGTTATCTGAAAGAGGAATTTACTTTGCTTGGTTGAGGGACTTAATTTCAATGTATATTACATTTTTCTATATCCAGAGGGTGACAGGAATGGTGGAAAAGCTCACCACATTATTCTTTTCACTGTCTTCCTTACTTTGTTTTATGCATTGACCCAGATGTGGACAGCCTGATAAGATAACATTCCACCTCCCATAAAGGCTGCTCTTGTCACCTGAGCTAAAACAGTCAAGAAGGGAAAGATGCAGATTTGCCTTTCTTCCCTTTGCTCTGTTTTGCCTCCTGAACACCAACCTCTTGCTGCAACAAGCTGGAGCTGAAGCCTCAAGCTTTCTGGGATTTAGCACGTGGTCAACTTAGTGTTCTTGCTGTGCTGCTCCAGTGAAGAATCAGCAAGGCTCACTGGCCTCCATGTCAATTTTGTTTCTTAACTCTAGCTGACAGTGCTGTGTAACACCATAGATTCATTAGGGGCATGAACAAGTAGTGAAGAATTAATCTACAGAAGTGTAATACAGTTTCACAGTTCAGATGTTCCTTGAATCTGAAAAGGTCCGGAAACTCTGCTTCATTTTTCTGCAGTCCTGATAGCTGCAGACACTGCCCCTGCACGCACCCTTCTGCAGCCAGGGCACCCCCAGCGCTGCTGCCTGGCGATCACTGCAGAGCTCGGTGTCTTGTCGCTGCTCAGGCTCACTCGTGACACCCGAGCACCAATCTGTGACTTCCCCTTGTCTTGCGTTCGTATTAGGAGACCCTAAGTCTGAAGAGGCTTCCTACATTTGAAATGCAGTGCCGAACAGTCCCGAAGCTCTTTTATTTTCAAATAACAAATTTTTAATCTTTGCTTGCTTGCTTGACAGCTTTCATATCTTTTTTGGGGGGGAGGGAGGGCATATTTTCCTGAAGTCCAAACATATGGGCAAGTTCCATGTTTTGTGGCATATTAATGACAGTTCCAGCACAGAAATGATAGTGAATTAGCACAAGCTCCATGTTGCCAGCTAATGTCAGCGCTGTTTCAAGGTGGAATACTGGTGGGCAGGGACAGAACGAATGAGTTGGGGAAGCCAGCACTACTGAACCAGATCGTCCTACCTGGTTATTCACACACGATGCAGCTGGTGGCATGGTGTTTGCATGTAGCAGTAGTTCTTTAATCCTGATAATTAGTCCAATACAAAACACCAAGCAAGATACAAATGTCATTGCCAGCTTCTGAAAAAAATGAGTAGGAGCATTTGGTGGGAGACACTGAAAAATGCCTTTTAATCATGATTGAAAAGTATCAGACTGAAAAAAAAATTGTGGGGGACAAGAAGGAAAATAGAAACAAGTTCAGTTTCATGAAAGACAGTTCTGCAGAGAGGAGCAGCAAACTTTTTAAAAGTAGATCATCTTGTTCCACTGAAGCATTTTATGTCGTAGCTTTGACAAACTTACAAGTCAGATCTCCAGTAGCATAAGATGAAAATACAGAGTGGATGTTAGCTTTTTCCTGGGGCTGTAAATTATTACTGCAGTTGGTAATTCTTTATATTCAGAGTAAGGAATGTGTGATCTCACATAGATTTTAGACTAATTGCTAGAGAAAATTTCCTTCAGCTTCTTTTTGAGTGAAGTAGACCTCAAAAATTCCCCCCAAATATTAATTGATTTTATTTCAGCTTAATCAGGCAGTTATGTTCAACTTCTAGATTCTTTCTAAAGAAGTTGTTTAGAGGGAGTTGGTAAAAAGATCATTGCTTTTGGACAGAGGTTCTTTGCTGTGTGTTTTTGGTAGGGAACAGATCTTAGAGTTGCTCTTGCTTTGTACCAACACAAGGAGGCTGGAAATTCAGAGTAGTCTTTTACGAGACATGTTTTTCAGTGTTTTTTCTCGAAGGCATTTCGTATGAACTCACTGTGCTTTTTTTTTATTTTCCATTGCACTCTGCTACTGAAGAGTAGGTGCTGGTTTTGCTCTAGATGCAGAAAAATAACAGCATTCAAGTTCCTAGTGCAGGTTGATGATTTCTGGCAGTGAACATACAGGACTGGAAAAAATCCTGATGGGAAAACCTGGACAGCAATGGACAGTTTGTGCTCCAAAGAGCCCTGGAGGAAAGGGCTCTGAACCCTTGGAGAAAAGGTTTTCAAAGCTAGTTAGGCTGCTAAATATGCAGGTAAGCAGGCAATAAGATTTTAAACAGAGTATAATTTGGTTAAGTGCCTAAATCCTGTTGGAGATCAGACACTTATCTTGCTGACGCATTTTGAAACTCCACTGCTAAATTATCGGCATGTTTTGGCAGTTTCTCCTAACTACTGGAGAAAAATCTGGTCTTGTATGTTAATTTTAGCAAACAATTAGCAATCTGCCCCACCATGAACACAACTCCCTGTTCCCTGGACTGAATCCAGTAAACATCGTCGGGGTATATGCAACTCCACCTTTAGATCTGGCCTGAGCCCCTCAGTCTTTGCAGTGAGCAGCCTGAAGGAGGGCTGATGAGTGAGTGGAACCACATCAGCTCCTTCGGCCTTACCTTCTGAGAGATCCTGGCATCATCACAACGGGTCCATCTCAGCCTGTATCCCCAGGTAAATCCCTCTGCCCTGTAAGCACGGCCCAGGGCAGGCTGTGAAGACCTGAATCACTCATCATCCAGGCTGCAGGTGCATGTATGCCTCGTGGCACAGGTACGGGTTTCATCTTCAGAAGGGTAGACAATTCTCCCAGTTTTTTTCGACAAAAAAAGGTACAAACTTGGATTCCCCCAAATGTTACATGTGCTAAGTGTTTTATAAACTGACAAAGATGTTGCTTACAAGGAAGGAAACCCTTTTCCTTTGGGAGAGGACCAAAAATTGGGAAAAAAAAATCCTGTTTTTCATGTTTGTTTTCAATAAGCCCCTAGATCCTAGAAGGTAAATTACTGTTCACACAGAAGGAAAAAAAATCAGTTATACAGGAAAGATTAAAGTGTGCCTTAATGTAGCTTTGTATACGTTGCATATACACAATATATATTAACATACAACACTGCATATATTTGATATTAGTACATTGTACATGCTGTGCAATGTTCCCAGGCTCCCTCTCCACCTCATCTCAAGTGTGGAATGGTTGTGTCGTCAGGGTCAGATTACAGAGGAGCCCTGATAGTTTCTTTGGAAGATAGGAAAGATTTAATATTTGTGATTGCTGTTTGCATGGCAGTCACAAAATATTAGGAAAAAAAAATGAGGGCATCTGTAGTACATCGTGAAACATGATGAGCTAGATCCAGCACTGACACATCAGTCTTCTCTGGGTCCACTTTCAGAAGAAATAATCTTTGTAGGATCGTGGGAGTTCATGTGCTTAGAGACAAGTAGGCTTTCCCATAAATGCTCTGTAGTATATGGCATTTATCTTCATATTACTGCTTTCCATATTCTTTTATTCATGACTAATTTGGAAGAAGAAAGGTGCTGAAGACTTATCACAAAAAGGCTTCAGTCTTCACTGTGCTGTTTCTGGCACCAAGTTAGCTCTGCATTTGTTAATTTGTTTGTATTTCTAAGAAAAGATGGGGAGAAGTCATCTCTTAGGATCTCAACAGGCACTTACACACGGTTGTATGTACAGTGTACCGTCACTGTATTAAAGAATAAGAACATAGGCTGAATTTAGATATAATTTCTGCATCCTTTAATGTTTTTACATTGCCAAAATAATGTAAAGCAACTGTATTGTAGCAGCTAATCTGGTCTAAAAGAGCAGGTGACTCCTTGCAGAGTAATTTGAAGTTCTGCAAAGCAGATACAACATTCTGCTAAGCTGCAGTACCCATAGTACCAATATACACTCAGCCCGTTCCAGCTGTCCTGCTCTCCATCACAGGTCATTCACGTCTTCAAAATGAAGTAGAACATCACAGTAGTGGGTTTTTAATACTTTGTATTTTTCCTGTGCTGGTAGTTGCAGATGGCTTTGCAGGTTCAATTGAGATGTCTGGAAGAAACACACACAATGCAAAGCACTCAGAAAAGATGTATTTTATCTAAGACTGTTTTGCTTAGCACTTTCACTGAGTTAGATCAAAGGGCGGCATGAAATTCCCTTTCAGAACCTGTAACCTTAGTCTCTCTTACTCACTGTACTCTAAATCAATGACAGGGAAGGAGAGAAATGGAATTGTTTGTTTTTCTAATTCAGAAATGGTGCTCTTTGCTGTTTGCTCTTCAGGATGCAGCTTCAAAAGTTCCAGTTCATTTTTCCAAGTCATTTACATAGACAAGTACCTCCTGAGATACAGTACCGGAGTGAATGAATAATCATTCCTGCCATGCCACATATTTTTCAGCTGTGTCTTGACTCCGTCAACTGCGTGGCTGCGGTTAGAAGCACAGCATCCTTCCCCGGGGAGCGTGCATAAACTTGGTGAATTTCTAAGGGCCCTTCAGTTAGCGTATAACAAGAGCTTTTAAAAATATCAGAAGTGCATGAAAAATGAAGTGCGAGGTCTGTGAAAATCAGAGCTCATCTACTGCACCTTGTTTACCTGTTTTGAAAGCCACTCAGGTATTTTGATGGATAGTCGCAGATCCTTCTTTGCTTGCAGCCAGGGCTAAGTTGTTCTCCCCTGGTTTTGTCTGTTTTCTTGCCACACTGCCTGGAGGCATAATGATACAAGGCTGAGTATTTGTATTGTGCTCCTTAAAGGCACAATAAAAAGCTAGCTCTTCAGTGCACTTGCACAGCTCAGATTAATAAACAGGGTTGTGCTTTCAGGTTTCTAGAAGGAAATCATTCCGTGTCATGAAAAGATCTTTATTAGGACTAGATGGGGGGAGGCAGAGCTGCTGCCTGTGGGAGCTTTTTTCTTTTCTCATGACTTGGCACATCCATATCCCCCAGGGTATTAGGTAGTGGAGATGGTGTGGTTACACCACTTCCCGGTCCATCCTGCACCGCAAACCTGGACATAAGGTGAGGGATTTCTAACCCAGTGCCCGACTGTCACCATTCATTTTCCATCGGCATTTGTTTGGTATCGTACGCAGCAAAGTTGCCATCTGATGTGTGAACAGCGGCCTGTGCTAAAGGAAGCTGTTCTGTCTCAGACTCAGTCCCAGCAGGCAGACGACTGCATTGCAAAATCTTCCGTGCATGTGGCACCAATGGAGCTGTTATCAGCAGTGTCAGGACTTTGGGGTGACAGGTGGGGACACTTGTCCACATTTGCACTCCTAACACAGGTTTTTTTTCCTGCTGATTGCTGCCGGGGCAGTGGGGTGAGTGGTACGTACCCCTCCTGTAAGGGTTGTGCCGTTGCCAGATTTATTCATTCAGTTCTGGAAATGAGCGTGGAAATCTAACCCCTACAGCTGCATTGTGTTACAGAAATTAAGAGAAGTGGCATCTTAGTGTAATGTCTCCCCAGACTGGAAAGAAGAAGAAGAAATATTCAGAGGACTGATGGTTCATCAGTTTGACAAAGTGGACTTGAATGTTTATTTGAGGAAACAGTATTATTTGGTATATTATTCATGTAATACCAAAATGTTCTAACTTGATGAAGGTTAGGCACATATTGCAGCTGTCGCAGAACAGAACTGCAGAAGACTCTCTTTTGACGGCAAAATCATCTCTGACTAATCTTGCCATGCACAGATTTGAAAAAAACAACATAAGACTGTTATGTCAGTCAGGGACAAGGACTCTGCTTGAATTAGGGTAACATGTATCAGGCAGTAAATGCCTGGATCATTCGTTAAGTCATTTTTGGTGCTGGTGCTTCTAACTTAAATGGTCTCTTGGACAAAGACAGGAAATATGTTGAAAGCTAAAGGGATTGTAACAGTTTTAAGAGTGATTTAGTGAGTTTGTCAGTTCCCTTTACTTCATCTATCCCATCAGTCTTGTTGCTAGTAGGAGAGGAGGGAAGCCAAAAGCGGGACATGATTGATTGGCTTTCCACAGACAACAGAAACTGGAAAGGAGAAGTGACACCTTGGATATTGTGTGAGCAGCGTTCAGTCTTATCTTGTTTGAAGGTCTAGAGTATCTTTCAGAATCAACTGTACATCAGTCTAGAAGAGTATATCGTATTATTTCATACTTCGCTTTGAATGATACCCCAAAATAATGAACTCTGGGAAGAATATTGCTGTGTACTCTCCCTTTTGGATATAGAAATTATCATTATTAATTATCTGATTTCTGTGAATTTCAGCTTCATTTTTGTCTCTTAGTGAAGAGTGTTACAAAACTCCATAGACAAAGGAACTGAGATTCCACTCCCCTTCCGCCTCTCGCGCATACTTCAGATCCATCATCATCCAGACGAGCCATGTAGATGCCTCATGATTGAAAACATGGTTACGTCGCACTTCTTCACTCCGAGACAAGTGAGACGGATAGATGGGTTATTTATCATCCCCCCCTAGCTGAGATCTTGTGCAGAATGGCATTTAAAAGCTGGGACTACAGTTTTTGTGTCCTTATTCTTTCTTTCCAACCCCTGGCCAGTTGAGCAAACATCCTGCAGCGAGGAATATGTCCTCCTCACCCTACAACAGTGATATTACTCAGAGGTAGCCGTCAGAGGTTCCCAGGGATGTGAGAAGTGTTTGCAGCATGCTGGTCTGTTCTTTTGTGGATATTGGAGAAAATTTACTCAAGAGAAGGTAAGGTAGAAGGAAAAAGGGAACCAAAATTAAATAGTTTCAAAATAGACATTTCTCAGGCATAGAAAGGAAACAAATGAGAAATGTTTTAGAAGTTTTTATTAACACTAATAGGATAAAGTAGGTATGTATTTAAAGATACTTGTGAATGACTTTTAAAATTCTCATGTTTTCTTTACTTGTCACTTATTTAATGTAAATGTTAAAAATTCACTCGGGAGAATAAACCCAGCCTTTTAAAAGTCAGTACCTGCTCCACTTCCTCTGAAGCCTGAGAGAGCTCCCGGTACTCACTTGCAAGACCTGTAACTCTTGAAGTGCTGTCTGCAAGAGGACTTAGGAAAGATTGCAAGGTTTGTCTCTAAGCGGTTTTTAGCCTGAGTGGTTTTTCGGTGCTTCTGTGCAATGTGTCTGATAGCCTCTGCTCGGCTCTTGGAAATCGCTTAGTGCCGTGTGGATTAACTGACCCTCATCGCTTGGGCTCAGCACCTCCTTGTGCTGCACCTTTGGGAACTGAATCTGTGCCTAGGTAATCTTTGTAACAGAACTGGAATATTTTCTGGAATTGGTTCTGCAGGAATTTATTTATCAACTCTGTTCTGCTCTCTGCTAAAATGCATGCTCTAAATTTTTGCTTCTCCTGCTGCAAGGCTCCTTTCTTTTACCTGGCCTCTCGCTCAGGCTCTGACCCAGCAGAGCTGGGCTGTGGGCTGTTGGCTAGCAGGGTGGCCTCCACGAGCACTGTTCAGCAGCTTGCCTTTATTCAGGGCAGGATTTATGCCCATGTTTACATCCCGCTGGCATGGGCTATAAATAAAAATCTATAGCTAAACACACATTTAAACACTCTGAATAGAGGTGGAGGTAATCTCAAGCTTAAATACTTTGTTAATTGCTTCTTCCATGAGTAGGCACTCAGGATTTACAAGCTTCTACCTTTGTCCTAGAACATGCGGGACATCTTTTATTTAAATATTTAAACCAATCCAGCATAAATTCATGAAAACTGTGATCTTGATGGAACTGTGGCAGGATTTTAGCAGTTATTCGATCTTGCTTTTTGTCAGCATTCACATCACTAGTGACTTTCCAGTTGCTATAACTTAAACTGAGTTCGTGTCTGCTACCGTCAAGAAATGTGTTAGGGATAGGAGACCTATAGTTGAGATTAATGTGTCATCACCACTTAAAATATTTTAAGAACAGATTAGACAAAATTCTGTGTAATTTAAGGCCATATGTTCATCTGTGGAGGATCTGGAGTTTGTTTTATCCACCAGCAGAGGATCTGAGCAATTTGTGTAGCACCAGGTTTCCCTGAAGGACTCTTCCAGCTGAGCTAGTGATCTTAATGGCAGGAATAACTGCCATTTGGATGTGCATCAGTGCTTCGCTGTGAGGAGTAATATACATGTGAGTAGCAGCTGTTTTCGGTAGGATATTCATCCTGTACTTCCCTGAAGAAAAAAAAAAAAGAATAAAAAAAAAGAAAATAGATTATCTCTTGGAAATGCCTGATGAAGAATGTTGAGCTGTAGTCTCTTCTCTCTGAGTTACCCAGCCTCTCCTCCAACTTCTTTGTTTCATTTCTTCCCTTCTCTCCCTGTTGCAGAAAGTACTTAATTAACAGGATGAACAGCCATTAGGTGTTTACCCTCTGCAGTTCATGCTTCAGCAGCAGAATGTAAATAACTTTGCAGTCATTAACAAGGTTGAACTTAAAAAAGAAATGTGCTACAAAAGAGGATTTTCTTATTCATCTCACTGTTTGCAACACTGCAAACTTGAGGAGGCTGCTATTTCTTATGTAGAATATCTGATCTCATAGGGCTTACTGGCTCTCTGCAGCAGACATCAAATTAGGCCTCAGATAGTTACTTTCTTCTGTTTCTGGGCTAATTTAGAGATGTAGCTCTTTGAGTATTGCCCACTGGAATTTCCTTTAAGAGCATTCAAACTGATAAAACAATCTCATTTCCTTTCTTGTCTTTGGTTACAAAACGGAGGCAGAATGGTTCTTCTGTCGCGCTAGAAGTGCCTTGTGCTCCTTGGTTCTGAGCAGGCACATCTGGAGGATTTGGGAGTGCAGGAAAAAGGCTATTTTAAAAGTGTGTGGGTTTTGTACACCAGTTCATGTTTCTGAAGTCCAAGTTAGGGTAAGGAGCTTCTGCGTCTTCACAGAAGGAAAGAAATTCTAATCAACTGATGCTGGAAGTTCGAGTTTGGAAGGCTGAGCTCCCACAGCCCACCTGCAGAGCTGTATCGATGTGCGTGGGGTGAGAGGGGCACAGAGCTGCTGCTCCCCGCCCTGCCTGGCCACACCACACTCACCAGCACTGGGTGCTTGGGTGTCCTCAGAGACATCTCCCTTCAACCTGGGGACTGCCAGGGAGAGAGTGCAGGGAGTAACCCGGCAGGATGCACAGTGAGTGGAGAATGGCAATGGCATCTATCCTTCTCATGGCAGGATTGGATTCACAGGAAACCTTCGTTCCTTGCAGCAGTAGCTGAAGTACATACTTACGCTACTGCATCAGACACTGCAGCTACCTGACTGTCACACAGACTGCAAAACGGAGCTCAGTTTGCCTGGAAATCTGAAATAAAGCCAGAATAGCTTTAATTGTAAAGGGCAGCAACAAATAATCATACCCCCAAACGCAGTAACCTTACAGCTATTCAATTGCTATGTTTTGGATAATTGCTATGGAATATAGTCGTTATATAATATTATAATATAGTGTAATGTAATATAATGCTTATAATAAGTAATATATAGCATATAAAATAATAATAACCCGAAATGCAGTAACACTGCAGAAAGTGCTGCATTCAGCTACCAGGTTTCGGATAGCTGCTGTGGGATATGGAGCTGTTGGTGAGGTCTAACCTGTCAAAATGAGTGCCAGACAGGGAAAGCAAACTTAATTTCATGGCTCCCATGCCACATTTGGCTCTCAGTGGTAATCTCCCTGGGAGCTGCTGTAGCTGACTAACAGAAGAAGGCAGTCCGGCTTACTAACACAGGGCTCTGTAGTTATAAATTAGTGCTTATTCATCTATGAAGAGCATTCACTATCACTGTCTGCAGCAAGGGTACAGAAAAGAACTCCAACAAACTCCAAACAGAAGAGCCTGTTGGCAGCCGTCACGATAATCAGAATAAACGTAGAGAGATACTGTGCTCAGCCCCTGTGATGTCTATCAGGGAGCTATTTCAGTTGCTCCCTGAGGCATTCACATCTCAGCCCATCTGTGTCTGATCCTAAATTACTTATGACTGTGAGAGATAAGGGATTTCCCCATAGATAAGGGGAGGGGGGGTGGAATATAATTTTTGTGTTTGATATTTATATTAATGGCACAGCATGCAGAAAGCATTTAATTCCCAAGAAATAGAATCTAGGTGACATAAAAACATCAGTAAAGATTAGATATTAAGAAAAAGACACTCCATCCAGCAGCTGCTGTCTTCCCTTAAAAACATTCCCCTTGGTAGGGGATCAGGTGACAATGAGTATGATGAGCATCGAGAATGAAATTCTCTAATAGCACAAACCAGCTGCAAGCCAAATGTTACACAAACACCCTGGCAAGACTGAAAGAAGAAAGAGAAAACATAAAAGACTTGGTGTAGCAGCAGTTTCTGCCCTCAAAGTGTTTCCCAGCCGTGTCTGAAGCTGCAGATCTCACTTCTTGGAAAGGTGAAGACACTTATCCCCGTTTTCAGAGGCCAAATGAAGCGTCTTGCCTGATGCTGGCACAATGGTGCTGACCTCAGAAGAAAGTACGCTGAGTTGCATCTTACTAGTCATGAAGTGAATCTCACCTTCAGCTAGGGACAGGTTCTGCTCACAGATAATGCAGAAGGAGCTTGCTCTTCAGATTTCCTCCCAAAGAAACGCATCAGTGGCTTCGTCTACAGGAAGTCACCAGCCCAGGCAACGTTATGCCACAGGCATTGTAGCACAGAATGTTTATTTCATGCATTAGTTGAATTGCATATAAATGCCACCTTTTAGAAGCCTTTCTTTTCGTTAACACAGCTGTCAGAGCGTTGTCCATCATGTCTCTGGGATGATGACACCTGTAACAGACATGGGAGGCTCCTACAATGCAGCAGTATCGATACGGTGCCCGTTCCATACTGGAGAAGCACGCCGCAAGTCATATGCTCATCTTCCCAAACACAGCGCCCGCTACAGTACATCTGCCACTGATTCTGGGCCACCTACAAAACTGGGACAATATGCAGTTTTTGAAATGATCAAGCTCTCGGCTTCTCACGGTGCAGAAACTTTAACTGGTACCAAATCCTGTCGCATACAGTATGTTCATGTGAAATGATAAAAGGCTGTGATATACACACGCGCTATTTCTAACTGCAGCAAATGGAAAGGCTTTGAAAAAAAGATGAAAAAATGTCTTTGGGACCCTACCTACATGGAAATGGAGCTTGTGCTCAGGAAAGGCCTTTGCATAACCGATGTCGGAAAAGTCAATTTGCTTTTCCAGCTCTCAGTTTTGCCTATTCACAAAGTAGAAGATTGTTTCCTTAACTTTATAAAGAAATTGCAAATTACGGATGAAAAGTTCCACAACACTGTTACAGTTTTGGGTTACTTCACACCTCAAAAGGGCTAAAGCTGAGCTTTTTCCTGGTTTGGTATTTCATGTATAATGATTTAGCCCTAGATGATCTTTAATGAGTTGAGCATTTGATGGTTTAGTCAGCGAGTTCTGGTGACAACGCCTAGAAACAAAGATGAGACTGCCATTCACAGCAATACCTAGGGAAGTAGCTGTTAGCCATATTCTCTCAAGTTAACGTGAAATTACTGACAATTGGTTCTGTAGTCAGCACACCAAAAGCTTCTTTGACTTTTTCATTATAATTCAGATTTCCGGTGTTTATGCACACCAGAAAAACTGCATTTCAGCCAGCCGTAGTCTTTGCACCACGTAAGATCTAAGCCGTAGTAGCTACTAATTTTAAATCTGTGATTAATGAGTTGGGCTAAGATGAGTTAGCAGAAACGTGCATTAGTTATGTGCATTGGTATTTTCTTTTTAAGAAAAGCAGCATTTGACGGTTTGTGACATTAGGGAGGTTTTCCTGTGTGTGTGGTGTGCTTAAAATTTCCCTCAGGCCATTTTTAGTGAGGTTGGGATGGACTTGATTGGAAAATTTAATGGCTTTTTCCGTTTCTGTTCCCTTTTGCTAAGCTGATCTTTAAAGCTGGCCTTTCATGATGTGTGAATTTCTCTCCATTTGAAGAACGAGCATCAGAGACGGCATGGAAAGCAGATTTTATAAATGAGCTATTAGGCAGAGAGGAGGCACTTCTGAGATGCTCGCAAGTTGCACAGCAACCAGAGGAACATATAGTCATTTGATTTCTCAAATGACTCTGACTTTGACTCAAGGGAAAAACAGATTTGTTCTCCCCTTAAAGCTTTCTATCGTATGTGATAAAAAAAAAAAGTGTTTATACATTTTCCCCCTCAAAAAAAAAGTTATACCTCATCTCTGAGAAATAGCAGTGTCTATTACCATGTAAATTACTGCAGAACATGTCCGGTCACAGCTCCTCTTTGTGATCTTAAATGAAAAAATCCAGCAGCATAACCCTCCCTATCTTCTAGCTTTTAAACATAACACGTTGACCCTTCTGAAACAACAGATTAAAAACCAATGAACCAAGCAAAAATCAATGCTTGGTGGTTTTTTCAGTTTCTGGAGAATCGTTTCTTTCATCTCTGTCCCCAGATTTGGGATTTTACAATACCATTTTCTGGTAGTTATGGGCAACAGGTCTTTGCTTTTTCTGGAGATCATTGCCATATCAACTGTTGTCCAGTTCCTGCTGTGTGTGCTTGTGAAGTTAGTTCCAAATCAAAGGTGCTTCTGATTTTCTTTTCTGATACCCTCTGGACTGCTGTGTCACTCATATGTCAGATGCAGCAGTCGTGTTTACTGCAGTAATAACACGTAAACATCCAGCTTCATAACTGCCTGCTGCGCCTCTTGGAGATTTTAGTTTCAGTACTAATTTTGGTCAGTCCATGTCTTTGAATTGCCCAGTCCAAAACCGGTCTGATTCTGATATAACCAACCAGTTACAAAATAGAAAATACATTCACAAAACTCAAAAAGAACTGCAGAAATGACTTTGCTTAACTTCTGTGACATGTTACTTTGCTTTCTACAACACCGTTCACACCAAAAATCCATATTCAGAAGAAACTAGGTAAGATGTAAGAGCTGGAGAGAAAGGAGATTGTTATTTGATTTTTTTCCCTCTTGCTGTACGTTGTTCCTGGTCTTCTGGCACTGTGGGAGCTCTGCAGGGTGTTTCCAAATACCACTTGCCATCAGAATGGGGGCTTGCGATGCCACCGCTGCCTCGTGCTGTGGGATCAGGGACTGAGGAGACCCCAGCATCGCCTCCTCCCACTGCCTTCGCTTGTCTGCTACTGCTAGCTCATTGCTCCCTTTTATTTTGCGTTGGTTTGGCTGTTTTGAACGTGGCAGGATCGTGCTCTGCTTGTGTAGAGCACTCTGAGAATTGCACGTGAAAAGTCCTTGTGTACACTAAATAACTTTGGGCAGTTCTGGCAGGGCTTGGGTGTTTAAAAGATACAGGCGTGTGCTGAAACTTGCATTAAGAAATCGTCTCTTTCACACCAGATGTGATCTCCTGGTGGCAAACTCTAGGTACAAACGTTTTAGATGTGACGAGGAGAGCCTTGTAAGTAAGTGTCTCATAAATGCACACGAGGTGGCTGATGTGTTCTTAGCCCTGGCTGCATCTGCACTGGGTGGACTAGTGTCTGCACAGGAGTTTCTGCTGGGGCTGAAGGTGCAGAAGGAAACCCTTGCATTCAGAAGCCAGTCCCTTTGCCGCCACCATGGCATCTTTCTTCCAAGAGCTGTTTTAAGTTATAGTGGGAAAAGAGTGCTTTGCCTGATAAAATCAAGCTTCCCTGACGGGGATAGAAGAGAGCACTACACGAAGATAGCACGTTAGCATGCCATCCCTCCCAGAGCTCCCTGTTAAATAGAGATGAGCCAGGTGTAATGAACAGCAGTGTCGTCTTAGTTGAGGTTCACTTTGGAACTCGCAGAGCCCAGTGACAAACCTGAGTTCAGCAGATCAGGAGGGGTAACTTCACAGGCTGCTGGAGGCTGGCAGGGACCTCTGTGCCCATCTGCTCCAGCCCCTGCTCCAGCAGGGCCACCCCGAGCAGGGTGCCCAGGACCACGTCCAGACCCGTCTGAAGATCTCCAAGGAGGAGACTCCACAGCCTCTCTGGGCAGCCTCTGCCAGCGCTCAACTTCCTTACGATGGGTTAGAAATCAAATACACAAACACAGTTGTCTTGATCTTGCAGACATCTCTAATTAGCTCTGGGTCTGAAAAGTTCTGAAAATCATGGGGCTGCCCAGGTATAATCAAGAACATGAAGTCTTCTGGCACAGGCCAGAAATATCTTGGCTTGAGTTTCTGATTCCAAAGGCTGTTAGGTATTAAAATTGTCAGAAGTAGTTGCAACCTGAGCATTTGTGGTATGGAGTCCCTGAGATGCAATAAATCGCTATCACAAAGCTGGTTCTCACAGAGTGAAAGTCAACTTTCAAGCATCTTTTTTTTTTTTGCCAGTGTGATCAAAGGTTTCTTTTTGCCTCTGCTTAATCTCTTACCTTCTACAAGCACTCTCTTAGTAACGAGGCACGTTTACAAACGTGCTGTCCTGCTCCCCAGCAGATGTCACCTGGCTGAACTTTACATTACTGCAGGCTGTCTCATGCCCAGCCCGGCCCACACGCACATATGCGGGCATCCTTACACAAATCATGTGTAGCACCCCACACGCTTCTGGAGACGTCCTCTCTCCCTCTCTCTGACACACGCACACACACAAACACAGAGCTTTACATCTTTTCCCTCCTGCCTTGTCTTGTAGTTACTTCTTAAGATGCTGACAGTGATTCGTTTGACACAGTTGAAACCTGAAATGTGCTGAAAAAGCAGGGGAAGAGAAAAAGCTAATAGGAATTTTAGTTGTAGCACCTTTGCACGAGGCTTTATGTGTGGTGGGTGACTGATAGGATGTTTCAAATGGAAAAGACCTCATAGAAGAAATCTTAAATCCTGTGAAGAAAAACAGAGGGAAGTCTCCCTCCTTTTTTCTGTCTGTCCCTAAAATATGTTCTCCTGCCCCATACAAGCCCCAGGTTGTACATGTGGATCTGTGTGGGCCCTGACACATATCACAAGGGGCAGCACGCATGAAGTACCAGCCTGTAATAATCTTTCTCTTCTCTTCCTCAGTTTGTTGCTCAGCCAAACTGCCAGCAGCTACTAGCAACGCTTTGGTACGACGGTTTTCCAGGATGGAGGCGGAAACACTGGGCAGTAAAACTCTTGACCTGTGTCACCATCGGACTGCTGTTCCCTGTGCTATCTGTGGCATACCTGATTGCACCGAAGAGCAGGCTGGGACTGTTCATTAAAAAGCCATTTATCAAGTTTATCTGCCACACCGGCTCGTACCTAACCTTTCTCTTCATGCTCCTGCTGGCATCGCAGCACATCGTCAGGACCGACCTTCACATGCAGGGCCCGCCTCCCACCATTGTGGAGTGGCTGATCCTGCCCTGGGTTCTAGGTAAATGAGAAACCCCAAAAAATCCTGAGCCACAGTCTCCTGACTCGCGCCCATGGCAACTGTGTGGAGACTCATTCCTGAGCTCAGCATCAGCAGCGTGTAAAGAGATTTGGCAGCCAACTTCAGTCACTGCAGGAAACAGCTGGGCTCCTTCTGGAACAACAGATCCTGTTGGCCTAGGGCTGTTCTGCTGTTCGTGGTGCCATCTGACATGCCTTTATAGATGACCCTGAGTAAACCTCAGCAGGCAGAGCTCCCTCCCTGCTTCCCACATGCACTGTGCAAGGAGCGGGTATAGGAATTAGCTTCTGGGTCATGCTAGTGACAAATAATGTCACTTGAATGCCGGCTTCCTTCTGCTGGTACGTGGCAGGAGGCAGAGCTGAGGACTTGCCTCTGCTTTTGCCTTCTCGCTGATCTGCACCAGGACTCAGCATGCAGGTACCTGGGCTCCCAAACAGCCTGCAGGAAAGCAGAAAAGGGAAGATAAATCTCATGCTGCTTTATGCCCATGTGCTGATAAACACTGACCAAATCAATATTGATTTGCCCTAATATAAGCAGAAGAAGAAGGGGCTGTCTATTATGAGCAGGTTAAAGCTGAGGCTGTTATTCTGGTCTGGCTTGGGCAAGCATAACTGAAGAACAGGGGTGTCCGGGTCCCCCAAGGGTAGGAGGTACAGGTGAGGTGGTGAGGTGGGATGGGAGGAAGTGGATAGAGCCACTGAAGAAGAAGGGACACCTCTCTCAGCAAACCTCAATCTCCAGAGCTCTCCCTGGGGCTCCTCGCTGCTCCTCATGGGTCCACCTCTGCATCCCCGTGCCTGCTGGCTCCTCTCCTGGGGTAACACCAGGACCCGGCTCCTCCTTTCTGTGGTGGCTCAGGATCAGGCTGGTTCTGTGCCAAGCACGCCTAGCTGCTCTCTGTGCCAAAACTAAAATTGCTGATGGAAAATGCAGAAAGAAAATTAGAGTTGCAAACGTGCTTACAAATCACTTTCCATCCCGACCCAGGGCATTTTGCTCTTTGTGTAGCTCCATCACAACTTCCAAATGGTAACTCAAGCCTCGTTACCTTCCTAGCCTGGCTTATGGCACTGAGGTGTACGTGTTGGTAGAAACTTAAGCTGAGAAGGTTAAATGTCTTTTCTGATCTTAGGTGATCTCTGCACTTTATCCTTCACTTCACAGTTTAAATTGAAGGAAATGGTGGGCACTTCAGCAAAATTGATGTGCAGATGAAAGGATAATCCATAGAAAAAGAACTTTCAAAATAGCCTGTCACCGTTCTCTCTTCTTATTTTTTAGTTCCTTTGTTTCAGATACATAGGGATGTTTGGGGATTGTTGATTAAATGGGAGAAATTAGAGCAGTTTCACGAGATTAAAGGTTATTATTTATGAAATATCTTCCACTATAAAAGGAGAGAGAGAACAGGCACACACAGCATTGCTGTAACTATAGTAACCAGCAATGATAACTCACTATAAATACAGCATATGAGTTCTTCAACAGGCTCCACTCCATTGATTTATTTTGTGTTTTTGTGTGCATGCAAAGATTTGGCAGCTGTTAGAAAATTACCTTATTGGCCTTGACATTATGCTTGCCTGACCATTGACTTGCTGGCTGGCAGCTGAAGAGCTAAGATTGATACCTGGATGTTTGCAGCAGTTCATTTCAACATTATCTGCTCTTCAGGTTGAACTTTCAGGTCCTAAAATTGAGCTGCAAGTGGCATTTCAGTGACCACTGTGGTATCCTGTGGTTGGGTATGGGCAGCCATTTGGGTAACTGTAGCAGTAATATACTTTGAGGTATATATTTTTTTTCTTTTCACACATATTTCGGGTCTTCAATGCGAGGATATTGTAAACTGGCTAGTTCAAAATACCAGGGGCTCTGAGGACATGCTGAGAAGCATGGTGATGTAGGAGCCTAGCTGCCATTTGCTTTTTAATTGGACTTAGGCTCTCAAAAGTACTTAAACAGGTCTTAAGTAAAGGACATACGAGTTGCTTAAAATGAAAATTTTATGCCAGATAATGAACTACAGAAGCTCACCCTTACCCCTCTAGCAGCAGGGAGGAATAGTGAAGGTTAGCAAGTGCCAGATTATTATTCAAATTATTACCAGAAGGCATTTCAGAGTTGAGATGATGGGCTCTGGCCATATCCTTGAGAACAAATTTTCACCTCGCAAAACCCACAGCCATATTTGACATTAGGTGAGTCATTGCTGAGAGATGTGATGCCAGGCTGCAGTGCCCTTTTCCATGCTGAGTCGTACCTTTTTTTTTTTTTTTCACAAATACTCCCAATGGGCTTTCAGTGCAGCAAGATGTATAAATGCAGTAACTGAGCATAGAGAATGAATTCACTTCTTCCTTCTCTGGTGTGATATTTCCAGGTCAGGGAGGAAATATACTGGTATGCAGAAGCTGGTACCAGTGTCGCATGTTCTGCAGAGAAAGAAAAAAATCAGTACTGTCCAACTGAGCAATGAATTACTGTGGGAGCAGACAATCTATGGGAAAAACATAACAAATACAGTTACTTAAATAGTTTATTCATATAAAACAAATTTCGTCTGAGCCAATCCACTCATACTGGTTACAATTAACATATGTTTCAGGCAGCCTCCTTGTCTTTGTATCTGGAGCCCTGCATAGGAAGCCTAGGTCTTTCTCAGATCTCTCTAGACTGCATTCCTAATGGAGTTGTAAAATGCCTCGTAATCAGCATGATTTTACTTGTACAAGACAGGAGGGATGAGGCATTTTTTCCAAACTGTTAATTTATAATTGTCTTTTCACATCACATATGCACAGTAGTTTAACGGCAAATAATACCTTCTCGTGACAGTGAACTCTCTTTCTTTCTGCAGGTTTTATCTGGGGAGAAATCAAGGAAATGTGGGATGGTGGATTCAATGAGTACGTACATGACTGGTGGAATCTGATGGACTTTGCGATGAACTCCCTCTACCTTGCAACTATCTCCCTTAAAATTGTTGCCTATGTCAAGGTACAGTAACCTGGGCAAGAGAATTTGTAACTTGTTTCTGAGAACTGCAGTATATGGGATAGAAGCTATCAGACACAAAATTACAGATCAAAGAGAAAAGCTACTTTTCAAGCAATCCAGTTTTGAAAATTCACCTGGAAAGTTTATTAACTTGTGTGGAGAATGATCTTCCTTCCCATCTCTACTCTTTGGTTAATACTGACATAGATTGTGTGGGCATTGCATAGAAGTTTCCAGACTTCTGTGCATTTTGTAGCTACTCAGTTGCCAAAGATATGTTTTGTTTTCCGTGTTGACATCTTTCAACAATGCTAAACTTCACAAAAGCATGATTTTTAAATAAAACAGTAAGGAACAATAAGAATAGGGTTATCTGAAAACATCTCGCGCCAAGATTTATAATATGTAGTCTGTGAGCCCCAACAGATCTGTAGATTACTTATCAGGAGTCTGTGAAAAGCCTACCAAGAAAAGCACACCTGCCGGTAGGGGGCTTCCATCTGATGTAAAGGAGTCAACTTCTCTTCTTGAATATATTGGTTTAAACTGTAGGCAAGGAGATGACAAAGGGGCACGCTGGAGCTTTAGAACTATGGATTCCTCACTGTCATGTTACATTTGTGGTGAGAGTGCACATCAGAGCTCATCCTCAAAAGCACCTTCCACATCTATAAATTTCTGATGCTCCAAGTTAGCATATGCACAGGTTTTGAAGCCAGAGGATCGCCTGAAGCGCTTTCTCTCTGTCTCTGTTTTTCAAAGACACAGACAACACACAAAGGGCCTCCTGCAAAGCTCCTTATGCAGTGGCTGTCTTTGACTTCAGTTGGAGCTGCGTGCTTGGATGGCATCCATCTCCTGAGCCTGATTCTTTTCTTGATGTGAATCAGCTATAAATTCACTGCAGTTAGTGGAATTACACAGGTGTAAATCAAGTAACTATAGTCTGCTCCTTAGCCTTATGCACTTCGTAGTTCTGCTGTGCTACTGTGTAGGTCTTGCCCAGGCAGAAGGGAACTACTTCTTGTAGCCCACTCCTAGAAACCAGGATAAGCACATCCCCAAAAGCAACCCTGTGTAGTCCCCCACCCCGAAGCTTGTATGCAGGCAGAGGGGAAAAGAGTTGAAAATTTCACAGAGCTCATTGACTCCAAGATGGGAATGCTCTTACATAAACCCTTCTGCAAGCAGTCCTGCTACGGAGCCTTTTTAAAATCCAGAAGGCTGCATAGTGGTGAGTTGGGTTTTCAAAGGAAAAAGCTTCAAGACAGTTGCTATTCCCTGAACAGGCAGCTCTGTGACAGCATCAAAGCAGAAACAGATTACGTCTTTTTTCTCCTAACATTCAGAACCAGTGAGGAAATTAGAGACTTGAAAGGTTGGTCTTTAAACTGTGAGCAATACAGAAAATACTGGAAATTGTAACATTCATGAACAAATCCTAAAATGTTAACAATCTCTTTCTTTCTCTCTCTCACACACAAATTACTAAAAGAGCCATGCATCCACAGATTTACATGGTCACACACTGAGATTTAAGCTCACAGCCAAACTACACATAAAAAGGAAGTACAGCTTTGTTTATATACTTTGCAAGAACTACAGAAACACACAGGCTAACTACAGAGACCTATATGCCAGCACAAAAAAGAATGCTTACAGGAATGTATCCATTTGAGTACAGATCAAACCCATTTGGATTAAACCTGGCTAATCTGAGGTCTGGTCCTGCCAAGGACCAATGTCAGACCATTCCAAGAAGTGCAGAAAATCTTACATAGCAGTAGCTCTGAAACAGCATGCCCCCTGAAGTTCCCTTCTGACCTACGTTGCTTAAAGGTTGCAGTACACTCTGAAACATGAGGATTTAAAACATAATGGTTTCAAAATCTTTTGCAACATGACTTAGAAAGGTTTTTGTTATTTATAGAACAGCCCAGGGCTGGAAAAGGCTGGTATACATGCCAGTATACTATAGTCTAATGTTTCTTGGAACTTCAAAAGATTACATGGACGTTTAGCTTTCTGCCAAATATCAGAAAAATAAATTGCATACCGACACTAATGTTTTCCATCCTTGTTTTTAACTGGAGACTTTTTATCCCCCGATTTGACTGGTTCCAAGACCTGGCCTCAATATTATCTAGTAACAATGAAATCTTCAGCCTAATTATAGGGCAAAAATGCTTTCTTAATCAGTTTTCATTTGCTGCATTGAATTATGTAATGAGGAAGGGTAAATGTGACTGTCTGTTGTAACTTACTTGTACTACTCTGTATACATTTCTGCTCTTTTTCATCTTCCAATGCCTAACCTGAACAACTCCAGTCTTTTCAGCTTCATTAGATACTGCTGAAATCTCCGATTTCTCTGTTACCTGTGGTGCTGAGCTGTTCAAAAGTGACTACGGTTTTCCAAGCAAGGATATACCATCACTTTATAAAGGGCCAAAATATGACCCTAACAAGTTGCTTTAAAAATAGATGTGAGATGAAGAAGAGCTTTTCACATTCCTTCACGTGCTCCTACCCTGGCAGAGAGCCCCAGGGCTGCTGCGTCCAGCCAGCATGCAGAAGAGAATCGCGAACAAATGTGCAAATCTGCTCCCTAGGCGGGGAGGCTTGCTGTTCACAACCACCCACCCCTACTGTTGGTTATCGGCAAAAAGTTCTAAACGTCTGCTTGTTTGTAAACATTTTAAGACCCGTCTTCAAGTCAAGTTAACAAAGTCAGGCCTGATGTTCATGGAATAGGCAACGGTTCGGAAATGTCAGAAGCAATCAGAGGTCGCATTGAAATGCCTTTGTATTGTGTCTCAGCTCCTTCATACGGAGGAATAGTTGGAAACATCTACTTGCTTTAGCTGCGTCCTTGAAAAAAAGTGAATTAATTTATTGGACCGTCAGATTTATATGTAAAGTCCCTACAAACTCATCTGCCAATGTGATATTGATACCATTTCCTTTTGAAACATACAAAAAAAGATATTAAAGAGTCCTAAACACTCTTAGCGATACTATTAGCAATATAATTCTAAGTGCATATTTTGCCTTTTTATACATGTTAAATGAGCAGAAACAAATGCTAAAAGGATAAATTATTCCTTGATGTTAAAATGTCTTTGACTCCATTCTGCTGTGGCAGTGTAGCTAAGCCAGAGAAGTTACATTTGTATAACCAGCTCTTTCATGGTACCTATTTGCATCTGGCTGTACCTGGCTCAGATAATGCTTCTGCTTTTACAGTTACATTACAAACCAAGTTAATTTTATAATTGAGGTGCTCAAATGTATCCATTATTTTGGCTGTAATTAGGACTTCTGCTTTAGGTACTTTCCGAAAATTGCCATGACAAATTAACTAATAAGGAAATTAATACGAAGACAGCATTTTGGTTCTGGGCTGTTGGCACCTTTTTGAGATTACATTGGAGGGAAAGCATCCACTTCTGGTGTTCCATCGTTCATTGCTTTCCTTATTCCCTTCTTTCATTCTCATTCTTCCTGGAATTAGCAGTGTTTTGAAGGTGCAGTAATATTTAGGGGGAAAAAGAGAAAAAAGATAATTGGAAATGACCTGAACCTGCTATGGGGCAGTCCAAACCCTTTTAAGTGTTTAAAGAGAAGAAGATCACATGTGAACCCAAGGACCTGCATTACCCACAGTGAATTCGAAATTCAGAAGGCCTGTTATCTAAATTTAGGCTAAGTACAGTCCATATACCAGAAACCCCTAGAAAAAAGCTGGTCCCACTAAGCTATTCATATTGGGGGGGTCTAAATCTGTAGGAAGTTCATAAGAAGGCTTCATTAAACCTAAATCTCTGCCCTGATCAACTCAGCTTTGGTCCTGATTCCTGAATTCAGTGACTCCTGAACTGACACTTGGGAGTTGAAAAGCACTTCTTGTGTCACCAGTACCTGGTTAGTATTTATTTACAGGTAAAGCATTAGTATTAGCAGGTGTGAGTGTTCGAGTTGTCTGAAAATCATGACAACATAATTCACTTTTATACCCTTGTTATTTCTTTCAGTATAATGGTTCTCGTCCAAGGGAGGAATGGGAAATGTGGCACCCGACTCTCATCGCAGAAGCCCTCTTTGCAATATCCAACATTTTAAGTTCCTTGCGTCTCATATCCCTGTTTACAGCAAATTCACACCTGGGACCCTTGCAGATTTCTCTGGGACGCATGCTGCTAGACATCCTTAAATTCCTTTTTATCTACTGTCTGGTGCTTCTGGCTTTCGCCAATGGACTGAACCAGCTTTATTTTTATTATGAGACCAGTGCCTCGGAGGAACCCAACAACTGCAAGGGGATCCGATGTGAGAAACAGAACAATGCCTTCTCCACGTAAGATGTTCTTTCCTTTATGATTTTAAGGGTGACTTACACTGTCTCCTCTCTTACCTGCCCTTGCGTGTTGTCTATCATTGTGCCGAAAGTGTCTTTATTTATTCATTTGCAAATATCAGGTGAGCTGCTCAACTGTGCAGGAAAAGTGTGAGTTAACTGGGGCAGAGAATTCTGCTGAGCTTTGCTGTCACAGAAGGGCTTTTAGGTCTGGAAGTGAGAGACGATCATTTTAGTTCTGGACCAAAAAGCTTTTCTATGTGATCCTGCAACTGAAATTTTATGATGGCTACGTACAATTTCAGGATATTTGAGAAAGCAGGTATCATGTTGTAGTATTTGTTTTGTCTTATTCTGGAGGAAAGGGGGAAAAGCTAAACAAAATGTAGAAAACAAGGGATAAACATATGAAAAAAAACGTATTAACAAATAACATGACAGAGCAACAACAGTCTCACCTAGGCCATTTTTATACACACGAGGTTACAGGCTTCTCTGATTCTCTTGCAGTGGGGTGAGACTAAAATCACATCAAAATCCATTTTGCTGGAAATGCTGGTACTGAGAGGTTGGCAT
Source organism: Anser cygnoides (assembly GCF_040182565.1). Classification (NCBI taxonomy): domain Eukaryota; kingdom Metazoa; phylum Chordata; class Aves; order Anseriformes; family Anatidae; genus Anser; species Anser cygnoides. Next base: position 4,153,822 of record NC_089885.1, on the reverse strand, counting down.
GGAAATTGCTGTGCTGACAGCTGGCAGGGCTGAAAGACAAAGCACATGCTGAAAAATAACATGAATTGTCTTTCTGATCTATTTGTTTTAATTACTAATAGTGGAAATAATTATAATAATCAGCCCCCATCCGATTGTTCTTGCTGGTTGCACGGTACTTAAAACACAAAGGGAAGAGAAATAAATAAAGCACCGTCTAGAAAAGGGCCTACGCCCTGCAAGCAAGCAAAACAAAACTGTTGTCCACCACGTCAGGCAAAATTAAATACAACTTAGCGTAATGCCCAATAATTCTCCACCCTTCTTCAGCTGAAGGCTGGAGGTTAAAAAAGGATTCGTGTCATTTTTGCACTGTTATCAAAAGCAAATGATGGCTGACACCACATTGGAAGAGGGAAGACTCCAACATTGTCTCTGTCATTGGCCCTCCTTACAAGAAGGGGGAGATTTTCCTGGGATAAAGTCCAGCCTTACAAGAGCCTCATAACCAGAGAGTCCTGGTAGACCATATGTGCTGCCGTTTCCACTGCAGAGCAGGAACACCATAGGCTTGATTAATTTTCTCATTAAACCCATATATATCTGGAGGAAGTGAATGGAACTGCACTGTGCTAATGAAAAACAGAATTAAAGACTCCAGTCTTTTTTCTGTTTTAATTGTTTGGAATGCCCCAGAAATGTGTTGTGCTGCCCTTGCGAAGGAATTAAATAACAAATGCTATTCCTTGATCTGCATCCATATTGACGGAGCAGCCAGAGGGAGAAATGTTTGGCAAGCACAATGTTTGTTAAGTGGCAACTTCTAGCTCGGGAAGGGTCAAAACCACAAAGTTCAGGACTGGAGTGTGCCTTTCCCTAGAGCTACACTGAACAGATGTATTCCAGTTCTGCGTTCTGGTTCGAACCTGTCTCCACTGCCAACCAGTTGTTTTACAGACTTCACTGTTGGCAGATTAGTGGAGCAAGCAAAAACAAGATTTGACTAAAGAAAAAGATGAGCAGGAAGAAAAAAAACCCAAGAACAATAACAAAAACAACAACAAAAAGATTCTCAAGTAAGTAAGAAGGTACAACATCTTGAGAACTAGAAAGGATACAGAACCACTTAACAGAAAGTGTGTGGATCAGCTTAAATGCAAACCACAATTTCTCCCACCCTAACATGCAGTTTGAGCCCCCCTGCCAAGGAGAATGTAGCACAGGAAGGAAACTGAGGGGGCTCAGCCTTTATGACAGAGGTTTGTTTAAAACAAAATCGCAGTGGGAGGGGATCCATTAGGACTGAGGTCTCCTGGCAGGGGACAGAATGCTCTGCAGTTACTTTTTTGTTTGAGCCTTGCTTAAGAAATTTATTTAACATGTTCTTAAAAGTTTAAATAGTTGTTATTAACACCCCCAGTACAAGCTGACATTTGGCCCTTGAGCAGACGCACAGCATGGGTGAATGGCTAAGAACGAGCAACCTGCAAAACAGAAAATTACATTGTTGGGCTGGGGAGAGCAAGCATGACTAGAGTGAATTCAAATCAGAGCTGGTGTTACCTCAACTTTGCTCGTAGTTCATCCCTAATGGAAGAATAAATATGAAAAGCTTTCAATCAGTCCCCTTTGATTCCTACCAGCATTTCTAGGCAGACACACAATAAGATCTAATTTTGTAAGGGAAGGAAAAGCAGGACACTGTTCGCGTTTGTGCAGCTTGTTTAAAATGTGACGACTATTTACTGGTGCATTATTTCCTATTACTCCCAAAGGAAGGGTTTCATATTTTTTTGGTGAGGAAATTTTCTGCATCGCAAACACAGATCACGGAAAAGTAATATTCCTTTGTGACAGCAATGAGGTGAAGACATGAATAATTTAAGTTTTTATGGTGTGGCTTAAGCATCCCTGAGAAAGCAGCGTGTCTCCTGCCTAGGCAGGCAGTTTGAAAGTATGTTTAGCACTGTGCTTCTGGCAACTGCAGAAGAGAGAAGAGAGAGAGGAAGAGGAGGAAGGGGAGGACGAAACCACTTGCACCTTGCTGTCTGCAGAGAGCTCACTGGAGAGTTGGGCTGGCAGCTGGGCTGAGCCCCACCTGAACAGTGAAAAAAGATTGTAGTTCTTGCCTGTCATTAAACAAGGAAGAAAGACTTAAGTCTTACTTCTGTGCAAAGCTGCAGAAACCATTTGCTGTATTTCTCAGCTGTGACTACATGCCCACATGTTAATATATTGGCCTTAATCTGGGCACAGTTACACTCCTGGCTGTAAAACTGGGAGTTCAAGGCAATGCACTAAGCACTTCTGAGACTGATTTCAGTTTCATGTAAGCATGACAAGGACCTCCATTTCTCCTGAGGCTACACCCTAATCAGTACTTTCACCATTAATAGTTAAAATAAGTTAAAAGATAGCAAGCACTCCGCTATTTTTAATAGCAAAATGCTTAGCATTCTTTGCTTAATCCTTATTTTACCATTACCTCACTTATTTAATAACCCTAACAGCCTGACTTCTGGGAGAAAGGATGTTTGCTTTAGAGCCTTCGTAATTTTGGCCAGTGAAAAACGATGTCCACAAAGCACAAAGAAACTAAATCCCCATATAAAGCATGGGGCTATGTGAGGAACAGATGCCTGGAGAAGCCAGGAGAACAGATTCCTGGTATGTTAAGTAAGGTATCCGAATTTATTTTTATTGATTTTTCTAGTAAGAGCATTTGAAAATATCTACTGACCCCAGGCCAAAATGGAAACTCTTAAACAGGCATATAAATGTCATTTTTTGATGATATAAATGCCATATTTTGGAAAGCCAAAACAAAGAAGCCCAAATAGAGCAATTATTTAGATTGCTGATTATGTATTTGACGTGATTGCAAAAGGTCACTTGTCTCTGGCTGAAGCAAACGGAGACCTGGGATGATCTCATCAGCTGTAAAGCACAGGGGGGTCAGGTCTAGTTCATCTCTGGATGGAAGACTTCAAAAGAAGAAAACCTCTCAAGCTGAATTAATGCGATGACTCCCTTTCATCTGAGTCATTACTGATCAATTGTTGCAGCATGATACTGAGGGCACTGCTCTGCGGTGGGTGGGAGCTGCTGCACAAACAAGAGCAGCATTTTCAGCCACGTGCAGTGCTGTCAGGCAGGGTGCTAGCAAGCTGGCCTGGCTCACTTGCAGTCCGAGTAATTGCAAGCTGTTAGCCTACATCAGTGCAGAAGGTTCAAGAGGCTGTGATTTCTTGCATCTCCTCCCTCGTGATGCCTTGTTGTGGCACGCAATTTGGTCGTGCTGTACTTGAGCATGGGCTCCGTGAGCATTTAGTTTGCAGACATGTTAATGATGCAGGCACTGGTTAAACAGGAGAGGTTATATCTCTATGTAACAGCAGTGTCACTCCATGCCAGTTTTAATTAGAGTGAATATACCGGGGTTCTTTTTGCATGTGTGAACATTGGGAAAGGGATTTGTCATTTTTTTTCACAGCAGTTAGGCTCATTGCATCTCACAAGGATGTGATTCTCAGCCAGGTAGTGGATGTTGTTGATGTGATGCAACTCTTCCAACGGGTCACTGTAGCTGGAGTGCAGACTGCCTCCCGGGGAGAGTAAAAGGCTGTGCTGAGCAGTTGCTCCGTGGCATCCCAAGCTCCCGATGTTGATCCATTCCCACCTGAGTGCTCCCAGTGCTGGAGTGCTTCCAGTGCCACCAACAGAGCTCTCACATGGGGTGACACCCAACCTCAGCACATCCAGAGCTCCTAAAGGCATTGATTTCCATCTCCCAGAGCCAAGTAAAAATCTGTGTTTGTTTTTCCTTCAGACTTTTCGAGACTCTCCAGTCACTCTTCTGGTCTGTGTTCGGTCTGCTGAATCTCTATGTCACCAACGTGAAAGCCAGACATGAGTTCACAGAATTCGTTGGAGCCACTATGTTTGGAACCTACAACGTCATTTCTCTCGTCGTGCTGCTGAACATGCTCATAGCCATGATGAACAACTCCTACCAGCTCATTGCTGTAAGTTATCTTATTCTCTATCTTTTCGCGTTCGTTTTTCCCCGCCGTGCCTCATCTGTTTGCCTTGTAGCAAGTGTGTGTCTTCTGGGACACTGGAGACTGCTGCCCCCACTCTTTGACAGCAGATAGTTGGGATTTCTACTCACTAGCTTGAATCATGCTTGTGGAGGAGGTTTTGCTCTGTTGTAATGTTTCGTATCTGGAAAAAGCTTATTACCTCTGAATTGCCCTTGTCTTCTCCTGTAGACTAACCTTACTTATCACTTTGTCATTAGCAGCTGATTTGCTATGTAGCAGAGAGGGCATATAAAGGGAAGCCTTTCTGCTGCATTTTAGTCCATTTGTTTTTAACTTGCTTTTTTTTTTATTTGTATATTTTTCCCCCCTCTCCTATTACTGCTTTCTCATTTGAAACTGTGTGTATGGGGCACCCAATCTGCAATTTCTTATTCCATACTCTTCCCACTGAAATTAGATCATTTCCATCTGGAACTGCAACTAGTCTCTTGGCAGCTGACTCCCTAAACCTGTAATCTGAGATTCCTGGGTAGCCTCAGCGCAGGATGAATCTGAGCTGAGGCAGCTCCAGGCTGCCAGTTGGCTGTAGAGCCAGTTTCAAACTTAACTTTATCTTCATACAAATGTTCAAAACTGGTCTCTCTACTGTAATCTCATTCCATGCGCCTAAAAGCCAATCTGTACATTTATAATTACATTTTGTCAACAGATTGAAAACTAAAGCAGCATGGCTGTGCATTTTAAGGGTCTTTAGGTAAACTACTCAGAAACAGTAAGGAACAAAGCTCAATTCTGTGTGCAGAGCACTTAAGGTAAACCAGTGGGCACTTTCTAAAGAAGAGCTGATAAAAAGTGACATCAACTATGAACAGAAACAGGAGTTACAAAGTCATTTGTGTCCTCAGTTGGTCACTCAGAAGTACAGGCAGAGCAGAGACTTTCCTTTGCATTGTATGACTGCTGGATTTACTCTAGACTAAGGTGGAGGAGACATCCATCTTTTTCTCAAAACAGAGAAAAAGAACCTGCACCAGCTCTGCTACTGCTTCTATTCCCAACTTCCTGGGGAAACCTATGGGTGAACTCCTTTGCTGACTGAAGCACACAGAGAAGACCATTGAGTTGTCTGCTTGAACGGTTTCCACAGCTGCTGTTGATTACCTGCTGATTCAAGCGGCTCCTAAATTCAGTTATCTAGTCAAACTGAGCAGAAACCCAGCCAAATCGGTGATACTTTAGAACATCTGATCTTTATCACGTTAAAAAGTATGAGAAAAACTGGACCATTGACCTTCCAAAGGAGCAGGAAAGCAGCTTATCACAAAGGCAACGCTCCTTTATCAGTCTGTTTCAATGCTTTAAGTGCTTTCTCTTTGTTCACTGCTACTCCTCACATTCCAGGGAGACTGGAATGAGGGGCAGAAAACAAAGATGTTCTCTTCAGACATTTTCTCCCAGTCCCCTTGCTTTATTGTCATCAAACAGGCTTGTCACTGACACAATGCCCAAACTTAAGACTAGCTGAAGAATGGAAGTATTTGTTATTCACTGGGATATAAACCACTCATCCTTCTTTTCTCAGAATAATTTGAGTGTTGCAATGACACATTAGAAACAATCCCACATCTTAGAGAGACCCATCATAACAATTAACTGAAGTGACTGGTCCAGAGCATGGAAGTCTGTTTTTTTGGAAGTTTTTGTATACACAGCATTTGGGAATAGTGAATTCCTTCATCAGAAAGTACTGCTTATGAGAGACCTGGAGGTAAAGGGCTGGAATCACCAGGCATAGCCTAGGCATAACAAGCAACTCGGCGTGCAGCGTGAGGCCCCTGCTCAGAGTAACAACAATGAAAATGCTCTGGGATACTTCTTTGTCACTTAAGCTGTCATACTGCAATTGCTACTGAGAGCAGTGACATTTCTCGGGAAGACAAGAGACAGTCACTTCCAGCCTCGGCTGGGGCACTGCATGCTGCTTTGTTTTTTGAAGCTAACATTTCTGCGTGCTCATAACATTCTCCCAGGGACAGGTTTTCTTCATGTGTCTTCTAAGGGCAAACATCAATTAATTTCTTCCCTGAAGAAAACAGCTCATTAATAAATGTTGAGCTTTACAACTGTGGGTCATTTTTTAACCTCCTGCAATCAGCTCTCCCCTTTCTGAATCACAGTAGACAGGTTGCTAAACAGGGCATTTCCTCCTCCTGATGTTTATATTACATTGAATACACATTGAATGACAGCATCCCACCAGGGAGGGAGGAGGAGAAAGGGCAAGATACCCTTGGAGTGGGGTCTTCTTCCCAAATACAGCAGTAGAAAATCTTTTGCCCTGTGCAGGACCACAGAGAAATAAAATGAGCTAAACATCAGGAATGACAGCACACCATTGCTTGTTGATTTCCCAGCAGCTGAGTGGTAAGAACATCTCAATTAATTCAACTTGCTAATGAGCCAGTGGCACTGCTGCAATGCAAGCATTCTTTCTTCCCTCCTTTCTTCCATCTCTCACTTCATAGCTGTTCTATCGCTGACACAAAGCCTTCAGGCTTGCTGTTCTCTGTTGTCTCATATACACACAAATTTCTGCTGTGAAGTCAGAGGAAGGAGAAGGCAAAGCTGTTCCTGCCCTTGGTCATGTCTCCCTGGTATGGGATTTGGGCTCGGTAGTTCGTTAAGTACCACAGGCACGTGGTATGAAACCACTGCATATCTGTGGAAGGCAAAGCAAGGCAAGCAAAGAGTAAAACATGCACAGAGCTTTGAGGGATTCCTGACTCACAGAAGAATTTTTCTGAAATAATTTTGTTGTGTGGTTTTTGTTTAGTTGGTATTTTTTGTCACTAAGCTATTTCAGACTTCAATACACATATTTTATAGGGGTACCCTGAAGCCATTTTGATACTGATTTTTTTCATGCCATACCGTTGTCAGTAGCGGATTATGGGAGCCACTATGTTTTACTGAAAATGCAAACAAAATCCTAAGGCACAATGAAATGTCCACGCATTGTGGGCTGTTTCAATTTGGGAAGATCAGAATGTTCTATACAAGCAGCACAGAATGCAATTGGATGTTATGCACTGCTGGGTCTCTCATCTAAATACCTTCCCAGACGTGACAGAAATACCATCCCCTGATGAATGCAAGAGGAATGTGTCCTGATGACAAGAGGAAGGACAATGGGACTTATCTGAGAGTGGCCAGGTGGCTCCATCACTCATAAGTAGCATAAAGTAACAGAGTGGGTAATGAGCACATTTTATGTGATAGGCTGTTTCTTATAGGGCTGCCACTTGGCTGTGTCTGAAGTTATACAATCCTCCTGCCAGTCTTTTTTTTTTTTTTTTTAAATGTGCTGTTTTTTCAAAACACTGTGACAGTGGGTATTGTGACACCCAAGCACGCATGTCTTCTAGAGCCTGAAGGTGCAGGTGCATTTTTGGAGTTCTGTGATGCAAGTGCATTTTGCAGGAAACTACCAATCGATATGTATTTTCTGAAAGCATGTTCCTCACGCACACATCCACCAGAGTCTGGAAAGCCACACAGGAATTTACTCACTGGGACCGTACAAACAGTTTTGACTGTGCAGCTGCAGGAGCAAGGGGAAGCAAGATCAATGGAAGAACAGGAACTAAGACTCCTTCAGGAGGGAAACCGTAGGGCTGTGATTTGGATTCCAGGTGGGTTAGAGCGACAAGTGACACACAACAGCAGTGCAGCACCAGGCATCCCACTGACATTAGGGAAAGCCGTAAGCCCTTGCAGTTTCCAGAAGTTTTAGAGAAGAACAAAGATGCTTAATGCCTCAGGAATAGCACTACACCAAAGCAGGTCTGGGAAAAATGGCCCTTAACTACTGCTACCATGCAGGAAAGTGAAGGTGTTACTTCTGCATGCTTAATTTTTTCTAGTGCGTCTCTGAAGGTAGTGTGTGACCAAACTGAGAGCTACCAGTGTTGATATTGGAGAAATGAGGACTTTGGACACCAAACGAGGAGTACAGGTTTAAATGATAGAATGAAACAGAGTGAATTAGCACATGTTGTGGAGAAGAAGAATGAAAAAGATAAGTATGGTGTATAGCAAAACAAAAGCTGTATAGTAAACAGAAACAGTTGGTATGTACAGCTAAAAATAAGCGATCAGTTTTAGGAAATTGATTTTCAGTGTAGGGGTGCTGTACATGGAATTTTCTTCATTTTTTTTCAGAGTAGAGAGCTTAAAAATGAAAACACAGAAGAGTATAAAAAAAATCCAGTTCCCTGTGCCATTGTTTCCAGCATGACTTTGGATTTTCCCCAGGAAGGAGTATCGAACTTCTCTTGATCTACAATGAGAAATAAATTCCTCTGGTTCTCTACACCAGCTGAAGTCCTTCACCACCGTGGCAGTAACTGGTAGCCAGTTTACTTCATGACAGCTGCAGAAATTCCCTTCCTCACAGTGATCTGTGATCCTTCGAGCTGTCCAAAACTATTGCACCTCCTCTGCTGACGTGAACTGCACAATTACTACTTGGTGTTTCTGCTAAGGAAGAATTTTACAAATCACAAAATTTAATTCAAGATGCAGAGCTGGACAGTCCCTGCACATGGCAAGGTTTGGGATGGTGGATTGTCCCCCTGTAGAGGTGAGGCCAGCTCCAAAGCCCAGACTAATATCCAAGCTCTGCTAAAGCATCAGGAAGTGTTAGTCTCACAAGAGCCATTCAAGAACCATTAATTCGAATTTCTTAAGAGAAATTGAGATGTGTTTGGTTTTGAACTCTGTCATACAGCAGGAAATGAAATTATGTGCTTGTTGTCAATATGAGCTGGGATTAATAATTCATCTTGAAGCTTTTTACAGAGTAACAAAGCAACTAGGCTCTAGAAAGGGAGTTAAATGACTCTCCTTTGGTTTGCCAGCTGAATGAAGTATCGGCATTTGTTCCCCAGTTTTATGGTCCTCAGGTGCGCCAGCTGGCTGCTGCACACATGCTGCTGTCACTGCTCACCTACAGACCCCATGTCCTGGGTGCAGGCAGTATGCTCAAGCCCTTCCTTCAATCTGGTGTAACTGTAGTCATCCAAATCTCAGTTACCGCGCCCTCAAAATTCACCCATCTCATCAGTAACAATTAATTAAATCACAAATCCTATTGAACTGCTTCAGTGCCTTCTGCGACCTCTGGACAGGCAGATTTCCATTGCTCTCCAGTTCCCTCTTTGGGAGCTCATATGGCTTTTGAGGAGTGGGATTGATGCCCAAGGCTGGGTGCTCTCTGGAACTGATGACGGGGTGCGGAGGACTCCCAGTAGATTTCTGTTTGAAAAGAAGGGAAATAGATCTCAGCGATGATGTGCTGCAATACCGCCATACAGTGAGAGACCAGTGTTTGGAATTAGCCCCGGAGCCTTGCTGTCGACTGGCAGGCAGCTTAATTGCTTTTTGTTAGCAAGCTAAAGTATTCATTTGAAGGTGTAGAACTGTTTGTCTTTTTGCTGGCTTTGGCCTAATTACATATAACCCATGGACTTGAATCAAGTTGTTAATATTCATCTGGTGTTTGCAGAGCCTCTAAATGGGAGCACTCTCTATGCTCTGACTTCATATTCTGCATCTTTCTTCTGTTGTTAGAGCAGACAAAGCTAATTTGCCATCCTAGGGCCCGATCCTTGCAAGCCCTTGCTCATGTAAGTGTTGTTAGCAGGATCAAAAAGATAAAGCTTTCTGGTGCTTTTAATCTTTTTTTTTTTTTAAAAAATATATTTATCTGACCCCGTGTGCCGCCAGGGCCAAATCACCTGGGCGTTATTCAGAGGAGTGGAAACATGACATTTAAGTAAAGACCAAGATCTTCAAGTTTTGGGGTGACCCCAGGGTAATTTACGATATTATAGGGAATTTGCTGGCCCTGGCGTGGCTGGGTTTTGTTTCCCCTGATGTACTTACCACGCCAGTGCCCCACATGACAGGTCAATAACGCTCTGCCCATTACATCGAAGCAGCGCAGCGAGGTTCGCTCCTGCTACATGACAGAAGCCGAAGTATCCAGATGGACCCACACAGGTTGCAGCTCCCTGCATTAGCCCATCTTTTATTTAGACCTGACAAGCTCAATTAGCATTATCTCGTGCTTCTGCACCAAGGGGACTTCTGTTAAGACGGCAGAGGAAAAGGGAAGAAGTGGAAGATAAAGGAAAAATGTTTTTGAGGAAAAAGCAGTCAAAAAAGAAAAGGGATTTGTCTGTGGAGAACTGTCACCTGATGGTAAGCAATGGGAACAGCTATATTAAGACTCCCCTGAAATATGACTTTTTAGATTCTAGTCACAGAATCACAGAATCATCTAGGTTGGAAGAGACCTCCAAGATCACCGAGTCCAACCTCTGACCTAACACTAACAAGTCCTCCAATAAACCATATCACTAAGCTCTACATCTAAATGTCTTTTAAAGACCTCCAGGGATCGTGACTCAACCACTTCCCTGGGCAGCCCATTCCAATGCCTAACAACCCTTTCAGTAAAGAAGTTCTTCCTAATATCCAACCTAAACCTCCCCTGCCGCAACTTTAGCCCGTTCCCCCTCATCCTGTCACCAGGCACGTGGGAGAATAGGCCAACCCCCACCTCGCTACAGCCTCCTTTGAGGTACCTGGAGAGTGTGATAAGGTCGCCCCTGAGCCTCTTCTCCAGGCTAAACAACCCCAGCTCCTTCAGCCGCTCCTCGTAAGACTTGTTCTCCAGACCCCTCACCAGCTTCATTGCCCTTCTCTGGACTCGCTCGAGCACCTCCATGTCCTTCTTGCAGCGAGGGGCCCAAAACTGAACACAGTACTCGAGGTGTGGCCTCACCAGAGCTGACTACAGGGGGACAATCACCTCCCTAGCCCTGCTGGCCACACTGCTTCTTATGCAAGCCAGGATGCTGTTGGCCTTCTTGGCCACCTGAGCACACTGCTGGCTCATATTCAGCTATCAACCAGTACTCCCAGGTCCTTCTCGGCCAGGCAGCTTTCCAACCACTCATCTCCCAGCCTGTAGCTCTGCTTGGGGTTGTTGCGCCCCAGGTGCAGGACCCGGCCTTGGCCTTGTTGAACTTCATACAGTTGGCCTCAGCCCATCGGTCCAGCCTAACCAGATCCTCCTGCAGAGCCTTCCTGCCCTCGAGCAGATCGACACACGCACCTAACTTGGTGTCATCTGCAAACTTACTGAGGGTGCACTCGATCCCCTCATCCAGATCATCGATAAAGATATTGAAGAGGACTGGCCCCAGTACTGAGCCCTGGGGGACTCCACTAGTGACCGGCCTCCAACTGGATTTGGCTCCATTCACCACAACTCTTTGGGCCCGGCTATCCAGCCAGTTTTTAACCCAATGAAGCGTGATGTTAGTGCTTCATGGATTTCCTCTTCAGCACACTGCAATATAGCAAGTAAGTTCACGCTAATTATATAGGTGAAACAGGATACATACAACTCCATCCAATTAAACAGAAAGATTTTTAAGAACCTGGGTGCTGTGCTGCAGGACCTCAGTTGCAGTTCTGTACTTACGGAGTCACAGTGTTGTCTGGTGCAGTTCCCCACAGCTCCTCAGCTGCACACCCAGCTCCAGAATCTGGGGGAGAAATAGGGACTTCATCTCTTAAATCAGTGCTCTGTGCATGGCTCGAGATTCAGTTACGGGACTTGAGCGATCTCATACCTTCATAATGGTTTCCTTTCTTTTGCCTCAAGGATATGTTTAAACAACCAGAATATTTAGCTACAATTTTTCATTTTTGAGCAATTTTTCAAGTTTTGGCAGCTCAGCTCGTGCGCTGCATTTAAGTGACTGTGCAAGCAGGCTGCTGTCTGGAGGCGTCAGACACCGGCTTCTCCCACCGGTGCTGTGACCTTTACAGACTCAAGAACAGACACAGTCCATCTCCACTCCTCTGCTGAGGGTGGGCAGTTCACAACCAATGATAAAAGCAAAAAATACCTGAACAGCTGTGCGTGGTTTCACTGATTAACTATAAAAGTTTGGGAATTATTATTTTATTCTTCATGTTACTTAAGGAAGGATTATGAAGGCTATATATATATATTTATATAAAGAGGTTGTAAAGTCTAACAAGATACTGAGCCTTGATCCCTGAGGCCTGATTCAGGGCAATTCCTGCAGAACATGAAAACAGCTCCCAAAGTCAGACCAGTGATGAATTTACTGTTGTTGCTGCCTTTCTGGCCAGCTGGATGTGGCCAGATATCCTGGTACACATTTGTATAGCATAGAAGCCAGTAGCAAAGAACATAAAATGTACTTTGTGAATATTCATAATCAGAGCTCAGATCTGAAAGTTACAAGTGGCCTTATCTAAATAATACGTTAAATAAACTGCTAGAGCTGTAAATACCTTTGGGAATAACTGACATCGCGTTTCCCGGTTGAAATCACACCCTCTTAATGGCGCAGGCTGGATCCTGAGATCTGAAACTCACAGGTGGACCCTAACTGGGATTTTGCTTCTTGGGACTACTTTCTCTTAAAAAGAAAAAAAAAAAGGAAAAGAAACAAAAAAACTAATGAAGACAGCTACAGAGAATTATGTGATTCTCCTTGATATCTGGCTCTCACCAGTCTAGCAATAAAATTCAAGACATTTCTTCATCCTTGGAAGACTCTAATCCCAGGTTGCTTTGCTATGCAGAAAAAATAAGCTGTGATATTTTGGAAATAGCAGGAGTAGAGATCAGGCTTTCTAATTTGCCACAGTACTAAAAGTCACCAGTGCTCAAACACTTGGGGTTAGACATCCTTTTTCAGCCCCCCATTTCTCCATGGGCATGTGCGAATTACTTGATTGTGACCTGGCTGGAGGTCGTTAACATTATCAGCACAGATATCCGCCTTATCTCTCTGACTGCCAACTTGAAAAGAGGCTCTTATCAGCTGGAGATAAGGGAGAGAGAATGGATGGCAGGAAGAACAAAGCCTTGGTGATATCTCTCTCATTGTTTCTTCTTGCTGAGTTTTTTTTAGAGCACTATTTGTCTACACGACCTTCATACAGCTCTGATTTATTTGACTGTTAAAATAAAAGCTGAACTTTGCTGGAATATGACTGAAGAACAAAAAGGAGTCAATTCAAATAATTTAACTATACTAAAACCAGCACAATGCACAGCTCTCTGCGTTTCCTCAGATATAATATTCCCTGGCCTTCTCATTAGCCATCGCTGTTTCCATCCAATGTGCTGGTGGGAGATGAAAGGTAATTGATACATATAACCTACATACGTGGTGGAATGGCGTGCACTGCAAGCTGTAATAACAATGTTAATTATGAGTATCTTCTGCACCCAGCCGATATAAAGAGCCGAGCTGCTAAGGCATGCATTTTCCAGGTACAAGCAAACTGATTCCCTGGAGCTGGGCAAACCAGCCACACTGCGGCATGGAGGGACGTCAGAGGAAGTCGTGGTCAGCGCATCAGCAACGTTGCTGGGCCTTTTCTAACAGCTCCAGAGCGTTTCTGGGGCAATTCCCAAGCACAGAGGGAAAGTTCCCAAGAGGACTTCCCATAAACATCTGTAACTGGGAGCCATGAAACTTTGCAGAGTGACAGTTACCTTGCTGGGAAGTAACATGTGCCTGGGGAAAGCAAGTAGCTAATACTACGAGGCAGTAAGATTTATATGCTAAATCCTTGACAGAAGATTTAATAGCCCCTAAAGCAGGAGATGTGAAGATAGATAGCTTACATTCGATGTTCCTTAACAGCAATTTAAAACATTAGGACTACCATTTCTGTGAACCTGGGGCTTCCAGGCTTCCTCCTGAGATGGAGCTGCCACGATGCGCTGCAGCCGCAGCATGCGCTGTCCTGCTTCTGCCTGACCTTGACAGCTGGACCCAGGAGGCTGGGGGACGTTATTTTGGATCTGATGCCACTTTTTTGTAAGATCTGGCCAGAGCAACTGGTGTGCTTGGACACAGATGGCATTTTGCTGCCCTTCAGTGCACGGCTGCCCTACCCGCTTCTGGTGAGTGCTGCCCGTTAGCTTTGTGCTGTGCTCACTAAGGCGTCTTGAGCTTGGGCACTGCAAAACTAAATCTTTCCCCAGTTTCTCTTGTTAGCATCTTGTTCTATGGACTGTACCATGACTGGGCTCCTCATCTAGCTTGCAAATTTTAAAGGCTTGCAGTCCCATTGATGGCTTGTCTGGTATGTCAAAATTTATTTATTTTTTCCTCCCGTGTGCTGTGTTTGATTTCCCCACCCAAGGGCCTCGCTGCCTCCTGCATTTTACCAGATAAGGCTTGTTCTTTTCTGAAACCAAGCCTTTACCTGTATCCTGGCCCAAGAGTTCATTTTTCTTGTACCCCAGAGTCCGTATTTATGTGCATTTCTTCGAGACGTGCACACGTTTCATGAACATGCTTTTCCTTTCCTGTGCTGGCAACAGGATGTGCGCAGCAGACCCAGCTCCCACGCATACCGAGCACCCTGTGCTTTCCTGCTTGCTGTGGTTTGCTCAACAGCTCCCTGGCCACGCAGCTCCCCACCCCAGAGGTCTTTCACGCCTTAGGTGCTGGGCTCTGTCAGCCACAGACCCGTTCCCCCATTGCAAATGTCCTGTGGCTGCTCAGGACCCTGCTGTTCTGCCTGGTGCACTGTGATTTCGCACTAGAGAGTAGTTTCATCTCTTCTTTGGCTGTCTCATTCCCTGTTCTAATTGCTTTTTCTAATGCTAGATAGTCCTCCTTTAGCAATTTTTCTTGTATTATTTTTGAGATTGATCCCATTAAGTTCTTATCCTTCAGCATGTCATCCCCAGCTTTGAAAGCAAAGTCATTTGTTGTCAGCTGCAGCTGAATTACCTGTGCATTAATTGCCTTTGTAGGTCCCAGATTTCGCTCACAGATGATTTTTTTTCTCTGTATGAAATATTCTTATTTGAAAAATATTCAGCGCCATTTACCTCAAATAGCCTGCTTGGGTTTTTGCTGCTTGCTTCTCTGAGCTTGCCATTAAGCCCCCAAGCTCTGCCGATGTTATTACCAGCTTGCACAACACGTATTACAAAATTAACAGTCTTGAAACTGCAGAAAAGTTGTCTGTGTTGGGTTCTGCAAAGATTAACGTTCTCCTGGCTCTCTTTCTGCACTGCTTTCTGTTCAAGACACACAAGGGCATATTTTTTTTGTGCTAGCCTGCTTGAAAGCCATTACTGATATATTTCCTGTGCTGTTACCTGCTCTGGGTTTAGCCTGCAAAGAGCAATAAAGAGGCACACGAGATAGAAATATACTAAACATAGTTTAATGACTTTCTCCTGCACTTAGCAGCTCAGCTAATTATACGGCAAAAAAGCACCTCTGACGTTCCCGTGCCTCTCAGGGAATGGCCCCCCCCCTTACCCAACTTGTGCTGCAAACAAGGTGTGTCCACGAGAACCTCTTAAAGGTGGATGATGTGCCTCCTCCTTCCTCCCTGGAGGGAAGTCCAACAGCTTGGGCACTTCTTAACCTGTGGGGCTGCTGCTGGCACCTCCTGGGACAGCAGCAAAGAGCAGTCCTTGCAGAAATCACGCTGGCTACTGCCAGTGCTCCCTGCACACCAGGAGCTGCCTGCGCCTCCTTCCGAGGCACTCAGCCACGGCCAGACAGCCTGCTCCCCAGGGCATTGTCACAGCCCTCTATATCTGCATCTGACAGGCAGCAGCCTGATTTCCAGCTTAGCCCACTGACTGTTGTATAATAAAATACAAGAAAGGCACACGCAGCCCTTTTTGTGCCAGCTCGAAAGATGCTAGACATCTTTATACATTATTCTGCACAAAGGGGCGCAGGGAGGATTTGTATCCTAGGGACACACTTCTTTCCTCTCGTTCAAGGGAAGAAGCTCTCATGCACCTCCTTGTAGCATAAAGGAGCTGAAGTAGCTGATTATCCTGTGATTGTCTTATTGTGGGTAAGTTTGGAGGTATCAGAGCGCCTGGCTGCTGAGCTTCGTCATCAGCTCTGTGCTGTTTTCGCTGAGGGTTTGCAACATGGCTCTGCACCAGCCTGCAGCAGCAGGGAGCTGCCGTAAGCCCTCGGAGCCCATCAGCCCTGAGCTAACGTATGCTCAGGACCCTCAGCCTCATCCCTGTGCTTTCAGGGATGCCAATTCAAGAGGCACAAGATCGGTCTCCTGTGCCCTGATGTGCCCCAGGCTTGTGCTCCAGCTCCTGGGGGCTACGGTAAAAGTAACAGCTTTTTCCTCCGCCAGCTTTTCAGCCGCCAGGGAGCTGAGATACTAAATCCACGAACAGGTTGCAAGGAACCTAGATGCAGAGGTAGTCACCTAATACAGAGAGATGAAAGTCTTCCATTGATGGGGCTGTGCTGGCTGGGCCAGGACCAGCTGAGAAGCTGGATGTTTTTTTGGCAAAGCGTGATCTAAACCATATGGCCCAGCAAGGAGATGGTGATGGAAGTCTTTATAAAAAGCATTTTACAAAATGTAAACAACAGATTTTTCTGCACAGAGATAAAGATGGAGATTAATGCTTGAATTATCCTGGATAATTAGTGTAGCAGGTAATTATTTAAAATCTGGCACATCTGTGAATACATCACTTTGACTGAATTAGAAAATCCTCAGTACTGCTACAGTAAGATGGCTCCAGCAGTCCCACAGGGAAATCTTTATGGGAGATTAATTCTCGCTTCAAATGGCAGAGATTTGCAAGAGGATTAGGTGGCCAGTATGACACATTCGCATTGTGACAGTAAGTGATCCAGGTTTTTTGTTCTCACAGAAAAGCCGAGTGGTGCTCTCTTTGAGTTCACATGTTCTTTGAGCTTGAGGGCTCGGCCCTCAGAAGTAGTGTTTTATAGCTGAAAAGATGAGCAGTGCTTGAAGGAAAGTGGTGACAAGAACAAGGGCAAGAGCAACAACAGCTTGAAGAGAGGACAGCGAAATCCAAACTTGGATTTAAAGTCCTAAAGCAGCAAGGTCACGCTTGCAGAGCTAGTGGATATGGTTTTCAGCTTACTATAAACGATACAAAAAAATTGGCACCTAACATTATATGAGACAGCGCAGGTCTGGGAGGACTGGGTGAGGAGCTGTGAGGACAGCATCTCCTGTGACCCATCTCAGCAGCTGCTGCAGGAGCTCCACGTTTGACCATCACTGCACAGCTTCGCTCGTGGTGGCCAGGCCCAGGCTGAGCAAGGGAACAGCCAGCTTGGGTTGGGTTTTTGCTGTATTCAGGAGCTCATGGTGAGCGTTCACTCCCATGCAGTCTTCAACAACTTAGACACAAAGCAGGCTGAGGCTCGGGCAGCTCTCAGAAACGTGAGTCCTGCTTTGTGGCCTGCTGGGGAGATGCACCAAAAAGCTGGAGCACATCTGGTAGGCTACCAGGCCACACTCACAGCCAACGCAGCGTCTGGATGTACCAGCAAATGCTTCAGGTTTGAATGATTGGGTATCAAACGATTGCTGAAGCATGGTACTCCCTGTACTCAGCCCAAGTGAGTTCAGAAAGCTGTTTTGTGTGCAGATCTCACTGCTTACAGCACTAAAGAGAGCTCTAACCAAGAAAATGGTGGTTTCCTGGCACACAAAAACATCCTCAGTAAAATTGAAATTGCTCCTTGCTGCATGATTCCAACACAGAACTGGTGCCAGGAGTTCTGATCAGGTTTGCTCAGGTTCTCAAAACATCAAGGAGAATAATTGAGACAGGCTGAGTTTGTAAACCCTGGGGAATTCACAGCAGCAGAAGAGAGAGGAAAAAAAAAAGGAGATACTTTGGGCAGTGTACAGGGGGTCTGTCTTTTAAAAAAGGTTATATTGCACTCCTGGACTAAGACTGCACAAGAACAAGTACCAGTGAAGCTGAAGCTGGCCTCCACCAGCCTCACCTGCAGGTGTATTTACATCAACAGGGCTTTGTTCAGACCAACCACAAAACTTCCTCAGTGAGAAACTACCACCAGGTTTCATGGTGCTGCCCTACGTCTGCAATCAGCCCCTATTCAAGCCCATATAGTACCATTAAATACCTTATTTTAAAGTAAAATAGCAAAACGTACTCTCTACAGGAAGTTTATTATCCTTTTTCCTTCATTTCCCCCAAGCTAATTTGCAATCCCTGAGCTAGAGATTTGCCTTATCCTTCCCTACAAACAACATCCAACATCTACTGCTAAGTCACCTCCTCCCCCAAGACAAAAAAAAAAAAAATACATTTCTATCCAAAATAACAGTCTTGCACTCTCCCTCAGCTACTGTTTTACCTTAAAACTCAGTGTTTCCAGGTGTCTGCAGTTCCTGCACACCCTGAGAAAGCCTTGCAGCAGGGCTGAGTAACTCAGCACCACCCTCACACTGCCACACTTAACGTGGATATTCCCCTGCAGCTGCTTGATCCAGCCACTGCTGGATTTTCCCCTTGGGCTAGTAGTGAGCATGTCCATGGGGAGCTGCAGCTCAAGCCCTGGTATTTTGGTGCGATTCAGACCACCAGGATGTGCTCCCGGGCCACCGAGGCAGTTGTGTTAAACTGAGAGCTGCACGTAATTTGAAAATGCCATTAAAATGGAGCTGAGCTGCACTTCTCTGTCAAAATGTGAGCATATTTTAACCATGTCAGAGCACTGGAGCATAGCCAGAATACCAGTGTAATAATTTTTTGGGCATGACGTTCAGCCGTATTTTATTAAACTTCCTGTCCTACACTTCACTGCGTGGGTCTGAGGGCTGCTGCCTGCAGCCCAGCATCCCTTGTCCAGGAGGGCTGCTCCTTCCAGCCTGGTTTAAATCTACTCAGAAACTTAAAATCATCACCATGTTTTTGGTTAGATCTCATGTCAGATACCGCAGACAAAAACACTAAACAGCTAAAACACCATAACTATCAGCACTAAATTCCACGAAGGTAAGAGCACACATCCTTACCACTTAAATTCAGGGTGCTATTGCAGACTGCATTCAGCGCTGCTTGAAGGACTCAGTTAGGGGCATTTTTTTTTAAACTTCAAAACCAGCACAAAGCAGCATGACATCCATTCTGAATATGGCTTTCATATTCATATGGACTTCATATGCAGCAAGAGCTGCATCAGCTCTCTGAATCCAGGCTGTAGGTTGATCTCTTTGCCCTGACGCTGAAGGGAGCATGCAGTTTGTTAACAGACAGCATGGCATGTTGGCTCCACAGACTAGACTGCAAATACCTCGATTTGGGGAGCTCCATTTTGCAGTCTGTAAGATCAGTGTCTTGCACAAGCTCAGTATTTCTTGGTGATGCTATGGACATGCTGCACATCTGCGTAGCTGTGAAGTGATGCTAATAACTTTCCACCTTTACTTTGTTAGGATGAAGAACACTAGAGCGAGCATGGTGTTGCAGTGATAATATAAATAAAATAAATAACATCAAAATGTCTTCATTTTGTGTAATGATAACGCAGAGGCGAGATTTAAAATATAGCACCCAGTAAAATTTATCACTTGTTTATAAACAAGAGCTGAATGAATAGATGCTATAAAACAAATCAACAAAGACCACGAGAGATTTTTTTCAGGGACGAGTGTGAGAATTCATTGGATTTTGACATGAAAAACAAGGGTCTGTGATAATATAAAAGCAGTAGCAAAAAAGAAAAAAAAAAGTTTTCCTGCTTCTTTTACGGGTGAACTAATGTGCACGACCTCTAAATGATGAAGCATGTGAAATTTCTTTTTGCTATCATTACATTTCTCAGAGGTTGGTATTTTTATTCTCAGCTACATTTCACACTGATTTTTTAAGTACACCCCCAGTGCGGGAGATGGAAGAATTGACACTGCTTTGCCTGCAGCCAGAGAAATGCTTTCTTGCTCGCGTCACCTCCTTAGTCGCTGACATTTGCTTCAGTAAAGCGTGCCTAAAGCTGTTGATATTCTCTCTCCTCCTCTCACAGGACCATGCAGACATAGAGTGGAAGTTTGCACGGACAAAGCTCTGGATGAGTTACTTTGATGAAGGTGCCACTCTGCCCCCTCCTTTTAACATCATCCCAAGTCCCAAGTCTTTCTGGTACCTTTGCAAGTGGATTCACAATCAGCTGTGCCCAGGCAATGACTCTGACAATGAACAGAAGAGGCATGAAAACCTCAAAACATTCACAGTAAGGAGCTGCATGGTTTTAAACTTATTTTTTTGGGGGTGCTTTTGCATGTTCAAGGTCACAAGGGATGGTACTGTGCTGGTGCAGTAGAACGTTGCTGCTGGATTGGGACTCGCCAAGAGCCATCAGGACTCTAAAGACAGGATTACATGTTGGGTAACGTCCCTCTGCCTTTCTCTTTGCAGGAAAGGCATGCTGACAACCTCATTCAGAATCAACATTACCAGGTAAACGCTCCTGCAGATCAAGTTTTTACTTACAGTTTCTTCTTCCTGCTTATTTTCTACTATCTCACTTCTTGCTTTCTTATAGAATACATATACAAGTGTAGGAGCTCCAAGAGGATCTTGCTTGTCATGGATTAAAACATTTCCTCGATAGAGGTGGGGTGTTTTAGTAAATCACTCCTAGCCTTTCACCTGCTCTGAAAACAGCAACTTTGCCAGGTATCTCTCCGGTTGCCGAAGTCAAGGCAACATCACCATTGACTTCAGAGGGATCAGACTGCCATATCGTCCTGATTAAAACTGTTTTTGCAGCATTTTTACATACTCTCAAATTGCTTCTCTACTGCTTTTTTTCTGCAAGACATCACTAATCCTAACTCAAACAGCAGTTGAGATTTCCTTCAGTTTTGGACAGCTCAGGAAGGAGGAATTGTTCCTTTGTTGAATTTTGCTGTTTCTGTTCATTCTCAGCTTGCTTGTCATCAAGTGTTCATTAAATTCAACCTACAAAAGGATGAAGCGGTATTAAAAACACCAGCTTCAGTATTTGAATTCAATGTGATTATGCCAGCGTGCTGGAAGGACAAAAAAATATCTCCTGAATGTTAGGTGGTACGTCAGACAATACTGTCAAAAGCCATAAATAATTTGTCTTACGTAGGACATCTTCTGTTTTCTGAAGAGTCTTTGTACGTGGAGTTGACACTTAACATACTTAGTCACTTTTGATAACAGACATTTGGTACCTTCTGACTTTACAGCACAGCTCACAGGTACCGAGAGTGGGATCTCTTAAAGCACCTCCCAGTAAAACCTTGGTGAGGAGCACAGGTTAAAGCTTTGGGTTATTCAGACTTCTTGTCTCCATTTATGGGGGAAAATGCAGGGAAGGTTTGGGGTAGTCTTTTCTGTATACAGAGGTCAACCTCTGTGTGTCAGATAACAGGTAACAGTCCAAGCCTGCTTATGCAAAGCCAGCAAGGAGGTACACCAATGCAGAGCAAAATGGATCTCATCTAAGTTGTAACAAACAGCCCAGGTAATGCTGGGGAACAGTCACCAAAGGCGTGACTGTACTTCCAGCGCTGTCCACAGATGCTGCAGCAGCTCTGCAAGGAGTTTTTAACCTCCCATTATAGAACACCCAGGCAGCTGGCAGATGTGGGCTAACGTGAACGTGCATTGCCCTGGCTGTTTGTTCTTCAGGTTATTTGTTGGTAACACACCATCATGGACTTTCCAATATTTAAAGAAAAAAATCTTAAAGTGACAAGCTTAGCCCATCAAGATACACAGCGTATACAGGTGAGACTGGTAATCTTGAAGGGCTTTCAGCATCTGAGATTAAAAAATGCATGAAGAGGTTTAAACGGCTTGAAGACATTTAAGATAATCTAAATTTTTTTTCTGGACAACTTTTACGTATGCAAAGCAAGTACAACAAATCAGCTCACTATACTTAATAGCTGAGCTTTCAAGACGAAACGTAAATAAGCCTCTGCAAAGGTTTGTTCTATTTGAAAGAAAGTTCTGTTTCTAACAGTGTTTTTTTTTTTTTTTTTTTTTTTTTTTAAAAGAGAGCAGAGTCAGGAGAGCCATCAGTAAGAACTCAGTAAAGTACAGCAAGAACACAATTTGGTCTGAGCCAGCAGCTGAATCACTTCTGTTGTTTTATATTTCAGGAAGTGATCAGAAATCTTGTGAAAAGATATGTTGCAGCAATGATCAGAACTTCCAAAACCAATGAAGGTTTAACTGAAGAAAATTTCAAGGTAACTTCCTACTCTTTTAACAATCGTGTTACACTAATTCCAGTAGCCACTTGCAGAGTTCCCGCTAACTTAGGAATATATTTTGTGACCAACAGTGGAAATATGACTGTTACTGGAGCTGGGAAGGTATGTGATGTGCATGCAGTCTTCTTTTGAGCAAAGAACATTCCTTATACGGGTGTCTTCTCATAATGTCTCAACATGTCTTAATGCATAATATTTTACGTAGACAATGGCTTCGAAAAACGGTAAGAATGAAGTATCTGCTTTGAGTCAGCATTACATTCCTAATCCTAAGCCGAGTCTAGGTTAATGGATACAGAGAATGTTTAAATTTGGCCCTATCAACTGAAAGATTCCTGCAACATTTCTAAATTCCAACAGTTTCACTTCTATAAATGTCTTATTTAGGCTTCCCCCAACCCCAAGCAGGAAGAAGAGGGGATAAGGGGGTGGTCACAAAGGCTGGTCTCACAGCCCTTGAAGACGAAGATCTTGTAAGCTCTCCGACTCTCAGGCTTACCAATAAATTTTTTCATGTCACCAAATCATAAAGATTTACGTAGCATTCTTGTAAGTGTGATTTGGTGTCAGCCATTTGCATAACTCTTAACATTTCTCCCAAGAGAACATGATCGTTCTTTCATGTCACAGGTAATGCTGCTGAGTGGCATCATTTTCCCTCTTGCCCTAGGAATTAAAACAGGACATCT
The DNA here is from genome assembly GCF_040182565.1 of Anser cygnoides. Classification (NCBI taxonomy): domain Eukaryota; kingdom Metazoa; phylum Chordata; class Aves; order Anseriformes; family Anatidae; genus Anser; species Anser cygnoides. The sequence continues at coordinate 4,130,931 of NC_089885.1, read as the reverse complement.
CAAGTTTTCGCTACGAAGTCCTTGATCTCCTGGGAAACAGGAAGCCCCAGAGGAGAAGTTACTCTACCAGCAGCACAGAGGTGTCCCAAAAGGATGAAACAAACGAGGATAGTGCTGGGGAAAAATCCAAAGCCAAGAGCGTGTCTTTCAATGTAGCCAACAAAAAGAAGGACTTCAATGTATCTGCTCTAATTAAAACCATGTCTGGGATTGATATGGTGGAAGAGAAGCCAAAAAGCAATGGGATCAGTAAGCGCTCCTTCATCCGAAATGGAAATAGAGTTCAGAGGCTTTCCAGCTCCAAGAAGGAGTCCTTTAAGAGACTGGGCCTGCTGTTCTCCAAAATGAATGGGCACGTCCCTGAAGCAAATTCAGAGCCCATGTACACTATTTCAGATGGAATTATTCAGCCACACTACATGTGGAAAGACATTAAATATTCTCAGATTGATAAAGAGAGAGAAGAGAATTGTTCCAAAAGTGAAATTAACCTCAATGAGGTAGACTACAGTGGGAACACAAGACTTACAGGACAGAGCAAGGAGTGCCCTGTGGTTTGTACCAGCTCCCTTCACTGTGCTTCCAGTATTTGTTCCTCTAACTCCAAACTTTTAGACTCATCAGAGGATGTGTTTGATTCATGGGGAGAGGCTTGTGACTTGTTTATAAACCAGTGGAAAGACGGGCAGGAGGATCATGTAACAACTCGGCTATAAGTAAGGCTACCTTAACACCTGCTAGAAAACTTAGCTAATTATTTGTAATTGTTTGCTCTCACCTGATTCAGCATTATGAATTCCTTTCTGTCCACAGGAGAGAAAAAATGTAAAACTACTTATGTTAACCTATTTTATAGCCATCTGCACCTTTTTTAATTTACTTTTTTACACTCACAAATACTGAAGGTTTCACTATTTATAAGGTCACTGTAAACTATGGGGCTCCTTCGGATGCAGGCTTAGTCTTTAAATCCCACATAATTCAGACACGCTGGTGGCGGAGTAGAGGATTTCTCCAGTGCACTCATCATCATCCCAGCACCGCTGGGTTATCATCGCTGCTATCCAACGCCATCAGTTCCGCATCCTGCTCATACCCCTCGGCATCACAACCAGCTGGTGAGCAGTGGCTTAGCATGAGGCTGAGAATCATATTTGCAATCTTTTTAGAAAGTGTTTCAGGTTATAACTGGCTTTTTGTTTTCTTTAAGCAATACCACCTCTGATTCTTTCACGCTGTGTGTTTTTTTCAGGTCATTATATCCATATTGTAAATTGTTACTGAATAAGAGACACCTTTGATCATCCAGGTAGAACATGTGATGATTTGCTTATTTACTTAATTGCTATTAAGAAATTCCCCTCCTAGGGAGCAGAATGACCTCCCACTTCGGCTGGCAGTGGAAGCCAGCACCTGGCCTTGCTACCAACTTCTACATAGATGAATGGACACAAAGCCAGCTGTGGCTGCTTGAAAGAGAAACTTCAGAGTGGTTCTCCTATCACTAACAGGGTGCACCAAAACCCAGCCCTAAGCCTTCCCCTTACACCCACCCCCCTGAGCATTTGGGTTTTGAAATCCCTGGTTTTATTTCCACTGCTGCATTCCTTTTTCGCTGCCTCTCTGGTCAATGTCACGCTGTTAGGTAGAAAACCATCCTCCTGGCGTACAGCAGTCACTTCCCTGGGTCTGTGAGCTGCATTTCTGAAAAGCAAGCTCAGCAGTAGCAGCTCAGACTGCAGCTGGCACCCTGGAAAGTTGCTGCAGTTCCTTTTCTAAGGTGCACCAAAAAGCAGTGCAGCAGTAGATGCTACCCTTCTGTATCTTTTTATGTTTTTTTCACCCCTACAACATTCATGCTAGGCCCTGTCCAGATATTACCCATGTCCCTGCATTTTTGTCCTAAGGAGCATGAGACGGGAGAAGACAATAAGAGCAAAACGGTTGACACTGCTTTTTAACAACATGATACCTGAACTTTCTTCAGTGTTGTTGCTAAGAAATGCAGATGACTGGCACCTGATGCTGCTTCAGAGCTGTTAGCAGTCAGCTTTCTTGGAAGAAAGAAGTCCTGAGCTCAGAGATGGCCCTGCCTTACCCCAAAGCTTCCTTACGAGTCCGTGCAGCCAGGCTAAAGGCTCTGTTCCCAGGACAGGTCACACGAGCTGGAGCATAGCCCAGGGGCAGGTGCCAAAAGATCACCTCTTGTGCGCAGTACACTGGGAACTGCATTTGAAAAAAGCATTTATGAAGGCTGGAAAATCTACACCAACACCCCTGGCTCATGAGAAGCTCTGAACGCAGAGCTCGAGATGGAGGCTATGGCCAGCCACAGTGTCAAGAAAAAAGAGCAACTAGAAGCAGAGACTCAAATGTGTTTCTGTTCTCCTTGCTCATGAACGACGCCAGCCTTGTTACCAGCATGCAGTACAAAGCCCAAAATATTTAAGCCCCTAGACATGCTAGTTAAGACAGAGTGAAAAGCATTCTTGTATCAACAGATTTCAGGCTTTGATACTAATTGCAGGGTTAGAGCAGCCTTTGAAAATTGCATCTCCTCTTCCTGTAAGTAAGGCTGAGCAAACTGACTTTGGCACTACACAGAGAGACTTGCAGAATCGTAGGGTCAGAAGCAATTTGCTGATCTTTCAAGAAGAAATCCAGCAACCCTCTCTTTTACGATGCAAATCCATCCATATGTGAGAGCTGCAGTTAGAACCAACTGAAGGCAATTCTCAAAGCAGCCCACAATAAAAGCCTGCAGTTTAATAAACCAGCCTCTGTACATTTCTGGGAACACAAACATTAGCAAGAGCTGCTACAGGGGGATGAAGGGAAGGGTTTGAATCATTTTATGCCTCACCTAAGCACGTTGCAGTTCAGGACTCTGCTTGACACGGGGCAGCACATCTTTGTTACCTTCTAGCACATAGGAGTGAAAACAACTCCAGTATGGTTATGCAGATTACATCAGCTGGGTTTAAAGCAGGCATAGAAGCAGGGTTCATATCCTTGGACAGTGGAAGTACTTTTAATTTTTCCATGAGAGCAAGCACGCTGCTACTGGCTATGACTAAATTGTGCCATTCAACTGCAGCCCTATGGTAACGGGTACAAATCTCAAAATGAAATGCAATTAACTCTGCAGCAGTGCCCCCCAAAAATGTAAAAATTACACTGGGCAATGCAAATCCCTTCTGTACGAACTGCGTGAGTCATGTTCCCCTGCCGTGCCCAGAAAGGGCAGGGGTAGGAACTGCCACATTGTAATGGCACAATGAACCAAGCAGTCTGCAATAATTCCTTGATAATGTTATGTTGAACGCGAGAGGTACATCATGGGGCTGCTTGGCTGGGGCTCCTGCAGGATTTGTTTCATGATTCAGATGCTTCCTAGCTCCCAGCTATGAGCCAGCCTCAGCTGACTTTTGGATTTAATGCAAATATTTGTGTTAGTAAGTGATTTATGCATGTGTCCAGGAGTTTCCAAAACTGTCAGACTGATCCCCAAAAAGCCAAGTCTGTTTGACTGCACCTATGCACCCCCTTTGGTAGCAACAGACTTTACAGCAACTAGTCAATTATTATTGTTGTTATTACTACTCTTAAACAGGAGATTCAGGTGAAGGAAATTGAAATATTTTGTGAAAATACATTTGATAAGCTTCAAGGATAGTCATACACATGCTAGGAATTTGGGATCATACCAGGCTTGATCACTTGTCCTATCTTTAGGTTTCCCGCTCTTGAAGTAGGTTTATTTCTCACCTCCCATCCCTGGTGTCGTTTTCACCTGTTTTTTTAAAGCATCACACCTAAAAACCATCACCAATAGAAAGTTAAGACCAACATCCAGGTACAGAGCACCACACAGAGCTAGGTGTTTGTACTGAGGTCAGGGATCAAAAAAGTTCTTTCAGAAGTAAGGAATCAAGCGACATCTCTCTGCAGATTATTTGGGTAATTGTATATTAATCACGTACTAGTGTATATGTAAATACTCAGCTATTTGTATAGTGGTCCCTACAGAAGCAGCATGCGCAGTGGTTAGAGCGCAGGATCAGAAAAGAAGACTTCTGAGGTCTGTTCCCAGCTCTCCCACTGCCTCACCTGTGACCTTGGGCAAGTCACTTATCCTCTCTAATGCCTCAGTTTCCCCATCTGTAAAATAGGGACAATAATACTTACCTACCTCGCGGGGGGGTTAGTTCATTATTTATAAGCACTTTCAGATCTTCAATTTAAAGGCGCTATATACAGTCAGTAGTTAATACTCGTAGCAGTGGTATGTACTTTTGTTTTCTTATGACTAATTCAGGTTAGGATTTAGCTATGTACGTTACGATAGTTTTCCATGTAGAAAACTAGCATGATTTCCCACGAGGGGAATTTTGGGGACTTCTGCAGTAGACAGAGAGCAGGAGCAGCATACTTTGTAAGCCTAAACTCTGACATCCTCGCTTGTGTGATTTGTGTCGCACCTCACCTTACTGCATTTGTGTTTCATCCTTTTTCTAACGGCACGTGTAAATTTTTAACAGAAACAGTCACTGTAAGTATTATTTAAATAAATACGTTCATATATAAATGTAAAACCTTACCTTTTGAGTAGGCTAAGATTGGTTAACCCAGCAAACTTCTAAGCACGGGGAGGTTCCACAGCCAGCCCAGCACTAACGCACACGCACACAAAAGGATACCAGAGTTGGGCTATAGGAAAATTTCATTCTTTCTTCAGTGTTTGCGTCTCATCCCATCGCTGGCAATGGCAGCAAGTCACGCAGGTGACGAGGTGTCACAGGAAGGCGTGTGGCACGCAGGGTGAGGGAGGCCATGGCTGGGGTGCAACCAGCGCCTGCCCACTTCGCCCTGTGGCACGGGATAAGGCAGCTCCCAGACACTCACCCGGGCAACCAAGAAGCCTCCCTGGGCAGCCAGGAGGCTCTTGTGCCTCTGTGAGGGCTTCACCCTCATTTCTCCTTGGGTATGGTTGCTTTTTCTTTAGTGCTTGCTTAGATAAGAGTCTTTCCTTTGAGTTAAAGGAGCTCTAAGACTTGCATGGTGAGGGCATGACCTGCATTTTGAGCTCTCTTCCAGGAACAGGAGCAGTTGCAGGGTACCTCCAGCAGACATTTGGAGAAGTACAAGTACTGTAAGCAGAGACCTGACTTACTCCTGGGCTATCCTGCAGAGTCAGAAAGCTACAGGAGCACCAGCTGCTCTGTGCCAGTAACTGCAGGTCCCACTTCCATTGGGACTTCTCAGCCTTGCTTTGAAGTTTCCATTTTCCTTTCCCAAAGGCCAAAATCTCACACACTTAAGTCTACCAGGAAGAGGTTCAATTTTGGTTTAGTTTTCGGCTGACTTCTCCCTTAACCAGTCTGTCTGCTGCGTGCTAACACAGAGATGTCCACGAGAAAGCTGCGTGCAGCCTCAGAGGCCCCTTTCCAAAGGAACAGCATCGCCCTCCCACCTGTGGTACAACTCCACAAAAACCAGAACGGAGAAGGAAAAAAAAGCAAAGCCACCGAAATCACGAAGGCTGCCTAGAATTAAGGAAAGCTGTCACCCTACTAAAAGCTCTCTGGGGCTGTCTTTGGGGTGGGTGCACCCCAAGGGCCCCTTCCTCTCCCAGCAGCACAGGTGGCTGCAGCCAGCAGCAGCAGCAACTTCCATTCACACAAAGACAAAATTAATTGGAATCGGTGAGACTGCAGTGAATAACAAATCAACTTGCTGGAGTAGCATCTGAAATAAACTGTTACCAAAATAATCTGCAGTTTTCAGCGAATGTGTAATTTGAAGCCCAACAAGTATAAAATCAATCCCTCACTGGATTTTTTGGGGGTGCGGTGGGGCAGTCTGGGCTGGCCACCTAAATGTATTTTCAAACCCTTTGTAATTCAACTGAATTGAGTTTTCACAGTACCACTTTCCCTGTTTCAGACCATTACACTTGTACAAACAAGTCATTTATACAATTTTCACATAATTCCCTCCACCCAAACTAACTACTGCTCTAGAGTAAGTTGATGATAAAGAATGATGCTTAAAATGAAGAACATGCTTTATCTAAAAAAAAAAGTACATGTAAAAGGCAAAAGCATTTGATCCTTAACTTCCAAATGTTTGATAGTGTGCTATGTTTCAGGGAAACACTTTTGCTTGCTCTGCTTTTTTAAGGTGTGCAAAAAAAAAAAAAAAGCCAACACTAACTCCCAACCTAGCTCAAACCACCCGCAATTTTGAAAGCCAAGTTGATCGTGCAGTTCTTTCTTCATACACAGACCCTACTCAGTCGATGGCTCACCAACTATGGAAAACAGCACCGCCCATTCCTGCTGGCCAGCATGTCCTCCTTCAGCATGGTTTCTTTTGTTTCTTTCGGGGATTTCCTTCCCCTCCCATTTACAGCATTTCCATCAGCAGTAACTCCTAAGCCAGAAGAAACGATGTGCTTAGACCGAGAGGTGATCAATCCAGGAGCTGGCCTTTCGGCACACGAGCTTAACAGAACACTGTGATACCTTTAGCCAACAGAATGAAATGCCTTTTGACTATAAATAGTTGTTTTTGAGCAAGGGGGGCACTTTTTGGTGTAGCTATTTTTTGGGGTGTTGTACAGTTTTATTTAAAAACTACTGAATGTGTTTATAAGGTGGGTCTGGGAACTAGAGGGCTAGGGATCTTTGAGAAGCAAAAGGATGGTAGCAGATGCTTAACTACTCTATTTTCTATATGGCAAGCCCTAGAGAATTGGGCTTACACTGCAAACAGGCTTTTTTTAGCAATCCAGTTTTAATATTAAAGTAAATCTTCATAGAAAAGCTATCACAGAAACAGCTTCACACCGGATCATATTCTAAAACGCCATTTCATGGGATAAAAAAAAAGTGAGGCTTTTTTTCTCTTATTTTCCGTCAAAAACTTAATGGCCTTTTCCAGGCAACAGAGCTTTCAGATGTTTGGAGAATTTTGCTTATGTAAAGACAGAGTGGGGACCTCAGCATTTGCCCATTGAGCAGTAGTAGCCACCCCTAGAGGAAGGGGAGGACGAAAAGGGGGAAGAGCAAAAAGCAAAAACAAACGCTTAGTTTTATGTACTTTTCTACTTGCATCTTTTCTGTCTGTAGTGCAGATTCCACGTCATTCCCTCACATAACATGTAAAAATGAAATGTATATAAATAAATAAAAATATTTATTTTATGTGTATTTTTAGCTTAACTGTAAACTGAAAAAAATAAAGCATTTAATTTTTTTCCCAAAAATGTAAGCCTATTGAAATTCAAGGTGTTTCTACCTTTTCAGATGTAACATTTCCAGCTGCCTATTGATAATAAACATTTATGAACAGTAAAGCACGTGACATCTTATAATTTTTACCACGTTCCGCACAGCATCCTCAAGGGCTTTCAGTGGTCATAGGAGCACTTAAGGGCTCCAATTCTATACAAATTTATATCAGTGTTTACATGAAAAAGATGTGGTGTAGTCCTACTTACCTGCAACGAAGTTGGCTAGCCACATGCGAGCAAGTGTTTGTGGGCAAGAGTTGAGCAGCACCGGCCTGTGCAAAATAAAAATAAAAAAATAGTAATTTGAAAATCCCTTTCATTATATCCTCTCTGTAACAGGAATAGCAAACCCACTTTAAGTGCTGGTAAATAAAATGCACCACATGAACGCAATTACTCCTGTGCAAAGGAGTCCAAGTATGCGTAATTTCATTTTAATTCGCTCCCCAAAGATATCCTTCGACCAGCAGAACTATATCATCCACATTGGACTATACAGCAAAATAGCTAATAGCGTGAGATAGTCATTAAGCAACAACACATAACTACATTAACATAATTTGCTCGTGTTAAGCTGTCCTCCAAATCTCATTAAAGTAACTGTAGGCATACAGTTAAATTTCAGGTTTCCAGCAGCTACCAGAAGCTCTCAGTCAAGTCCCCAGGAAAGCAAGAGCTTTCCCAAGTTATACAACACTCAAAGGATGTCAGAAGGCTTTTTTTAGAAGATAAAAAAAATGGGAAAAGGATATTTCAAAGTTAGATTCACATTCACCCCTCTTATCAGAAAGCCTGGTAGTTCAAAGTTAAGGCACCCGGAATCCCCAGTTGTGTTTTCTACTCCAGAAATTGGGACCAAACTGAACCTGAAAATGACCTCCATGTGTACAGCCGTCAGTGCAGAGGCAAAAATCCTGGATTTGATCAGGGAGATAGGGAGGCAGATGCAGGAGTTTTGCAGAATATCCTCTCCCCCCTTACTTGCACTTCCTGAAAAAGTAATACAAACCACACACTCACATAATCACTGCAAATATTAAACATTTTTGCTTTCAACTTTGGCAAATATAAATAAACGATGTAAAGAGTCAGAAACCAGTCTGAGATTCGGATGAAAAATGGAAATTGGCAGGGTGGGGAACAGGAAAGATATATGAAGGAGAGGGTAGGTGGATTTAGAGGGTCCACTACTTTTGTTGTTATAGGATGTGTCACTTCTTGAAGGACTGTTTTCTGTAACATAATGCTGTCAGGCAGCTGTCACAGCCACGAGGGAAGGCAATTACCATCAGGTAAACCTCAGCACCCCAAAGCTGGTGGCAGAACTTGTACCTCCTCCAGTGAAGGCAAGGTTTAGCAACAGAAATAAGCATATTGCCATAAATGATCCCAACATGTGAAAACATCCCATCAGGACCCAGGTGCGTGCTGCCGTTACTGCAGATCACCACGCTTGCAGTGACGACTGAAATGCAAAAAGCGCCTGCCCATAGCCTGTAGCTAACACTGGAATATTTTGTACTTGCCTCAGCGCAGCTGACTGCAAAGCGGTAAGCAGCAGTGACTTGAAGATCTGTAGGAGCTTCTAGATACTGGCCTGCCCTGCAAAATATAAACTCTGATCTCATTTCAAAGCCATAAGGTTCTAGTTCAGGAGTTTTACCTTCCTCCCTTGTGATAAAAGAGGTTACTTAGAAGTATTTTACGTTTGAATATTTCCCATCCGTAATGCTGTGTGATTTTATAAATGAGTAGGATATCCAGCACCACTCCAGAGAGAACGGGAGACTAAAGCCAAACAACTGAGCCAGAAAAGCACCACACTGTGGGTCTTTGCTTGGTCCTACCAACCACAGAGCAGTAGCCAGCAACATCCCTGCAGGCTAATGCTGCTGGCAGGCAGAATCAGCGTGATTTGCCTCTACAGCACTTATAATAATTAACCTTCAGTAACAGATGGATTTCACAATTCAAAAGACTTCAGAAAGACTCACGCCCCTAGTACGCAGCAGAGATGTGAGGAATGTCAATGTGCACGGGCTGAGCCAGGACCAGCACTGCCCCTCCTAAGTGCAGGAAGGTGTGCAGCAGCTCAGAAGAGGGTGAAATACTTACAGACAAAAGCCCACACCCCAAAACACAGAACTGTGGTTGATCACTGCTGGTTTCATCCCGTACTCTCAAAAGAGGCTTGGCTCGGAGGCTGCTGGTGTCTAGATGATCAGAAGTGCCCACCTCTGACAGGAGCACTGCTCGGTGGTGCTACCTGCTCACGGACCTCTCCTGTACAGCCTTCAGGTGATAATGTACGTGGAGCCTCTGCCTTTTACATAGGAAAACGTTGTGTGGAAAAGGAGGCGGCAAGCACGACTAGCACAGACTGAGCAGCGTGAGTCTTCTGTTCTCCCTTTTGAAGGCTGAAAACCTATCCACAAAAAAATATCTAAAAAACAACAGATTTCAGGATCAAGTCTGTTTGCTTTAAAATTATGCAACATACTTAAAGAAGCTGAACAAAGAGGACAAAAAAAAATTCAATCTGAAGGAAAATTGTTGTTCCCTGCAGTAATCAACGCTCACATTTTTCTGTGCTTCTACTCAAAGGTAAAATATGCTTACGGCTGGGAGCAACACCCTACTCCCCCTGTTCAGGGCAATTCTGCCGAGCGTGAAGCACAGAGCACTGGTCTGGTACCAAATTGTAACTGAGCCAAAGATGACAAGTTTTGATAACCACAAGGCTGATGTTGGGCTCCCCACAAAAAAATAAATCCAGAGCCCACACCTTGGTGTCCGTGGCAGACATCCCTCCCTTCCCCCTAAACCATCACCCCCAACAAGAGAAACCTTCAACCCCTCCTGAAGTTCTGTGTGTTTTTAACATGAGTTATCGTACAGCCTCTGAAAAGGGAACTGGTTTGTAGCAGTTAGCCACTGGAACACTAAACCACAAGACCAGCAATATTATTAGTGCAAGGACGATGTAGCCAGGTCCAGCTATCTCTGGATCACAAAATGGTTGAAGCATGAAGGTGGCTAACTGTGTTTTAGGTAGAGCACTGGCTTTTTTTTTTTTTTTTTTTTTTTTTTTTACTGTGAACAGCCCTGACAAAAACACATGCATCAAGTCACAACTGAGGTGCCTTTGTGTGTACATATATAATATCCATAAGCAAGTTAACTGTACATACATTAATGAAAATTGTGCTTAACTGATACAAATACATATGTCAAAGTGGTTAACATGGCCACAAGAGCCAGTGCTAACACTGAAAAATCCACCTGCTAGAAAGATAAGCAAAAAGATAAAAATCTTGACTCCCTACCACAATTATTGATCTGTGTTTCTAACAGCAGAAAAAAAAGTTGACTCTTGTAGACAAAAAATTGCCAGGAGATAAACATCAATTCTTAGTTATGATAATCATTTGCATAAAAAAGCAAGGCTGTCTCCCTGACAGTGTAAGAAAGGAGGAATTATTATTCACAGCCGAAGCCTGAAAATGGGGAGATTCACTTCAGTGAGTAATAGCAACTGCTTGGGATATGACAGATGGCACTCGTGACTGAGGTGGAAAGGCACTCAATGACTCCATGATGGAGATTGTACTTCTTAAATCTGTTCCATTTCTGAGTGCCTAAGTCAGTCACATGGTTCACAGATTCCTTTCAGAGGCTAGCCTAGTGAATTCTTTTTCAGAGAGGAAAAAACCCTGTGGTATCTTCTCCCCAGTCTAAGAGAGGCCTGTGCAAGTCCCATGCTCTTTGAAAGAGACAAATACTAAAGGCCAAAATCCTAATGGTCTCCCATTACTTTGTAGAACCGTATTTTGTGTGTGTTTTTTAAAACTTGTACAGCAGCTCGTAATCAAGTTAGCTCATCAGGGATCGTTTTTATCATGCTTTGACTTTTCATCTGACTCCTCCATCTTGAAAAACCTTATTAAACTACCAAGTTAAATGCACAGCAATTAGATTTGAAGAGACAAACCAGAAGCCAAGCTTACAACCCCCAGACAAGAGGATTATATCACCACCTTTATTAAAGGAGAAGGAAAAAAAAGCCTTAAGAGTTTTAAGGAAATAAGATCAACACCAGAAGTGCCAGATGAATTTTAAAATAAAGGTGTAAGGAGTCACTTTTTCCTGCTGTTTTTGCTCCTGTGTTTACTTAAAAGACAGCCTAATGTAAAGGCACGCCTCCCACCCCATTCTGCAGTTGGTTCTCTTTATCCCTACTCAGCTATATAAAAAAAGTCACTACAAAGTACAGAACACAGTTTATTTCAGCTTTATCAAGTAGCAATTTTGCCACTTTGCAAAATTACAACTTAATTTCTTTACCTAGCCTACATGGGGGACGTCAGGCTTGTTTGAATTATGATGGCCCAGATCTTTACAAGACCTGGCAGACATTACTTTCAAAAGCATGGTATTTGAGCTTGAATTCAGCATTTCAGTCAAGTTAAGATTTGGTAAATAGAGGTCTTTACTAGTTTTTAGGGCCCTCAGCACCAAGGTGCTCTAAACCTGCAGTTGTGCCCTTGTTTGTTACCCCAGGACAGGGCTATGCCACCATGGTGCCCAGGCTAAAGGCAGGGCCACCACCTGACAATTTTGCACATCCGCTGCAAGTTTCTATCAGGGACAGAGCCTGTGCAGTCATTGGAAAGAATTAAGTTTGTAGGCAGAGAATATTCAACATTTTAATCCTAAACTCAACAAAAACACAGCTAGAGCTGCACTCTCTCATGTTAAAAGCTACTGCTTTCTCATAGGAGGTTGGAGCAACCTTACCCCACACAATTACATTTCTTCAGTTGTTGGATCACTAATCATTAGGAACATAACCTGCCAGTGATAAATGACCACTCGCTTCCTTGTGTTAGATGCTTTTATTTTGTGCTGTCAGTGCAAATTGAACACCAAGACTACCACCATTTGTGCAACAGCTTTCACAAAACAAAGCTCACAAATACATACCAACGTACAGCAGAACAGATCACAACAGTACTCTTACACTTTCAAGAGACATGAAGCCTACGTAGAATGAAATCAGAGGAGATACAGCTATTACAAATACATGACCACTAATTGCAAAGGTGAAATCTGAGAACACCAACTTGTTTCTAACAATTGTCCTAACAACTCCGCACCCAGTTTTTAGCTGTGGTTGTAATGGCAGTCATGCTTAAATAAGAACCATGTGTTTAAGTGTTCCAGTGTAACCCCTCAGAGGTATATGGTGCCGTTTTCCTTTAGTGATAGCTTGTTTTTATACATTTTGTGTAGTCAAATACATGCTTTGTGTTCCCCTACACTATAGTGTATGTATACTCTTTTCCTATGCTTTCCTCTATGAACTACCAAAACACCATCCTGTCAAGCTTATCATTAGCATAAGCCTGGAAAGAAACATGAAACTTGAATGCAGCTTAAATCAATCAACCCAGCCCACTGAGAGAGGATAACACTTATGAAACAACATTAATATGTAATTGACAAAAAAGAAACGAGAAACCAAGTGCAAGAAGTGAGCTTACACCTCCCAGATTTACATTCCTTGAGGCACGTAGTGTGGTGCAGGGTTAGGTGAGGCAATATAGCTGACTTGGTGTAGCGGTCCAGAACTTACAGCATTGGGAATTCGTGGGGAATTTCCATACGGTGGATTTACTGGATGCCAGGAACTAAGGTAGTGATAGGCAGGTACTACAGAGATGCAAGAGTCATACCCTGGGAGAGATGGCTGGCTGTAGGGATCTGACACCACTGGGTAGTATACTGTGCCGTGGGATGGGGGTGGAGGCTCTGCATTTTGAAAGTTACCTAAAAAAGAACAAAACACTTGTCATATACTCTTACTATATTTGTGACCTTTTTATATAGACTTTCATCACAATGAACATAGCATTATTTTGGTGGCCAGAAGGGAAAAATCTATTTAGGTGATAACAACTTTATACCCCTATATTTTCTTCCCAAAGGCAGGGTGAAAGTCACCTTAGGACCTAAGTTGGTGAGTTATCCTCAAGTTAGACTCGTCACTAAAACCCATTAGAGAATTACTTAACAGCATTCTGCAGAAGTAAAAACTTAAAGAGAAACTTGGGTAAAGGGCTAATGTGTTATTTGGCTATTTAATCCTTGAGATGATGCTATTCTATGCAGGAGAACTACCCCAGCTAACAGGCTGAAGCATTATCAGAGCATTAAGCCTGTCTGCATCCAAGCAACAGATTTGTCACGATGTGCTCTTTCCAACATTGACCATTTGCCACATTCCACAGACTTTCACGAGCCAGGCATCTGACCTTCTTGACGTCTTTTTCCTTATTTAATACAAACCTTTTATTTACTGCCAAGTCTATCTACCAGCTTTTTACAAAGCTGCTGTAGGAAGCTAAGTTTTGCTGTAATTTTTCCACACAGTAGTTGACACAGCTAGCAATGAGGCCTATTCAGAAGATAACAGCTCAGCTTGCAGAGCCTAAAACTACGGGCTGCAATATCTCTTTTAAAAATACTTGTGAAAGTAGCAATGCTCGACGCTTGCCAAAACTTAATTGTCTCCTTTATTTTAAGAACAGGCATTGTTTTGATACCATGACTATTTGCTTATCAATGAGCGAAAGAAATGCCTTCAACGCAATTTCAGAGTAAGTTCTTCCAAGTTAAAATTAGCATGCTGAATACAAACCTAAAAAGGATTACTTTTCTTTTTTACAGCTTTAAAAAGCCTTTGGCATTGGTGGCTACACCAGTAAGTCTAACAACTTTAAGCAGTAACAAAGATGGCAGAGGAACTTGTGGTAACCCATTACAATGCTTACTTTACATCTTCCCAACCTCATCCTTCCTATAATGGTGCAAGCAAGCAGCTGCACTCTGAAAATCATTCCCTTACTTTTCACAGTCTCTGTATGTGGTCTTATCCTCAAATACTAACCATTTGCAGGTGCTTCCAAGGGAACCTGATGCACTTCAGCTCGCCCAGCATCAGCATAGAGCTGAGGTACTGACTGATCTAGGACGTGAGCAGGCTCAGCATATGCTGGATAAGCTTCCACTGGTGACGCTGGTGGTACTGGCTGTACGTACACCATGGAATGCCAATAGCTCTGGTGGTAATACTTTTTGGGGAAAAAACAAAACAGAGTCATGCATATAACCACACTCCCCATCCTTCTTCCCAATCACTGCTGGTTTCAGATCTAAAAGTAGGAAGAAGTGCATTTTTCTCTACTGTCACTAAGATAGTTATACACAAAGGAGGAAAAAAAGACAGACTGCCAGGAGAGTTGCTGGAATAGCTGCAACTACCTCAGTTCTACACTGCAGTTCTAATTCTTAAGGAATTTTGAGTCTTTGTAATAAACTTGGTCATATTCAAGATTTTTTCCCCCCCTACTTCTTTAGTTGAAAAAGCTAATGTACTACTTTTACTCCCCAGAGTTCCAGCACTGACACTGCCCACAGCTGCTGGTGCAGGGGCAATGGCTGCAGGCAACTGCAGAGCAATGGTTCCCAGAACACAAAAAATGGTCTGAACACAGCTGTGCATGTCCTAGAGGATTCAAAGCACACATCTCTAAATGGTCTTTGATCTCATCTAAGCAGTTTTTTTTTTTTTAAGAATGGCTCAGGTTCCTTCCCTTTATCTTAAAAGAAAGAATATTTATCCACCATCCTCCACAAAAATCCAAGTAAACAACTGGATGTACTAATATGCTTTACAGTTTGAGTTAGAGCTTCACTTCCTGAGCTACACTTTAATCTCCTCCAAGCAAGCCCATATGTATTAATAGTCAACTACACATTTAGCACACTTGGAAGTCTTAAATACATCAGTACATCTGTCAAGAAAAGCAGCAGTTTTTACAGGCAATTTACTGTACTCGTTTTAAAAGCACTTACTTGCAGTCCCAGATTAAAATAATACTGCAAGACCTTTGTATCTGAAATTAAAGGACATGACATTAAAGAGCAAGTTAGTATAAACTGATGAGGAAAATAAGTTTACATATTAGAACATTTAGAATCACTTAAATGATTAAGTAACTACTTTAGCATTATTTTTTTTAATGTTTTGAGGGTGATGAATATGTCTTGAATATGAAGAGATGCTATAGTTACAATGACCCTTTAAGTTAATCCAGTTAGGTATTTGTACAATAGTTGTGCTTGACTAATGTCAAATCAAACTTCAACATTACAGAATCACAGAATCATTTAGGTCGGAAGAGACCTCCAAGAGCGCCTAGTCCAACCTCTGACCCAACACTAACAAGTCATTACATTGCTTTAAGTCCGGTCTTGATTCCTCAAGTGATATTTGTCAGATCTGTTGTAAGTCTCCATTGTCTAAGCACCCACCTAGAAACTTTTTCATCATCAAATAAGAATTTGATTATGAGGTCCTGAACTAAGGTGTCTGCTAAGAGCACTCCCTCTTTTCCTCACTATAGAAATAGGGAAGTGTCTGGAAGCAGAGACAAGGCAGGAGCCACCTTCTCATATGCCAGTGGTCACTGACCCCCAATGTACACACACTGTATACACAGTCTGTATACACATTGTGAACACCCGTGTACACGTGAGACTAGGGCCCAACTCCATTGAGACCCCAGCTTCACACTGCTTCTGCCCAGAGAGATGTCAATAGGGACAACATATACAGCAACCCTAAAACCTTCAGAACTAGGTTTTGAGGTCCCCCAAACTGTTATAAACATGTCAGAATACAGGGGGGGATAAGGACTGTTCCTTCCTTCTCCTTCCTCACTAGGGTTAAAGGGAATTCAGTTCCTGCCTTCTTGCAGCTAGTCTTTTACTTCTGTCTTCCATGTACTGGATCATTTGACTCAGGGCAAACACATGAATCACTAAGGAGCAATCCCAGAAGCACAGAGGAAGTTTAAAACCACTTGCCAATAATAACAAGGTTTATAAAGTCCAACTGCCCAAAACAGTGGGGCTGTTTAAAACCTTTTAAGTTCAAGCATGTTTTAATCCTATGACAGTTCCAGAACTGTGCATGAACTGATTTCTCAGTCATAAAACTGAGATTTGTTTTAAAGGCTCAAAAAGGTAAGTCACCTATTCCACAGCAACAGGTTTGCATGCAAGTACAAACAGACACACATCATTTAGTGCTGCTGGGACCTCAAAAAAAAAAATCAAACCAGTAAAGCAGAGAAAACAACTCAACATGAACAAATCACTACAGGCTTCAACTTGGGGAAGCATGGCAGCTCTAGAGGTGTTGCTGTCTTCTTACCACCTATCCACTCCTCCCTAGACCATGACCTTGGCTCCACATAGCTTTCCTGTCCATCCAGCTACTACATGTGCTTCCTTTCACAGCCCTGCTCTTCTATAGTACTGTCAGTTTGCTGTAGACAGGAATAGCATCAGAAATGCAAGCCCCAATCCTGAAATGAACAAGGATTTATTCCTCTGTTGCCAATTCTCAACTGTTTTACTGTTCAGCATATTTGATCAGGGCAACAATCCACTTAGATGTGAAGAAGGAACTGTATGCATTTCCTAAGTTAGCTAAGAGCTCTAAGCTTACTCCTGAAAAGGCTGGTGCTTTGGTTGTGACATTGCCCAGTCAAATACTGAAAATAACCTGAAGACTTACCTAAATGCCAACTTTTTAGTATCTAACTGAAACTGCACCTACATTGAAAGAAGGCTTTTTTAAACCTGATTTTGTTCTTCAGCTGTTTATGCAAAACAAGTGTAAGAACTGAGTGAAACATCTGCTTCATAGCAGCGATAACAGTACAAAGGAGGAGCCGGGAGACCGAAGTGAAACTGATACAGGAAATACTGATGTCTGTGGTATGCTAGAACAGAAGCCGGTACAGTAGGAGATCAGTCTGTTTATATTCTTCTTTTAGATGCCTAGAAATCCAGTTACTCTTTAGTAAAAGAAAAAATAACTTATTAAGCAACAGCTAAGCCAGAAGAAGTTAACCACCCTGACAAGAAAATATGAAGACCACATTTACTACTGATAAAAATCTCATAAGGCATCGAGACAGAGTTCACTGCACTGAGTGACTCTCAGATCAATCCTGAATGCCGCTGCAGGAAAGGAATGGTCTCTGGAACACAGCAGTAGCAAGCAGTCTATCAGCAGCTGCTTCAAATGGAAGGGAGCAGATGAGGCTGACACCTAAGGTCATTGTATTAATAAATAAGTTTCACAAGCCCTAAACTCTATAAAAAAGATTCAAGAGTCTCTGAGAATTGGAACAAATGCAGAAGTACCAATTAATACTACGGCACAAGGCCTGTCTTACTCTCCAGTCCAGAACTTCAGCCTGTTAACAACTCAGACTCCCAAACACCAGTCATGCAGGTAGTTTTTTTTTTTTTAAAGGAAACTGCACAGAACTTTAAGTCAAGTATATCCAAATACCTTACCACACACTACTCCAAAGCTTCTGTGTAGTGACACTGATGATAGTCTCAATGTAGACAGCAATAATACATGGAATTACATGTACCATTTGTGTCATTAACTACCAAATTTAAACTTCTAAAAAAAATTTGGAGTTTATCCCCAGAAGGACATGGCCAGTACTACGAGGAGTGACTCACTTGAAGAACTGCGGGCAGGGCCTGAAGAGGTTATTAATCCACACCCACTCCAGATTTTTTCAGTACACTTCACACCCAGTTATCCTGAGTGCTGAAAGCCTCAGTTAAGGGCATTTAATGAAAGCTGAAGATGATTAACTCTGACAGGTACTCAGGATCACCTACAGTGATACTACTGCAGTAGGAAAGTAGAAAATTCAAGATCAAAACCAGGAATCAAGAGCACCTGCAATAGAGTAAAGATATCGCTAATGTGTTTGGCACTACCTATTAGAGCAGCAGACCTTTGAGAAGCCATGCCATGATGTTTTTGCATCCTGCTTTTTCTCTCCAGATCAACTTCTGGCAAAAAATAAATAAATCTCAAAATTCACAGCATTCTGGCCCAAAGTTGCTTTGAAATCTACCAGATGCAGCTACCTGAACTGTAGATATCAATAGCAACTCTTATTATCTGAAATAGGCCCTCTAGGATTAGTACTTTGATGCAAGCTCCACACAGGGACAATGAAGCTACTTTAGATGGAAATATATTGAATCAAGCATGAAAACAATCTGCATTACTGAAGTACTTTATGCTACATCTTTAAATAACAGATTTTGGATTAAGAGCCACAAGCTTTACATTCTAATGCACTACAACTCAGAGCTACCATACATCTGAAATGCAGTCACAGTTACGAGGCTGTGGCATGTTTTTTTTCCCCCCTCCCTCCCAGGGTGGCTGTGGGGAGAAATTCATGTTAGATACTTAGAGTGAAAGCATACCAATCCAAACAATGCAAAAAAGTGGCTGGATTTTACACACCCTACATTTATGCAGCCAGTTTTTACTCACTCAACCCTGAATAAAAGGCTACTCTCCACACCAGCAGAGAAAATTCTTGAGTCAGGAGCTTCAGCAAAAGGTAAGGCTTTGATAAAAGTCACATTTGTTCTACCTGTAGGTGGCTATCAAGCAAGCCAACCACCATGCACTGACTTTCAACATATCTACTCCATGAAGGGGTGAGAATACCTAAAGACCAGGTGTATTTCAGACAGCAGGCAGAGATGAACCCACTGCAAGAACAAATGTATAAGCAGACATCCAGTTTTCCTGCCTACTGCTCTCCAGATCAAGCTACAGCTTACCTCTAGCTTGGCCTCACTACTCCCCAAACCAGCCTCCCCCAAGCTGTCTGCCAGAGAAGGCAGCAACACCTGAAGCTGTTTACTTGATGCAGTGTCCATATAGGTAGCCAGAAGTAAACACCAACACCTACCCAGAGCATTTGCACTACACATTAGGACAAGAGAAATGCTGCTATCAGGACAAGCAGGCTGAGTAACTGCTTTTACAACCTTTTTAAGGTCTCTAATCCTCAGAGTAAGTTGAGCCATTGGCAATGCACAGAGAAGAGCGGATGTTCTACAACTGCACAAATTACACATAAACAAGCAATCCTTCATCAGTGAAGACAGACACTATCACAATAGTTTTATCTTCCTTTTGAGATGTGTGCCTCTATCACGTCACTGCACACTAGGCAGGAACGCTTTGAGGCCCAAGAGAAAAGCAAGATACACAGCATAGTAATAAGCAGGACTCTTATTCCTGTAGCTGAGAAGTACTCAGCTCATGGTAGGGACAGCAGACAGCTTGATCTTTGGCTTACTTAATGAAACAAAGCTCTGCAAGTTACAGACCCTATTTGTGTCTCAAGAGACACAAGCATTATAGAATAAGGGGATATATTAATGACCCCAAAATCAAGTATGTATATGCCTGTCGCACTGTTAGCCAAGCCTTGCAACTTTGCACTGTATACAGGTATTCTTAAATTGGAGCAAGTTGATTAAAGTCTACCACTTCAGAAGTGAAGCCCAAGCTCAGCTGACAAGGCTGAAAGCCAATTTTGAGCTGTTATGCTAGTAGTTATTGTACTGGTCTTCCCGTGCTTGGTGCTTGACAGACAAAAAGCTACCTTAAAAGATGCTGTTATGACAGCACACAAGAAATATGTGCACTCAATGAACAGAAACCTATACACTCCATCATCTATTTCTAATACTATAGAATGACATCTCAAAGCCATACAGGACAACAGCTCAATATCCACCGAACTGTGTAACACCAGAACTTTATAAGCGCATAACTGGTTTAAAAAAAAAATAAATCAAAAATGATTATTCCACCCAGAGGTGGTAGGATACAGATACAAGCACACTCTCCACTGATACTTGTTTCTTTAGGATGCTGTCTAAAGCTACAGTAAGTCACATGTTTGAGTCTGACACGTACTTGTTATTCAGAACTATGAATTTTTACTGTAAGCATCCAAACCATTGCAGCTCAAATGGAATAAGAAGTAAAGAGCCACTTCTTCTCACTACAGGTATTCTGTTAAGTTTCCAAGGAGAAGACAAGTCAGAACTATGCCAGTAGTAAAAACACAATACCTTCATTACCTCGAGGCAGATCACTGCCACTGGGATCACAAGAGTAAGGCGGAGGAACGGCACCAGCTTCTCCCACCTCACTGACTGGAGGAAGAGGAGCTGAGTAAATTGGGAATGGCACTGATGAAACTGCTACTATTAGAAGGAAACAAAAGTAAAGTCAGATTTACAATAGCATCTTCCTCAACTGAGAAAGATATGAAGTTACACAATTAGGTGTATACTTCCTATCATCTCAGTACCCATAAGTAAGCTTTAATGTTAAGTTCTCTTTAGTAATCACTTCCCCCTGACTTCAAAAGTCCAGAAGTTTTAAAACCAGATGGGAAAGGTTCCAATTCCACATCTTAATTGTGTATCTATTTACATGCTTCATATTCCAGTTAAGAACAAATGCCTCTTTCAATCAGTTGTTCATACTAGAGGGTAGGTCAGGCTTTCCTTATATAATTGTCTGTCCTAGAACAACAGGGAAAAGACTCCTCACTTAAATCACCAGTTTTTTGTTGACAAAACCACACAAAAATAAGGGAAGGCTTAAAACATACCAGGCGAAAGTTTTTAGACAAATTTATCTTGAACACATATTAGGGGGCCCACATTTGTAGAACAGCAGCTTCTTTTTAATTGCATCACCAGTTAACTTACAGAGAACAGTGCTGACTGATCTCTCAACTAGAGTACAAAATAACCCAAACAAGTAAAAAGAAACAGGTAAAGGGGACAGCATTAAGGAGAACTGAATGACAATGGGGTTTTACAATGGGGTTTTGTGGGGATTTATTTTTTTTTTTTGGATGCTAAATGAAGTGAAGAGTTACAGAAGACATGAGAAATATTCTTTGTAAGGAGGGAAAGTCATTTTCTTAAGGCAGACATTTCACAATAACAAAGGAAAGACAATTCCAGGTGGTTAGCGTGTGGCAAGTCACAAATTTGATCTTGCCATAGAAGTAGCAAGTAGCTAGGGACAGGAGCTAAGTAAGGACCACAAAAATGAATTTGATTCACTTTTGCAGCCCTTGAGCTATCACAGCCAGCAACTCTTCTGGAAGAGGTAGTAAAACCTAGGACTTACACCAGTCTCTCAAGACAAAGAAAACTGTAAAAACACAAGGAAGCAGCCATGAACTTCCGTCTTTTAAAAAGGAACCCAGTAGTAAAAAACTTTACATTGATGGCTAAAGGCAGGCAACGGTGGGGGGGAACAACTCCAAAGCAGAGACTTCCAATTCCCATGCAAATTCAGCAGCAACTGTTCCCTTCAAAGCATAGGAACATGAAAGTCAGCAGTGGAGTTACAACTACTGATAAGTCATTTAAGCCAAAGCAAGTGGTATTTTCATAAACCTCTCGATATCTGTTTTGGATACGTAGAACTAGGAAAAAATGGGAGGTAAGAACGCAACTGAAAGGTTAGACATCCAAGTTCACAGCCTTAGCATGCACACTACCTGGTGTCCCTACTGAAGGGGGAGACACTAGGACTGGCTGAACCCCTGCTTGTGGGGGAACAGCTGTTGTGATGCTGGCTTGAGTGGAGGCAGCAGAATTTGAGAATACTGTAGCTGGAGCAACATTAACACCTGTGGAGTTTGAGATCACTGCAGAGTTCACCATCACCTGCAAAAGAATCAGTGTTCATTACACTACCTCTATAGTTGGCTTGGACAAGAGCTACAGAAATATCACAGTTTAAAAGTTCACGCTTTACAACTAGAACTTCCAAAGTGCACTTCTGTGAAGGCAAATAG
The DNA here is from genome assembly GCF_040182565.1 of Anser cygnoides. NCBI lineage: Eukaryota > Metazoa > Chordata > Aves > Anseriformes > Anatidae > Anser > Anser cygnoides. The sequence continues at coordinate 4,108,824 of NC_089885.1, read as the reverse complement.
TTATCCAAGTTCTCTAAAACTTGACTTGAAAAATATTGACCTAAAAATACCCATTCAAATTGCAGACACCTGCCAATGCATCTTTCCACCCTTCCATTATGCGCTATAGGGAATTATGTTCTTTGCAACAAGACTAAGAGGGGAAGAACAAAACCCCCCACAGTGGCTAAGCACAGTGGTCATCTATCTGCAGGGCTGCCACAACAGAATACTAGATACTACCTTCTGGGGATAGCTGTAGGAAGCCACTCCATCTTGAGACGACACAGAGACTGTCCCTTCTTCCTGAAGGGGTTCCAAAGCAGAGCATGGTCCATTTAAAAGGCATAGAAGTGAAAGCTACACACCAGAGCCCTAAAAATTCTTATCATGAACTACACACAAACACGCTGAAGTTTTTCATAACTCATGTAAAACCAATTTTATTCTGATGTGCACAGGTCTTTCACACCACTGCAGGCCAACAGGTGACTTGAGAAAGGAAGAGAGCTAGCCCCTGACTAATTTCAGATTTTAAAAAAAAAATCAAAGTCAATTGTATCAAAAGTGAGATCTCTCCATTTACACATCAGAGGGATAAGGCTAACTAGTTTAGAACTTGAAGGGTAGCATAATAAAAGTAAATGCTACTTGGAGCAGAAAGGGGAAAAAAGTAAACAGTCCCTGAAATAGAGGCTTTGCAGAGGGAGAAGGTGGAAAGTCTTAATGTATCTAGCACAATTCAGATGTGCTTGCAGACTCTGATAAAATCCTCACCAGTGTAGGGGGCAAATAAGTGAAGTGATCTACCTTCTCTTCCAAAGAAAATATTCTGACCTCCTACATTAAGCTTTCTTCCAAAGACAGTTTCCATGAAGAACACTACGCGCTTCAAGGATTCCCAATCTGGGCAGGCAGCAACTAAACCTTACCAAGTTTGCTGTAGGCTCTGCTGAACTAAATACTGCTGCAGTTTCACAGTCTGGATCTGGAAGGCACAGGCATGATTAATTGAAGCTGTAACATTAGATCTCATTGTTCAGGAATGTCTAAAAAAGGTTGTAATAAGTGCATTACAGTCACCAAATATATCAGTTAAAGACAGAAGTTTTACTTACCTGTGGGTGCATAGAGAAAATCATGAAACTTCCCTAGAAGGGAGAGAATAGAAAGCTTTGATTTAGGAAAAAATAAATGCTTAAAGCCAGAGTTACCAACATTTTACTTCAGTGCGTTCGTTAACTGAGCTGCTTTCATTATCACCTTGTTTTCTGCAGACACCACTCCCTCCCTCCCTCATTTTGTTATCCATCAATATCAAGTTTTGCTATTTCCAAACACTATGCAGCAGCTTGGCTTGCTACAGACCTATGCCATCAAAAGGGTGATGTCCTAGCAAGCTTGAATAGAACAGCGACACATTTTTATCAGACAATGAATAAAGACAATCACGCATGCATGTTCAAAGCTCATAATTAACAGATCTTTAGGAGGCCTAAGGAACCCAGTCTGATAATCAAAAGCACACCACAGATTATCTGAACCAGTCTTTTCCCTCTTCCCAAGAATTCTTTAAGAACTAACCATTTTCACTTGTTTCTTCTACATCTTCCTCTGACGAATTCAGGGTTTGCTTGCTGGCTGGAACAGAGTTTGGGCCTCTCCTTGCTACCCAAAACCCTGCAGGACTGTGGACAATGGGAGTAGGGCTACCCTGGCTCTAAAAAGAGAAGTCAGAAGTGTGCATTTACAAATAGTTTAAGCCTTGACATGTTCCACACACACCCACAAAAAAAAAACCAGCAGAAACAGAAACAGGCTGGCAGACCAAAGCTTACTACAATCACATCTTACTAGAGTTACAGTCCCTGTGTACCCTGCATGTAGCAAAACAGTTGTGTGACATTTCACTTTTTGTTCTGCCTAGCATACTTTGGGTAATTTATCTTTGAAGACCTACAGCTGTCCTATACAATACGGTCAAGTTGCTCTCACCTAGAGTTTAGCCAGCTTTGCATCAGGTTCAAACAACACTGAAAAGAAGGGAACAGACACCAGCCAGCAGCCAGGACCCCCAGCCTCCAGCACATACTCCTGCATTCCTCATCCTAGGCATGCCCACCAACAAATCAGTTCACCAGATACCACACAGCTGGAAGTTGCCCCATGGTCTCTACACTAGCCAGACTGATGCACACATGCCTGACTTCCAGGCAGCAGTGCCAGTCAGGTTTCCCCCAAGACTCTTGTAAAGCTTTATATGCCACTTGTTTTTGCATGGAAGTCAGTCCTTAGCTGGACATGTTAAAATCTAGAGTTCTCTGAAGCAGGAACACAGGATTATGAGAAGCATGAGTAAAAGGAGGTGATTCACTCTTGTGATGGCTAAGGTAACACTCAAAACTCTCCTCGGAAGACATGATGACTCTGAGATCGACAGAGTGCTCAGAGAGGCTTGCAAGATCTCCAAAGGTGAAGTACAGGTGGTAAGTCAGAAGGTTCTCCCACCAGCCTCTAGCACGATGGCCAAGTCCAAGTTTTCTGCAAGATGCATTTTTCCCCAGGACATATTAAATTCCTTTGGTAAAGGAGACAAGGAAGAGAGAGAAAATACTTTGGCATTGACAGTAACAGAGTTGCTGAAAGAACATGAAAACTATTCACTGGCTGCTGCAAGAATATAGTATAGCAATAGGGAGGAAAAGCAAGCTAGTAAGCTACATTGATTTCAGGGGCTGGGGCAGGAGCAGTATTGCAAGATAATCTGTCCTAACTCCTTGACATACTTGGAGGAAAATAAATCAGAGCAAAGACCACAGATCTTGTAAAGGCAGATGAATAGAAAAGGCCCCTGAAACAATCATGAGTAAGTTCTCATTTAGTTAAAAATAAAAAGTCTTCAAATTTGTGAAGTTCACTGCTTCAACATAAAGTTTCAAACTTTTTTTCAGAAAAACTGTCTTCTTGTTCAGATAGCTAAAATAAACTGATTTTTGTAGTGCACCCAGCTTTGTACTAAGCTTAGATAACATAGCTAAAAATAAGAAAATTGTTAAAAGTTCAAGACTATATTGTGCTACTTTTATCTACAGCCTAATAACATAATAACAAACGCTGTTTTAAAAGAGGCTAGATTTGGATTTTTCTATTTCTGTAGAAAGTTTCACTAACATGTTAGCCCAAAACATCACAACTATAAATTCATAGGATCAATCCAGGCCATCACTATACAGTTTTTGAATCTAGTTACACAAATCCTAAATTACGGTGTGGCAAACTGAAGCACTTACTCCCACAGTATTTACAGCTAGACAGACATCCAGAATAGGAAGGCATTTTTCCCCAAACCTTGTTTTCAAACTGCAGTAGAAGGAAGAAATATGACCCTACCTTTATCAAAGTGTGCTAAAAGAGAAAACGCTGCTGGGGGAAGAAGGGGTGTAAGTGAAGAAGAATGGGAAAGTCTAGAAAAATTCGTGTTTTAACCAGGTTTTTACAGGATCTAGATCCATTTCAGCCTTCCCTACCCCAAACGTGTTTACTGCTAAAGCTTATTCCAAGAAAAATAATTAAGTAAACACTGTGAAATTAGGTGAAGAAATACTGTGCATTTGTTTGGCCTTTTTTTTTTTTTTGCTTTGAGCTTTAACATACACATTGTTCATAACTTACTGGTAAGGCAGAAAAAGCACTTTCATCCCCTTCTTCAATTTCATAGAAAGTTATCGTTTCTTCTGATCCTTGAGGCTCCTCTCCATTCTCCGGTACAAACCCATACTGACATTCTTTATTCACACACTGCATCTGACGGCGGCTACGGCTGTATGAACTTTAAAAGTGAGAAAGGTGGTTAAGAACCACCACTACTGGAGCTTCACCTTGGTTTCACTGCTCAATTTTAACTCTCTTTTTGGAAAGGCACAGTAATCCCAGTGTTCACCATTGTGCCATTAACAACCAACTCAGCCCTCCATGGCCCTCTCCCACCACCCTCCCCAACTCTTGTAGAGCAATTTTTTGTAAAGAGATTTATATTCACTTACCGCGACCTGCAGGAGAAATTGTCATAGCTCTGATAGCATCTCTTTCCTGGACTGGGGTAGAATGCTATTTGAGGGCCAACCATGTTGTGCCTGTTTATAAATCGGGCAGATCCCCTAAGTTTAAAGGGTAAAAGGTGCAATTACCAGGAAGTGCCTCTCAGATGGAACTCATTTGTAGTTTTACCTATTAAATAGCACAAGCTCTCTCCTAACTAATCCACAGCAAGAACAAACAGAACAAGTAGTGACCTCAGACGGGTTTCCAGTGCTTCATACCTTGGCATCCCAAATCCACGGTTATGTCTCTGAGGAGGATTCTGAGGATTATAGAGGTCATAAGGTGCCAAGTTTCCACCACCCTGCGAGCAGTGAACTGGAGGAGAGCGCTCTGAAGGAACACCATGCTGTAGCCGAGGTGGAAGAATGGGCTGACCCCTGCTATAAGCCACAGTCATAAAGACTTCCTTTCCACGAACTTTCTTGAGCAATCTCTTCCGTGTTTTCATATCCATTTCTGCAGTTTCAGTTGAGGACAGAAAAGACAGGCTTACATCTTAAACAAGGCAACTTACATCTTAAATAAGGCATGCTTTCTAGTTCATAGACCTCTACGCATGGTTCTCAAATGCCAGATTTTTTTCTTGGCAATTTTGACCAATATTAATCCCATTGTATATTTTCAATAGACTTGCTATTTTACAAAGCAAAAAAACTTATCCTTCTGTCTGATGGATCACTTTACACAAAACCCCTGTTACAACTAGATTTTGTATCACAGGCTCACTTAAGTCACTTTCAATATCCAGAAACTGCTACTGCTAAAATTGGTCAACCCCTACCCCACCTCTTTCCAAAGAGAAAGAATGCCCATGGAGAACTTATACAAACCTATTCCTGAGAAGTATCCACCTATTTTCTGATAGCTTCCTCCCTTTCGGCTGGGAACCACATTCCAAGCAAGGACAGGTGCCACTTGTGTCACTGGCTTTAAGTTTGCCAAAGGAACAGTATGCCTGCGTGAAAAACATTCACGTTAGCAGTACTGCAAGGAAAAAAAAACACAAGAACTTTAAGTTCAGGGAGCATGTCAGAATAATAAAAGTTTTGTTCTCCAGAACAAAGCACGAATTACTGTTACTTGTCTATTTTGCATATCAAAAAATGTTAGCTAAGATTCAATCTCAACACTTAATTCACAGGTCAACTCTTTCCTCCCTACATTTGTATGCCTTCAGAGGTACACCTGAAAGCATATGACAAGACAGAATTTCTGCAATATGTAGATAAACAGAATCGTAGATCTGGAGAAGGGTGAATGCTTTGAATAACAGAGTGGAGAAACTGATGGGATTCATTAGAAGTGCCAATTGGTTTTGGGGGTACAAAAAAATTCTAGAAAAACTGGAAGCAGAGGGTAATTTGCTACCCATGAGTTACACCCAACCTGTAAAGATCACTTTCACATTCTAGAGAAGAGTAAGACTTCACAAAAAGCATCACAGAAACAATTTTGGCCATTCAAAACACATAAAAGGTTCCCTACAATATTCCAGTTGAAAAGTCATCACCACCAAGGAAGTAAATCTCTCTCTGGTAGCCACACTTGGTATTTAAAAGCATCATTTCTCCTTTCTTCTTGAATTATCTTAACAACCCTATTTTAAGCATCTGTGAATCCACATTCAACTAAAAAGAGTTCAGACATGAAGTTGTCACCATATTGCTTACTTTTCTGCCAACTCCTCAATGAATACAGTCACCGTGTTGCCATCCTGCCCAACTTCCTGGATATGAGCATTGTAATACTTACCTCCGGGCTCCAGACGCACCTGGAGAGAGAACAAGGGAAGCTTGAAAAAAGGCTAAAGAGCATCAAGGTGCTAAATACTGTCTACAAACCACTAACAGCAAAGGCTGCTCCTAGCTGATAGTATGTGGAGAGCAATGTACTAACTGAAGGGATGAAGGACGGAAAAGAAACAGTCCTGCAAGTAACTTTTAAACTCTCATGACTCTTGTAAATCAGATTTTGAGTTAAGATAGATTTCTGCCTTCTAACTTGTTATACACTGTGCCAAGCAGGTAAGTAACAAGGAAGACTTGTATAATAACTTAGGCAGAACTGAAAATAAAAAGCTCTAGTCAGCTAGAAGAAAAAGTCACTGAATGAGTCACCAGCACTTTTCTTTAAATATCACGTTGAGGTAAGTCTTCGCTACGTACAACATGGAAACAAAGAAAGTTGGCCTTGCTTTCATCATCTCCTGGCTGCTCTTCGCTTTCTCTCCCCTCTCGTGTACATAGAAAATAACTTAAAAAAATCTTTTATGTTACTCTTGAGAGATGGAAGACCAGCCAGACTTGCTGGTGACCCCCAGTGAAAAAATCTAGACAACTACCTCAGATGTACACCCTCTACATTTTGAGCTCTCAGTCTGGAACACCCAGACTCATAGAAAATTATATCACTGGTTTGCAGTGAGTTTCCAAGTAGCTTTTCTTTCATACCTTATGTCTAAATGAAGATTTTAGGCAGAAATGTAATTAAAAAAGAAAGTCAGATTAATAGCTACAAGGAAGAGAATGAGAAAAGCCTTGGAAAATTCTATGAAGTGACTTCATAGCTTACCATACTCCACTTGAAGCAGTTTTAATAATTTATCATAACTGAATCTCCTTTGAGTACTAACCTGACACTTGTCTCCTAAATAGTACTGTCTCCCAGCAAACACCATGTAGTCAGTTTTTTGAAGCTCTAAAAATAAATGAATAAATAAATAAAAAGGAAAAAGCCTATAAAATACTGTTCTTTCTTCATGTATTCTATAAGTACTTCACAATGGCACCCAACTACTAGGTATAGGCCAATTGAGTTAATACTTCCTATGCATATCTAAACATTCCCCTTAGTAACACTAAAGTAACTGTAGATATTCTGAGACCACAACCAGACTAAGTCACAGGAAATTAATAATATCCAGCTGATGCATACATAACTGGCACTACTACTTCAATACTACAGTGTCCTTTGTGATAGTACCAAGTTAATCCTGCATTTAATACCAATCCTAGTATTAAGAATGCTGCACTTGTCTTGCTGGAGTACTGGTGACACTTGGCATAAATGAGGTATTATTAACACTCCTGAAGTCTCCTTTCCTACTAGATTTCAATAGGTTTTTCCACATTCCTTTCTCAGATTCTCTGCACCTCAGTGTTCACCACACATAGTTAATATACTACGTTTCAATAATTTTAATGACCCTCATTATTGCTTATGCAATTGTAAAATGCTGGAGGTCTTCCACATGCAAATCACTTCAGGTCAGACATCCATCAAACATGACTTCAAAACTTATCTTTCTTGATAACTTCTTTATGTATCAGCCACAGTGTACTGCCAAAAAGCAGCAACCTATCCCAAAGTCACAAAGACCATGAAGTCTCTCCTGGATGCTCATGCCCAGGAAAGCTGGGAACCAAAAAAAAAAAAAAAAAAACAAAAAGCCACTCATCTCATTTAACATATCTCACTGCTAAATTTGAGATTTTTGTGACTATAGAACTCTGAAGCCAGAATAGAGTTTAAAAAACCGTAAGTCCTCACATACACACTGTTTAAAAACAATGACCATCCAAACTGAACTTTGGATGACTCCCAACGGTGATAATACAGAGTTCTGTTCCATATTCTGCTCAGTTCCTTTATTTCCTATTTTATAGCTAGTAAGTATCACGTGTCATATTTTTAGCAACCTTACACAGTGTCAGAAGCAGTGTATTCAATGGTTCAAAATGAAGCCAAGAAACTGGTGAGAAGATGCATTACCTAGATATATCTACTGGCTTAACCAGTATCCTGCATATTTCATCTGTGCTGAAACAGGTGGCATACATCTCAGATCCATCAATTTAAACACTGAGCCTATTACAGAAAGGTTTAGTTTTTTGTTTGTTTTAAAGGTACCTTTTCTGCTGTCCAGCCAAACATCAAACTCCACATTTCGATAGATCTCAGGGTCCAGCGCCTTTAGCACTTTATAGGGGAAAGGCATCTTTGAGGAATTTTCTGAAGGCTAGAAAGAGTCGAAATGGACAAGCATTAACAAGCACATTTAAAGCACTCAGCATAGTCTCTATCCTACAAGCATCAGTGGACCATTTTAAGCTGTATACATATAATTTCCCCAAGTTTTTCACATCTACTGTATTTGCCTTGAGAATAACGCCCAAGACTATCAACAAACATTTAAGCATTAGAGATTGTTACTCTTGAAGAGATTGTTACTCTTGAGCCTGGTTTTGATCTCTTTGTAGTTTGTCTGCTCAGCTTCTGAACTAAACATTCAGCATGCTCTTCACTCAAAAAGAATTGAAGGAAACTAGGTAGACAAATGAAGTCATGGCTTCCAAGCTGGTGGGAGTTTCACTTGTTATATCTGAAACCAGGCCTCTGGAGAGTTTTTAAAACCTGTTCCAGAAAAACTATTTATACTGTATTCACAATGAAAGTGAAATGATTTAAACCACTTCTGGGACAAGCAAACTGCAGACCAGGAAATGCCTGCTAAGCTCCATCTTTGGAGGGAAAAAAGATCAGCTGAAATAGTACAAGAGAATCTCAGGAAGGTGTAAAACTTATCCAGTTTAAGAAAAAACTCAATGGCAAAAGCAAAAGATGGACGGAAGGAAGAAAAAACATTTTCCAAAGTCACCTTTTAAAAGTAGAACTTAAGGTTTACCCCTAACAAAGGGGTAACATCCTACAACAAAACGAGGAAAAAAATCCCCCTTTTCCCCTCCCCCCAGGGAATTCTTCCCTAATTGCCAAACCTTTGATTCTTCAGTGCCTTGTCTGAACTTATCTTCCACTGGATTGTCAGCATAGTTGCCTTCCCAGTCGCCACCTCTAAGCAATTTAAAATAAGATTACAAAAGATGCAAAACATCATTTCTAACAAGGATTAACTAACTGTTCACACAACCCAAAAAAAGCACCATGGTGCCATCAAGTGGTAGATTTTGCCCAAAAACAAAGTCTTCAGTGGAGTATAGGAACAAGACTTTTCCTAGTTTCAAGAACGTGACCTTCACCTGTTCAACACCTACCCCCTAACAGTGGCTACTGCTTGAATTTTGGAAGGGTTGAAGATGATCCCACTGAATGCAACTGAACTCTTGCTCTGTTGAGTACCACAACACCCTGTTGCATGTGCTATAAAACCAATGCCATCTGCATGCATTCACTAATGGTCACTGCCACCCTTTAAGACGTTCTGGTGACTTCATCAACAAAGGATACCAGGGTTTCAGTAGGTATATTATTTCCCTCAACCCAGTCATCCAATAGACTTGAATAATGCCACCATTTGATTGTCTACACAGGGATATAATTCCATCTAAAAAAGGGAAAAAAAAAGTTTGCTCTCTCAATACTATTTTTCAAGCCTTTATAGCTCTGTAGAGGCAATAGTGTAAGTTTCTCACCAAGAGAGTACTCTGATGATATACAGAACTACTTTATTTACAAATAAGCCATAATTTTAGAGTCACGTGCAACTGTAGCACTGCCAGCAGCAAGGGATATTCAATTTCAGGACACTTTCAAGCTCCAAGGAAAGCATACTGTTTCTTCTACCACATTACACCTCAGCTTTGTGTTGGCATGAGATAGGAAAAAACTTGAGTACCCTGTGCACATACAAAGAAACTTGGGGAAGTGAGAGACTTAACTCACTGCTATTTGCAATTTTTGCACATTTCCCTTTGACCACATACCCTCCCCAAATACTACCTCTTTTCTGATGGATTTCTGGGTACTTTTTCATGAAGACAATCAAAGTTTACATCCTCGCTTCCTACAGAGCCACTGTTTCTGTTCTTCTTGGATCCGCTCCGAAACATCTCGATTGCAGACCTTAATTCTTCCTCATCCATGGCAAACACATCTTTGTACAGAATCTCATATAATACAGCTGAACAAATTAACACAAAGCTCAAAAATAAAGATAACACCAAAAGCACAACAGCTGCAGCGTTCAATGTAAGCACATCCTCAGATATCATCTACTGTTAACAAGGCACTACTTAAATTAAATTCAATTAAGGAGAAGATCATAAAATAATTCAAGTGGGAAGAGACCTCTGGAGGTCATTTGGTCCAATATCCCTCTTAACAGATAGTATACATTAAAGGAGCTTCCCCATCTCTCTCCTCCCCACCCCTGGAAACCAGAATAAACACTGCCTATAAGTGTATGAAAATAATTCTCTTTCATAAGGAGAAAAAAAAATAATCAAGTTTACCCTGGCAAATAGCAGCATTTGCCTGGAATTGTTTTGTATACACAGAGTCATAATGGCCATTGCCGGAACAGCACAGTAATATCTGGGAAAATAATTAAAAAAACTCTTTAAGAATATAGTGACATAAAGCCTAACTATTTATTTGATATTCTAGCTCGAGAGCATTAATCTTTTATTCTAAAGGCAACGCAAACCCACCAAGAAAACTGTAAGTATTCTAAACAGAAAAATGAAAGAGCTGCAGATTTGCTTAAAAGTGAAGCCTACACAAAATCAGTAAATAAGTTCATCTGTTATATAAACAAAACCCATTGTTTTGTTTATCATGTTGAATTAAACATGAAAGAGTTGGTTTCAGAGTTAAGCTCAAAACAGTCAATTGCTCAAGAGGTAGTATTACCATTTAAAGTTCCCATAAATTAAATAACCATTTGGAACTACCATTAAATTTGTATTAAAATACAAGCAATTAAATGCAGAATCCCTGAAGTACAATGACCAAGTACCAAAGGCACACTTCCATACCTGAGGGACTAGAAGTGCATCTACTACTCTAGCCCCCAGTAAAGCTTTGATCCTGTTAAACACTATTATGCTGCCTTTTAAATAGGTGCATGCTTTCCACAACAGATGTGTTGATACACACAGTAGATGTGCACCATCAAACCTTATCTCAACATGTGACTATAGCCACCTGTAACAGGCAGACCTCCTTAGGCAGCTGTGAGCACAGGGCCAGCAAGGGTGCCTCCCAGTGACCCATTTTGAAAATACTGCTTGATTTTTAAAGGTTATGAATTTTGAAATTAGATTAAGCTATGCTGGAAACTACAAGAAAAAAAATCTCCCTCCCTGGAATAATTGAGTAGATAAGCTGTTCCATTAGCTCCCACTCTCAATGGGCTCAATTTGAGCACCAGAAAAATGGAACAATTTGTCAGATTAATCCATTTCTGTTAACATCTCCTATTGAGGAAGAAAAACTGCACACCTCAACTTCCAGAGAAAAGGCAACGTGGATAGGGGAGAACACTTTCTCCTCACCAGTATGCTAAATCTATCTTGTTCTGCTCTTCAGCAACTCAATCCAGATATCTCATTCTACCAAGTCATATCAGTCTAATTTCCACTGTGAAGTGTTCTTACTCAGCAAAGTTTGAGAAACACTAAAGAACGTTCTGGAATTCACCTCCTCCATTCCAAGTTAAACTCATTTCCAACAATAAGCTGGAATAATAAAAAGATTGGCAAGGGAACAGCACACAACCCATCCCCGGTAGCAAACCTACTGTAACTTGATTAACTGTCATACAAATACTGTGCTGTCTCCATGAGCTGAAGTCAGCTCTGTGGGGGGCGTTGTTCTGGTATGCCAGAACTCTTTGCTGGAGTTAGAGCACAATTCCAGTGACAAACTTCCACAACTACATGGGTCTGGAGGTATCTGGGAGTCAGGGGTAGGGGTAGGAAATTGCCTCGCTTCTCCTCACCTTGTCTTCAAAGCCATTGTCTGTAGCATAAGTGGGTGGCTTTCCAGGGTACCGGTACAGAATAAAGTCTCGACTGGGTAAGCAGAGGAAAAAGAAGACTTGAAAGAGCACACTTTTAGAACCTTGTTATGAAAAAGGCTGAAGGGAGCTGTCTGGAGAATCGACTGTAGGTTTACAGAGGAAAAACTCAAACAGAAAACCTTCCCTGATAAATGAATGCCATCATAAAGCAATAGCTGTGGGGGGAAGTAATACTCATCTTGAGGAAAAGCATCTGGGAAAGGCAGTTACATATAATCACTGATTAAGACATGTATCATATTAGGTCAAGTTCTTGTGCCAGTGGCAGGGTGCCCAGCCAGCAAGACAATTAAGTCCAGGTGATTCAGTCACACTTCAGCATTACAGGCTCAGCATAGGAAACTGGTAATGCTTGCAGAAGTTCTGTTTGCTCTTTTAGTACTGGAACAGAACCAGTTTGCAAAAGGGTTCTTCTTTTTAATCAGCAGATACTTGTTCAGTACTTGCTCCTCACTACCAGAGCCTTCAAGAACATCTACATGAGTTTTAAGAAGCTACCACAGTGTTTCCACCACACACAGCTCCTACTTCTTTAATATGCTCTCCATTCTTCAGCCATTAGAAGGAAACACTTGACTAAGTTTAATATTAGCGAAAAGAAACCAAATAAACATCCCTGGAAACTGACCTGCCTCTTAATCCATACTATTAAAACAGGAATTGTGATAGCACCCATTTACACACTAGTTTAAGTAACTTCAGCAGGATGGCATTCTTACCATATTTCACAAAATGAGTTTCAGCAACAAACATATAAAAGGTTCTGGAGAAAGAGGCCAGAACCCAAATACTTTTAAGACTGAAACAAAATGAAACCTAAGAAAAAGACACTTACTTGTAGATCACTGATAAAGCACTTATTTCCAGCTGGCCAGCACTTTCCTATGCAAAATTAGGAAATTACATGAGGGGTAGCAGGGACATTTTCAACACTAGGAACTCTACACTAGCCCTCCATAATATTATAACAACAAACTGACAACTAACAGACAATGACTTTATTGAGAGTAGAGACATAAGGATCTGGAGGGAAAAAAATAAAGATGTCTGCAATATAATATGGCCACAATAACCAAGCTGACAGCTAGAGATGGAACTAGCTCTGGCAGGTACTCAAGGACATCACTTGATTGTTTTTATTTATTTTTCAATAGCCATTGTTTCAGAGCCTGCAGCAAGTCACCACATTTACTAGTTAAAAAGTCTAGAAAAATAAGACTTTTAACCTCAGGCTTGAAAACTAGCATTCAAAGGAAAAAAAAAGGAGCTGCAAAGCCCAATAAATATTTGAGGTACAGTTCATGTTTTCCATGGTTTTTTTTTTTCCTTCTAAAAAAAGAAATGACAACTACAAATAAGGCCTGCAAGAAAGGCCTCATCTTTACTGCGCAACCTGCATAGATAGCTCCTTCAAGAAGTTGAAGCCATCACCCAATTACTTCCCTGTTTTAGCTACCTCAAATTTTAATACCTCCACAAGTAGTAATAGATGACTCTTACCTTTGGATCTCCCAGACGTTCAAGGTATTTCTCAAATGACCCTTCCACATACTTTCAAAAGCAAAACAGATACAAAAAACTTAGCTAAATGAAAACAATCATATTTAAACCTAAACTGGCCTGCCAACTCCAATCACTTTGGGGTTCTAAAGGCTGTGGTCTGACCAAGGGCAGACCTCAGCTACTGCCATGGGGTATGCGGGGTGATTTGGGGTACCAGTGTGCAAATACCAAGTGTTTTGGGATCCCTTAGGAATATGAGTCTGAATAATACTCAGCAACTTACTTCCCTCATAGACTAGCTTAAGTACTTAACTGATTACAGGGAAAGAGAAACAAAACAAGCACACAACCCAGGAAAACATATCTCAGCTGCTGTACTTCAAGTCCAAACGGCCTTTCAACATCAGAAATGTGGAATCCCAAGCCAAAAAGACCTCTTATTCTAAGCAACTGCCTCAGATGCAGGCACATGCCTCCCATTAGCTCAAGGGTGGCTAGCTGCAAGTAAGCCAGGTGCAAGACATACAGAGTGGTGTAAAACTCAGTCAATATAGAAGCATTAAGATTCATAAAGTCTCATAAAATCCAAAGCTACTCTACTGGGCCGTTTTCAAGTTGTGTTTCAAAGGGTCACTGGAACGCTTGACTCCTCTTCCAGCAGAGTTGTTTCAAAGCACTAGTGGGGGTTTTGAGCAACAAGTTTCTCTGCTGGTGACACCCTGGGATCTGCTTAGAGAATTCCTATCCATGACTACAAATAGCAAAAGCACCGCAGCACTAATAGAAAAATCAAGAGAGAACGTGACTATACTTAAAAAAAAGTCCCACTGTTGCAAACAGGAACTGAACCCTGCCTAACACCAGAAAAATCCCTGGCTTTTATCAGCTAAACTGGAGCCCTCACATAGCACCTCTGATACTCCCTAGGTCACCTGCAGGGAACCAAAGCAATACAACTAGGATTTTGTGCCATGATTAAACACCCTCAGGAGCACTCTACCTTGTTTTAGCGTTCCTTTCTTTCTCGAAAGTCCTAAAGGTTTCTCACATAACTCTAAACTGGCTGTGCCACAGAGAATACGCTGCACAGCTGACTGGTATCCTACTGACTGCTTAATGGGAAATCTGGGAATTAGCAAGTGGACTGATTTCAGGGCTTTCCGAGATACCAGGTCTAATAAAACGCGTCAGGACTGTGGCTCAGGGAGGGCAGACAGCCACCGCCATTTCACACATCCAGCGGGCTGATATGGAGAACCCCCTTCCCCGGTATTTACTAAATGCCCATCCAAAAAATACCCAGCAAACCCACCATTTACTTACAGATTCAAAGTTACGCTGGTTTTGCCTCATAAACGAGACACAAGCTTTCCTAACTTCCATATGATGGATTTGACATGAAAAAAGCTGAAAAAAAAAAAAATAACATTACGGGTAAGAACGAAGGGGAAAGTTGGCAGGGTTGAATTCCCGGTGGGCTTTGTTACTCGGAGCCTCAAAGGCTACCTCCGGGAGGAGGCTGGGAGCTACTCCAGGGCTCGGGGATGAAAGGTGCAGCCTCGTGGGGTAGAGACCGAGCCCCAGAGGGTCCCCAGGGGCTCCCTGCCGGCCATACCTGCTCCGAGATGGCTCTGAAGAGGCAGGAGGCGTCCTTGGCCGTCAGCTTGCGGTACAGCCCCAGGCTACCCAGGTACTCGTCCATGGTCACCTCGCTGAGGGACTTCTGCCCGAAGTACTTCTTCCAGCCCTTCTGCATCGTCCCCGGGAGGCGGCGGAGGCAGTGGGGGGAGGCCGGGGCTCGTACCGGGGGGAACGGGTGGAGGCGCTAATGAGGGGGGGGGGAGGGTGGCGGAGCTAATGAGGGGGGGTGCGCTAATGAGGGGCTGCGCCCAGGTGCTCTCGCGCCTGGTAGGGGCCGCTGCGCTCCCCCCAAGCGAAATGTTCTCGAAATGCTCCAAATATTTGGCTTGTTTAATGGGGGGGGGGGGCTCCTTGGTCTCCCTGGGGGACAGGGGGGCGCGCTAAGTTGCTGCCTGCGCCATGTGCCCGTCCGGCGGAGTGTGTGCACCGGGGGAAATCGGCCAGGGCTTATCCCGAGCCTCCTGCCCCGTTCCTGCCTCCTGCCTGGGCTGGAAATGAGGTGCTGGTGGTGAAGTTGAAATAACTGCACTAAAACTGGTGTGAAGGAACCGAAAATCTCAACTGCTAATGAAATAGGTGGGGAGAACTTCGGGGATCGGTAAAAAAAAATACTCGCAGATATGTGCGCCACAATTTATTCCAATTATTTTATATATATTCCAATTATTTTTATATATTCCAATTATTTTATATATTTACTTATTCCAAATACATATTTATTTTATTTATTCCAATTATTTCATAATTATTTATTAGTAGCCCTTGTGCCTGATCCAATTAGGAGAATTGTGCATCGGGCTCCAGAAGCACCCATGAGTTTATTTTGCTTGTTTTAAGCAACAAAAAATACCAGATAATGTACTCACAGAATGGGCAATTGGCATCGACCACACCTGCATAAACATTTTTAAGTGTAAATCCTCTTTGTTTTTAAAAATATTTACCCAACTACATTGGTAGTACACTTCTGTACTTGAAATGCAGAACTCCATTCAGTGTAGGTCAAGAAAGGTGTTTCACGTTACAGGAGTCCAGTGGAAGTAATAATGGGATAAAATTGTGTAAATGGATTGTTTTCAACCCCACCCCTCTCCTATAGGCCACATTTTACTTTAAGAGTGGGTTAATTGCCCCAAACCAGGCAAGTCACTTAGCAGCTTGGCAGCAGGTTTTCAGCTTGGCTTCTCCCACTCAGACTCACTGTCTTCCCCTTTCCTTTAAGAGGGGCTTAAATCTCTCACTTTTTAAATTCTCTTTTTGAACTACATGAGGCGAGAGCTGAAGACATCTGCTTATTTGCAGAACGCAGCAGGGACGTTAACGAGAACAACTTATTTCCACTAGTGCTAGGCAAATATAGTCAAGAAACCATTACATGTGTGCCGTCTGTTAAGAAGTTATTTAGCTTGTCCTCCTCACTGGAACTGCCAACTCGGAAGATTTTGTGAGGTAAATTTCTGTCTGCCACAGGAATTAGACGGTTCACTGGCTTAGAACAGAGCAAACCTCTGTACTAGCATGAAAGACTGACCTAGACATTTTACCTACTCCATTTGCCTGCCTGAGTGGTCAGATTTTGGTTTAGGAAGTGCTTAAAAGGAAAAAGTTTTTTTCATATTTTTTCATTTTCTCCAATACAAGGGAATGCAAAATGGTTTGCAAGATGCAAACTTGTATTCTTTTAGTCTCCGTAAATGCTTTTTATGAGTCATGCCAACAGGAACACCTTACGCTAGAAACTATTGAGAAGTCTCATTTCTTAGTAAACTCGGCTCATGTGGATGCAATGTCAGCACGTCTGTTTGTCTACACTCCACTCGCTAAATTCTGAACTCTGGTAAAGTTGGGTAGGATGCCCAACGTTGGATTCTGACTGAGCAGTCAACTGGACAGTTGCTTATCTAAATGAAAAAGAAACACAGAGCCCTGGTTTTCTTTCCACAGATATAAACCAACTAATTCCTGACCAGCAGAGATCCCCAGTTTCTCCTCCCTTCCCTCAACTGTTCTGTAAGCTGTGTCCATGCTCATAGTACACAGGCTGCTGAAGTTCTATTTCACTGTTGGGAGTGCATCTGTGCCCATTCTTTTTCACTTCTCAGAAGACAATTTTCTTAATTTTATAGGAATATCCTTTCTCTTCTCAATCTAGTACAATTACCTCTAGTTTTCCACTTCAGTCTGTATTAGTCCAAAAGACAAATGTTACTTAATAAGTAATTGCGATCTGTATTCTCAGAAACATGTAGGTCAGTACTACAGTAGCAAAACTGGTCAGAGCTACTAACTGCAGTCAGTCCATGGGAGCAGACTTGGGTCTGAGGCCATCCAACGTTATGAGGGAGAGGTCTTGCTTTAACACTGTGCACTTAAGTTAAAAATAGCTAACAATAGTGTAAGGGTTTCTGGAATGTACATGTTCCAAAATATCATTAAAGCATATATATATATATACACGAAATGAAGAAGAAATTGCATTTATGAATTAGTATTGTATGCTTTTAGTGAGCTTATTCACAGAAATACATTATTTGCATTTGGGTAAAAGAAAATAGTTTCTGAACCAGTCACAGAACACATACAAAATCAGTTACAAATATCATTTATTTAATAAAAACATCATGTTTTTGATAAAAATACCCTTCAATCCTTCAAAATAAACATTTGCATTGATTGCTTTCACATATTTGTTGCACATTCAAAGTAACCCAAGGAAACTGGAAAAAGATCAAACCTGACCAGTCATAAATGGGTAGCACTGTCTTTTTCTATATGTATGCATCAACTTTTGTCCACAGTTATAGCCATTACTGAATTAAACTGGAAGCACTGGTAGAACTACAGCTGTGTAAAGAATCACTCAAAGGAAAAATTTACAAACACTACTTCTGCAGCAAAATCTTAAAACTGTGAATTACCCTTTCAATGTGAACAATGAAAACAATGGTTCTTCCTTTTGCAAGTTTGTTGCAAAGAATGATTCCTTTCTTACACCAGGGTTTGATCTAGCTTTAGCCTTAACTGTAGTAAAAAACAGTGGGACTGAATGCTAGGTATGCTGTCCAGTGTTCAGCACTTGAATTGTCAGCATTTACCTTCACAGAGCTCCAGCTGAACTAAACATTACATCACATTCTGCATTTATGGTATCTCCTTAGGTCAGGTATTTCCTTGTTTCTTCTGCAGCATCTCTTTCTTGCCTTATTAGCAACTCTTCTAGAATGGACGCGTTTATATTAGCAAATGAAGAAAGTAATCCAGAAGTCCACATTTGCTGCTTCTTCTAACACGCTTTCAGTTATTTCAAGCAAAAGGTTTAACAACACCTCCTCCTTCCATCACGCTAGCTGCTTTCTCTGTAGGACCTTGTTTGTCACAGGTCGTGCCGTTCATGACTCATTTCAATAAAGCTGAAACTAAAGTCAACTTGGAGTTCATACTTACCCCGCTTGTTTGCATTGTGCTCTTTTATGCATAAAGCTAGATTACTTTGAACTGGAACTAAACAGGAAACCATCTGTTGATATTAACAGGCATTTTCTTTGAGTAAATATAAAGAGTTTGTCCCAGTTGGTGGAATCTTTAAGCATGGAAGATCTCACTAGGAGAGCAGAAAGGTTTTATTCTGGTATTTTTATTCCTCAGAGTTGTTTATTCAAACCCAACAACTTTATCCAAAAACAAAGCAAACTTTTCTGGTTGTCCAGGAGGAAAAGGTTTCAAAGTTGACAAATCCATTGACTGTAATGTTTCCACAAGAGTGCTGTAAAAACAGACCAAAACAAAATACAAAAATTATTAATCCCAAAGGAGATTTTTTCTTCACACAATTTTCTTTCTATTCATGCATACTTTAAGACTGACACAAAAATAAGGACATATTCTGAAATGAGAAAGAGGCCCCACAATCCAACGGGCTCCAACCTTTACTCTCTTCTAGGCAGCACTGCTGAGAAAAGAAAGAATTTCAACCTATATCACAGCTTTTACAGGCCAGCTCAAGCTCTAACATTTTAGTCTTTTGTAGCTGTAGTGCTGGGAGGCTGAACAAGGCCTGAGAATCTTCACCATAAACCATATCAGAAAATTCACCCTATCTGAACACATGGCGTAGTTCTCCGCTCAGCACATAGCCAGAAATAACAGCTAAATTGATCTGTTAGCTTTCTATTATCACACTGCAAGTAAGGCTCAAATGCCAGGTACTGTTCAACAAAAAATAAAATCCCTTACTGTTGCTGAAGTTGTCAAAAGCACTAAGATAAGTTTAAGAAACTTGCCCAATATAAATGTATGTCAGGCCTATTCTTTTCAGAAGGCTCTCCTGAAACATGCAAAATCCTATTTGCATGGCAAAGGAACAACATACAGGCTAAATAGTGTGAGTTGCATTTCCTCTGCCTTCAGTTAATCTTCAGGTCATCTGTTATTTAGAGAGCACAATGAATCATAAGTAACCATAAAAAAAGAGAAAACAGCAAGATATAGTCAAAACAAGGATAGCAAATGAAACTAATAGGAGCCAGGATAAATAAAAACAAAAGGAGCTGTATTTTTTTTTCCTGAAGTGACAGACAGTAGGTCTGTGAAACTCCATGTCAAAGGATGTAATGGATTCAGAAAGTTGGGTTAAAAGGATAACCCAAGTAAGTACTTGGAATACAGATGCATTTAGAGTTACTAACCATACAGCATCTTAGCATCTACAGCATTTTAGGGATATAGTTTAGTGGTAGGCTTTACAGTTCTATGTTAATGTTGGACTTGATGAGCTTAGAGGACTTTTCCAACCTGAATGATTTTATGATTCAGGTCCTCCCCAAATCAAAGTACTTAACAGTGTTAGAGGGAATGTAATATAAGGAAGTACCACGTTCTTGACCTGCATGTGATTAATGCAGACAGGATATTAAAACTACATGGTCTCCTCATCCTTATCAGCAATGACACTTATGTTTTTGTTTTCCCCCCTAAAGACCCCAGATATTTACATTTTTCTTATGTCAGTGCATCTATGCAGTCAGCTTTCAGACAAGGAAAGTCTACATGGTGAACAATGAAATGGAGCACTAAGTCCGTAGGGAGCAAGTTACTTCATATGGCTTATGGTTTTGAACTGATGGCCTAGTTTGTAGTATTTCTAAACTTTTAAAAGTAATTAAACAACAGATAAGAAAAGGCAGAGAAAACAAGTTATTAAGTTCTTCTAGGGTGGACCTGACACTTCCAAATTCAACCACTTCTATTTGGTTTAAACTGCTCTTTGTCCAATCTGAAAACATGTGCTCTCAAAACAAATTAAAAAGACTCAACAAAATTCTCAAAAAATTTGAGAAGTTTGGTAGATAAGCCACCAAACATTAACCTGTCCACTATGGAAAATCTACCCTGAAGATAAATGGAAGAGCAGCTCTCCAAGATCTCTGCCCAGTCCTCATTGCCCAGTGAAGAAACTTAGCGTGGTACTTAGTGTATGTGATTTTGTTACAGAAAAGGATGCAAGTTTTCATGTTACAGTCTCAATACTGTAATAACAGTGTTATGGTGTTGAGCACTGCTTGTTCAGTCTGGACAGCTGCAATGGCTCCATACCTGCAGTTACAGTAGAGGACGTGTCCATCTCTGTGAAGCTGCTTTGCCAGCTCAAGCTGATGGTTGTCCATCAGCTTTTCATTTATTACCACCAGGAGTGGTTTTCCTTCTTCTAGAGTCTCCAAACAGCTACCTGCACCTACAGGAGAAGCAGAAAACACTACGAGCATTCTCACCGATGAAATATTATCCTACCCGCTCCTAAAACACAAGACACTCCTGAACGTGAACGTTTTACCCGCACAGCTCTAGCTGGGGACCTTAACATCCCACACCAGCTCAGACCAGCACCTCAGGGAGACAGGCACACATCACTCACACACCGCCTTCCTCCCCCGAGAGAACAAGCCCGGCAGACCGAGGGCTTGCAGGTCTACCTGCGTGGCTTATGACCAGGTCGGCCCTCCGCAGGTCCTCGGCCAGCGACTCCTTGAAGCGGAACACGTCCAGCGCGAAGGCCGGGGCGCGCCGCGGGGCCGGCTCCAGCGCTCCCCGCCCGATCTGCAGCACCAGCTGCTCGCAGCCGCGGCTCCGCAGCGCCTGCAGGGGGACGGCCGGGAGGCCTCAGGTCGCACACCAGGGCCCCCAGTGGCTCCCAGTTGCTCCCAGTCGGGCACGGGGATGCCGCCCCCTCCCCACCCAGTCAGTACTGGCGGGCGGGCCCGCAGTGCGCGCGCCGCGCTGAGGCGCTGCAGGCCGGCCGTGAGGGGACAGGCCCTTGCCGCCCACCCGGGCTTTCCCCCGCCTCACCCGCACGGCCGGCGGGGAGGAGACGGCTGCGATCAGCTCGTCGAAGCTGGTGGTGCCCACGGTGACGAAGACGGACTTCATGGCCACCCGCGGGGGACCTCAGCGGGACCTTAGCGGCGGGCAGGAGGCCGCCAGAGAGCGCTGCAGAGCCTGCCGCGGCGCTCCTAAAATGGCCGCCGGCCTGAGGGGCGGCTCCGCGCCGCTCGGCCCGCCCGCGCCCCATTCGCTTCCAGAGGAGTGAAGGGCACGGGTAGGTGCGACTTACAAAGGAGAAAAAAAATCTAAGTTTTTAAAAAGGATTCAGTTCTGTAAGTTTTTTTTCCCTCCATGTGTTGTTTTAGCGATAGCGGGGCCGAGACACTGTAACTGACTGGTTCATTCACTGTCACATCCTGACTGGTGTTGGGTGTGCTCACAAGCTGCCGTTCCCGTGCCACAACCACAGCTACCTTTTCTTTAAAGGCTGTAACTGATGTGAACTAGGATTACCGAGGTTTATCCAGCTTTCCCACAACACTGCCTTGTTTCAAGGACAGCTGCCTTTGTACTTTGCTACTGTCCCTTTTCTCTTGCTACTGTTTCAGTCAGTTTCCTTCCCAGATTTCCCTCTGTGGTAAGAAGGAAAGTGTCTCTTACAATGGAAAACAAATCACCAGAAGGAGCTAGATTTAAAGAGCCATTTAGTTCATAAAAAGGTGTGATTATACACACACACATACATATATGTATTTGAGAAAATACCAAAATGGCCTTTTCTTAAATGGCTTTTCCTCACAAAAACTAATTAACCCAGGAAGCTTGGTTAATGCAGCTGTACAGCTTCTGGAATTTGAACTGTACCTGCTATTGACGGTTTGTGCTTTCTTAGCTCCCTTAGTAAGTTTGCTACTGCTTTGGAAGAAAAGAAGTTTGATAGTTTGATTCTCAAAGTTGCCTGCTAAGAAAGCATTTCTAGAACAACCACACTAACGCAAATATTGCTGCACAGTGGCTGGTGTAAGTGAGGTCTGGAACCTGACAGCACACACTGCAGTGACAGGCTGCCTTCCCAGCTGGAGAGCTGAGGCACCATGGGGAGTCCTGGGTGTCAGACACTGGTGAAAAAAACAGCGTGAAGTCCCAGGAAAGAAAACACAACAAAATGCTCTCAGGGGAACCATTTCTGAGCTTGCTATTAATGAAGAAAACATGAGGTATTTAGGACAGACAGACGAACAGACACAAGGAAAACAGGAAACTACAGACTCAGAAGCAAACAAACAAAAACAACAAAGTTTCTATCACTAGTTTTCACTGACATTTTACCTGTCTGAGGTGAGCAGTTCAGTAGGTTTTTGCTGAACTGGTCACCTCAGCCTGTTAAGCAGGGTCATATCATATAGTCATATCACAGATCAAATGCATGGCATGCAAGCCTACCTTCAAATGACTGAAGGCAGGAACAAATTGCACACATCTCAGTGAGTGAGCTTGGGTAATTTTTGCCATGTGGAGACCCTTCCACTGATACCACAGTGACTGGGCAAGATGGGAAACAAGGAAAAAGAAGCACATGTGGTTTGAATGCTGCAATTTATGTTCTGCTTTAATAGAGCAGACCTTTAATAATTTTGGCTATGTGCACTGCCCCCCAAAAATCACAGACAAATCTGTCAGGGGAGCTGAAAATGTATATTATGTCCTGATTGCAACTCAGGGAAAAAAATAGAAGCAAGATTGAAATCAGGGCTAGGAGCTGTATACTCCTGGTTTCTTTTTCTCACTTTGCCACTTACCAATAGTAACACCTTTGGGAGGTGATCTTTTCTGTTTATCCACCTGCAAGGCAGTGTTTAGCAATTTATCTCCTCTAAAGAATCCTGTGAAGGTGATTATATTAATGTGTAGAGAATTAAGTCATTTAAAAATCTTCACTCACATTTGAAGCCATTGAATTTTTTTTCCCTCCTACCCTCCTTTACTTGACCTTTTGAAAGGTCATCATTGAATACAGGTAGGTTTTCCCTACTCCATATTGCCTTTTCTCTAAGCACACATCTTTCTATTTCAGGCTGGTCTTATTACTATCTTAAGAAGACTGATGAAAAACACTCCCTTGAACAAATGCATGTCAGCTCCCTATGGGACATAATCCCAGGAGCTAGGGAATCAGGCAGGAGCTGAGATGAAAGCCTCTTCTGAAAACAATGCTGTTCATTGCTAAACTGCATTAAGTCAGTTGTGAAGATGAAGTCACCGGTAGATTTATTACTTCAGGTACATTTTCCCTTTGTGATGAACATCCTGTTGGGGAGGGGGAAGGGGGAGAAATAGTGTTTTAGATTCAATAACACCACCATTAAATCTGTTAAAATAGTCTTTTCCACTGAAGGCTAGGATAATCCCTCAGCAGTTACACAAAACTGAACTGACAGTTTTCTCAAGTGTAACACATTGTGTAATTCTACAGAAAGAAGCTACTCGAGTTAAACATCTAAATCTATTT
This sequence comes from Anser cygnoides, assembly GCF_040182565.1. Taxonomy (NCBI): domain Eukaryota; kingdom Metazoa; phylum Chordata; class Aves; order Anseriformes; family Anatidae; genus Anser; species Anser cygnoides. The sequence continues at coordinate 4,084,954 of NC_089885.1, read as the reverse complement.
ATTCCCTGAATTAAGCTTAATAGATGAGGTCACAGTTGTATACACTGCTGAGTGTTCCAAGAAAGATGCAGAAAGATCTAGCTATCCTGAGGATACTTCTGATTGCCATGTTAATGGATCATTCACAATGCTCATTAGCCCCCTGTTGCTTTCATTTAGCATAATGAGCCACACTAAAATTTATTTATTTTTTGATTAAAGCAAATGGTGCTGACAGTAGACACGGGGGGGGGGGGGGGGGGGGGCGGGGGGCGGGGGGCGGGGAATGGGTTCTTTATCTTGAGAAACATGTTGTTAAGCAAAACAATAATCAGCCCAGAGTGCACAGGGCCTTGGTGGCACCAATCGGCCTCACCCTGCTCTTACTGCTCTCCCCCAGGCAAAGAAAGTCCAGCACCAGGTGTGGTCTGTGTGATTCAAGCCAGGCAACGACCTCACCAACAGGACACAGCCCAACAGCTCCAGAAAAAGGCAGGTAGAGCAGTGATGGGAACAGGTCCTATCAACAGTCTAGTGACCATCAGGAAAGAACAAGATAACAAGACACTTATAAGGTCAAGCCAGGAAACCCAAACTGTGATTCAGGAGCAAAACTACCTCCACCTCCCTGTTTTTACTTAAAGCTTCAGCTTAAAGGAAGCCCCTTGCACACGCACATACACACACTGCCCCCCAGCAGAGGGCAGGTGATAGAAGCCCCAGGTGATGCAGGTCAGGGCAAGTAAGACCTAATTAGTGCAACTAGGGTCCTGGCAACTGCTGAATAAGTCAGACTTGGGGTGAAAGTAAGAATGGTAAACTAGCAGGTGGTTCAGAGATGAGTGTCAACACATCTGTAAACCTTTCTGATAAAAGGTTTAGGATATTTGAGTTATTATTTTTAATAAGGTTAGAATTTAAATATATTGGAGTGTTTTCCTGTCTATATATATATATATTTTTTTTTTTAATATTAGGCTAGGTTACTGTAGTTCAGCATATTACCTCTTGTTTGTAATTAAGGCTATGTAGCTCACCAGGTGCATGCTCTTGCCCTGCCCAAATGAAAAATAAGCCTCATCATGGTGAGGTAAGTCAACGCATTCATTCTGCAGTTGTAACAGGTTTAGAGTTATTGTCACTGTTCCTCACCTGTGATCTCACTTTCAGCCATCCACTAGTAACTTAAAGTTCCTTTAAAGCAAGGCCCTTTCAAGAAAATATTGTATGCTATAAGCAGCAAATTGTTCATGCTTTTACTATTTGCACCTTCAAACTCCAACAGTAGAAAATGCATATTTAGTAAATTGAAAACATTTTGAGTAGTATTAGTCTTTCTAATCCTCAAGTGAGAGAGAAACTGGAATGCAGACTGCACAGTACTGTGAGTTACATTCCTATATCTAGGTTTGCTCTACTTATTAATGTTTGGATACAGAAAACTTACTTTTCTAGCTAATGGTGGTATATTCTAAATTCTGCTCAATTATTCCTGACAGTGCTTTAGGGTATATTCACAAATTAAATGAAACTATGGACATTTTAGGAGAATAACCTGTTAGGTAAGAATAAACCCGTGCATCTCAAGAAACTGAAAAAATAAAACCAAACCAAAACAAATCACTCATCGTTTCTTAATCCTAAGAAATTCAGAATAATTTCTGTCCTCAAAGCGCTGCTCTTCACCTTCCAAATGTAGAAGACCTGATTGCATAAGAGCACAGTGCTTCAAGGACAGCTGACCATACTCAGCAGTTTGCAGAAACAGGCCTAATGTCACCAGCCTGTCAAATAGCATCTGTCTTCCAGTTTTCTCAGTCAAAAATGTCCAAGAGTGAGTGCCTGTAAGGACAGGGAGTCCTTATGCTGAATCACTTTTGAATTACCTTGTAGAAGATGTTATATGCAGTTTTGTTCAAGATAAGGGTTAAAACCGCTACTTTTAAAATGCAGCATGTTTAGGATAATGGTGCATCAGGTTTTGCATTTGCTTCTTTTGCTTTTTGTTGCACAAGTGCTGAATTTCACTTTTATGGGACTTTGTTTTGCTCATTTGCTTTCTAGAATGAAGATAATTCAGAAATTGCTGAAAGGATTTCTGAAGTATAGAGTACGTCTGTGTGATTCCAGCCTGGTATTTTCAATGTGTCCCTGAAAAGTTAGTGTCTTCTGCAGTTTGTACTCCCAGCATCATGCTGTCTAGGGACTAGAAGGAAAAATACTATTCCCAGATAACATTGCAGTGACTTTGCTTTGGAGCTTTCAGTTGAGCGATGGAGGATACATTCCTCTTGCACGTTGAATTAGGCTTGTTAGGGTAGTCTTAAACTAAAAAGGAAAAGGAAAGATATCCATTATGGGATTCAACCCCATCCTCATTTGTACCTGCTGAACATGCGTAGGGCATATGTAGAAGTGCTTATTTTCTGGTCCATGAGAACCACAGATCATTCACACAATGAGGTATTTGGAGATGATCCCTGCAGTTCTAAGGCAGTTAAAGATCATGTAATCCAGAGTGGGTGTTATGCTTTGTTCCTGGCTATTCATTCCCACCCTGCCTTCGTGCTTTTACAGGTACTCATACAACTACACAGTCATCCAGCTCAGAGAGTTGGTCTGACAGAAAAGTCATTTGTTTGCAGTTACATCAGTTGTCTGAGTTGCACAAACACCAGTACAAACACAAGAAAAAAGGCATGATTGTGTCACCTTGGACTTAGATAGGTACAATTCCCCAATATTTAAGCTGTTGTCCACCTCTTCCTTGCCATTAGTAGTAGCTGGGATTGCATTCTGCAAGCCACATGGTTCAGGCAGTGAGTGACCATTGCCTTTGGGACAGAGCTTGTGTGAACCAGTCCCCAGGTTGGGCTGGAGAGTCTCTGTGGAGCTAGTTGTTTCTCTCCAGGATATGTGTGTGTACTGAGGGGGTGCAGGGTCTTTATTCAAGAAATATGGGCTCAAACTGACATAATGTAGTCAAAGACCCACGAGACAAGTTATGAGAAGGCTAAAATGGAAAATAAGTTCCTCTGAGAGCTTGCACCCATCTGTGCTTTATATGGCATAATTTATGTTCTGGTATTGTCTTCCCATGACGACATCTGGGCAAAAAAATGAAGATGGCCTGAGTGCAAGCTGGTTTTTGTTAAGCGAGAAATTATGTATGCTTTCTTTGAAATGTTTCTCAGTTTCTTTTGATGGCTCAGTTTTGAGCACTGTCTCTTTGTGTTCAACTCAACTTGCCACAGTTTGCCCTGAAAGCTCCATAATTATATTATTCAGGAGTAAGAAAATGCATGAAAATAGTCAATTCACTTCTTGGTTTTTGGAAACTGCATACTGCCCTCAGTTTGCTCTTGAAGGCTAAAGACTAGTCACAACTGCCGCAATTAAATTTTGCCAACTCCCAAAATGCATGGGCTGAAGACACTGTATTAAATAATGAAGAAATCATTTGAAAAAAAAAAATACACCAACAGAAAAGTAAATAAACCTGTAAGTCTGAAAAGTCTGATTTTCTTTGAGGGGAAAAAATACCAATGATTGGCTAATTAAAACCACAAACCTGCCTTTCCTTTCCTTTGTATTTTGTGCACATGTTGGTTCTCCTTTTGGCAGCACTGCAGTGGATCACATGAGGCACAAGAGAGCAATTGGATTTCTCCCCACTAAATTTACATGTTCAGTTGGTAGTACATTATGTTTCATTCCTTTTTACATATTTATGAATTTGCAAAATGAGTAAAGATGGCTTTACTCCTGTTTCTAGTTGGCTTTATATGCATTTGAACTGAAAAAATGTCCACTTCCTTTTCCTCTCTCATTTAGATATAGTGCTGTCCCTGTGAGGAATGGTATTTCTGTTACTGAGGGAACCATCAAAATTAGATGGAGAATATTTTAGGGAATGATTCCTTCATATTAATGTGATTCAGAGATGCTTGGTCTGGGAAAATGACAGAGGAACATTTGTCAGGCAAGTTTAAATGGTATACTTTGAAATATTTCATCACAACATTTCTACATCATTTGAATTGTCTCTTTGTGGATTTCTTATTTCACAGTGGGGTTTGTCAGCCTATGTATACACAAAGGCTTAAACTGACTGGCAACAGTAAAGGGGATGTTAGATCACCTCTTCCTCAGGGCTGACTAGCAGAAGGCAGGCACTGGAGTGGCACAGAAGAGCTGTGTCCACTTGCCAAATATCTCACATTTGAGGTGGGATGCTATGGCTTAGCTAGAATGTTATATCAGTCCATGATCTGACTACTCTTGCAGATTTTTTCTGAATTTTGCACTATTTGATAGCATACTTTAAAAGCCCAGGTTCTGGATTTTTGAATGATTTTTAAGGCCTTATGCTTCTGGAGAGGAGACTGAAAAAATGACTCAGCTAAATCTTAAGGTCCTGAAGACTAGCACATATATAATATTTGTTATATATCTATAACTATGTATCCTCTTATTACTCCCATTCTACTTTGTTTTTAAAAATGTCATGATTCTTTGAGACCTGAATTTTGGAAGCTCAGGGCTTACTAATTCATGAAAGTAAAGTGCTGCTGGCCTCTGCCCTGCACATGAAGCAGGAGGTTACCTTTGTACTTGGATATAGCACAGACTCTGTTTCAATCCTTGTTATATGAAGTGTGGCTCAGCTGATTTGTACCAGCTGTGGAGCTGGATCTTTACTGACACTTGATGCCTCTGCTAGGTTTCTGTCAAGGATAAAATACTTGCATTATAGAAACAGAAAGTGGACTTCATATCAAATAAAATTTCTCAAAGCTGGTAATTTCCAATGAGCGCTGGGGACATTTGGGAATTTGTAAAGGAAATAATTTGAAGAATGGTTCCAACACAGGCTGGTGTGCAGACATAGGAGGGAGCCTGAGGTCTGTTGCAAGGAGCATTATCCTGGCTGTGAAGGCTCGATATGGTGATGTCTCTTGGCAACCGGTCTCTTCAGCTTCGCAGGGAACCTCCACTAGTGACAGCCTGGCACTACTCCTTGCTGTCTGTGGAAAACACACCCTGCTATTTCTGCCCCCTAGCTACCAGCAAACACCTCCATAGCAATCCACTGTGTGAATGCTTTGCTATTTCATGTTCCTGGATAATCCCTCTGACAACCAAATCTATTAAAATTAATTTTCATCCAGGCAAATCAGACTCAAATCAATTGAGCTTTGTTCTCTGAAGGCAGATTGCTCTGGTGCACATGCAATCAAATCCTGAGGTGGCCTTGCATGTATTTTTACAAGTACCGAGATATACTTTGTGTTTCAATTATTCTTTTTGATGCACAGTTTTGAAGGGAATTTAAATGTTATGCTCAAGTAAACAGTTTCAGATCTTTGGGAAGGATCTCCAAGTGAATGGAGTTCCTCCCTTTTCCCAGCCAGTCCCAACTGTATAGGTACATAAAAATGTCTGTCCTCACCATGCAGCATAAAAATAGGAAAGGAGGTGGCCTGTGAACCCAGTTTAAATTTCACCTCCCTTGTGCTTATTGTTTTCAAATAGCTGGCTCTCAGCAGCAGTACTTTCTGTAGGCATTTTGAATTGCGCTTCAGAATTCTTCAGGGATGCCTGATTCACTCTACTGAATAAGTAAAAGGAAGGATGGAGACTAGCTGAATATACCGTACAACGACTAAAAAGCTATTTGAATTCTGCCTAAAATGAAAATAGAAAAGCACGGTTGTAGGGCAAACATGACCAGCAGCGTTCATGCCACTAGAGGGCTGCCTGCATACGCTGCATCAAGGAAATAAAAAGGCATCAAGCACGCAGGCTCATTTTCGCTTAGTCTTTCCAGCGCATTGTATGAGCACCTTTGCATTGCAATGACTGTTTTTATCTCCTCAAACTGGCTATAAAAAACAAAGTGAAATACTGAAAGCATATGACATGCGCTTCCCAGCCCAGCCACAGAGGTAGCCAACACAGCTCTGCATAAGGCCTCAAGGATCAGATTATGCCTTGTGCACCGAGTCTGCCTATTTTCAGCAAATATTTTTCAAAGGAACTGTACCCTCTGCATCATTCCCAAGCCTTTGCAACAGACGCAGGGGTGCTAGCAGCAGCAACAGTCATGATTCATTAACCTGTCATTTTTGTACTAATAAGATAATAGCTTATTATTTACAGGCTGTCTAGTTGCCATGAGACATTTGGTATCAAAGTGGCCACTAGATATTTGCCAAAACCATTGAGTTCAACTTGGAGATTCTTAAAAAGCTCAGTCTGGGCCACCATTTTTTTGTTTGCATGTTTATATAGCAGTGAATCATACTGAGAAGAATCAATACCAGAAACATCTTTCTTTGCACGCATTTCCTGTTTATGGCCTTCTTTTTACCACCAGAAATGCTACAAATATTTTATGCAGAGGCAAATCAGAAGGTTAATATTTTACAGTAAATTTCACAAAGATATGAAGATAAAAAATTTTGGTTTTTATTTTTTAATGTCCTAAGGACATCATGTATGCAGAGAGAGGCATAACAGGGATGTCTATTAATGTTTTCAACTGGCAAACTGCTTTGAGTTTGTGTGCCTATGTGATTTACAAATATATATTCTTCCTTAGATACCAACATATGGTGAAAGCTTCCTTCAGGATTTCTTGCATCATAATTCCAGGATAACATTCATCTGTTAAGAATAAATAATCTTGCTAGAACTCACTCAGAAATACTGGACCAGATTCATCCCAGGTGTAATTTAACTGACTTAGATCTAAAACAGAGCTCAGTGTTACATTTGGGAGAGTCATTATTGCTGCATGCACTAATGTCAAAACAAGGCTGTTTTGCATTATCTTGTCCCTGGAGAAAACATTACTGGACTCAGGATAGTCCTGTTTGCTTCACCCGTTAGCATACTTACGCATGGCCACCTGTACTTCCATTTACATGTAAAATTGCCTTTTCCCTTTTCCTGATAAAACTAAGAGATGTTCAAATACAAAATGTGACTGTTCATTTACATAAGGCTTTGTGTACCAATGTTTCCTGTTAGTGGCACACTACAAAGCGCTGTTCTTGTCACTGTGCCATATTAAAACAGTGATTCATCGTTAAAAAAATCGCTCCAAATGAAAGGCCTTGGTTTTGGTTTGTCTGATATTTAAGTATATCACAGATTGGGTTGACAGCTGAGAGTAGGCTAAGGTCTTTAATCAATCCAAAAGTGAGGTACAACACGCTTGGCAGAAGTACATATCGGTCAACTTTTCTCTGCCTTGCTTGGAAGATATAACTATGAGGTTAAGAAAATTCTTCATGCTTCACATCACGGCCCATTTCTAATCCTTTTGGTAATGGCTCTGAGCTTTGGAGATATAGGCAATTGGCCATCAGAAATTGGACTGAGGGTGCTTGCAGGCAGCTGGGCAACCATTATATAGAACTGCATCAGGTTGCTGTGTGACTGTGTTGAACTTGAGCCAATGCCTTTGCCATGAAGCAAATAAAGTTCCTTTTCTGTCCCTTATCAAATGGATATAATTGCCTGACAGCACCCACAGTTGATAGAATTACACTTCTGGCATAACTAGTAAAATAAGTTAATTTTTCTGAATGTAAGGAGCTTTGATGTTGAAGAAATGATTCATATCTATGATCAAAAGGAAACATTTTCTGAAGCAGTGTCCCATTTGCCTCCACGGCCTTAGATTTCTGTCATGATGGGCAAAATTGCTCGGTTTGGGTTCTCAGAACCTGGAATTTTATTTTTTACTTTTGAGGCAGTGACTTGGTGAGGATTCAAGTGAAATCTTCGTTGAGTCTGAGACTAGTATTACACAAGGTACTTCTGGGATATATTGCAAGTCCCTTAATGTTTTCTGTTTATGAACAGCCTACCCCAAGGTACTAATTAGCTAGTGGAATTGCATATACACAGAATACTATTTTGTTCTTCCATAAAAATAAATTCATGATTGAGGCAAATTTAACTGCTTGGCTAAATTGTGAGCATCCTGAATTTCTGAAAACAGCAAAGTAATGACAAATATTTCTGAGATTAGTATTTTTCATCTAAAAATCTAGTTATACATATTTGGTTATTTTTAATAACACTAGTCCCCATTAATGATTTGTTAGATGGAATAAAACAATCTGAATATTGTTATTTGTTTTCTACAAAGTCTGGCCTCAGCAACATCTGACTTTGGTGGTTAGTACCTTTGTTCTATAGTTGTAATCAACTATTTTCTTTGCCTATGTACTGTGTAGGCTGGAACACCTTATTTTGTGCATCTTACTTTGACATACAGATATGATTTGTGCCAGGTGAAGTGTTTCTTTTCTTACTTGAGCTCAAGGATGCCTGAACAAGGAACAGGGGGCAAAGCATGTCTGGCTGAAATCTGTTGCTTCTGAACTTAAGCAATACAAATGCAACTTGTTTTAAATTTTCTTTGGGGCATTCTATTTTTTCTTCAGATGATGAGAACATCAGACTTCTCGGACAGATCAAGTCTTGAGGATACTTGTGGGTACTAAGTAATAATGACATATCAGTTTTAAATTAAACACCGTGCTTCAGAAGTGGCTGCAATAGGAGGAACCAGCACGATCTCCCTGGGTTTATATAACAAAAATGAACACCAATTACAGTGTAGTTTTTCCACTGGGACTTAGCCCATCATTTTGTCTAATTATAGCTTGAATCCCACAATGGAGAAAGCCCTTCTTCTGTAAAGAACTAATTCCCTTTAGATATGCTAAAAATCTTAAGGAACTCTAATTATAATACATTTCTCAATAGATAGAGAGAGCCAGAGAGAGTCTGTGCCAGCCACTTACCACAGGGAAAAAAGAAAAAAACAAAACAAAACAGAAAAAAGATAAAGGACTACCCCGGGAAACAAGGTGGGAATATGAAGTAGTTTGTATATACTCCTCTCCTCCTTTATCTATGCTCTTAAGAAATATAATGACTTCTCTATACCTAAAAGAATTACTGTCAACTGAAAGTTGATAGATTTAGTGACATATACTCAAGCAATAATGTTGAACTAGAGACTTGGGAAGCAAATGGCCAAAACCAAGTTTTACTGTAATCCTAAGAAATGTTGGGACACTCCAAACTAGCTTGGGTACAGAGACTGCCCAATCAGCTTTGTGTTTTAACTTCTGTCACCAGACATGTTATATCACGCAATGGGTTGCCTGAGATAGAAAAGGGAAAAACCTCTGATTTCCTCACTCCCACTCCTATTTTTCAGACCAAGTTTCAGTACAGATTTGGATGGGTTTCTCTAAACCTGAGATAGTTCATTAAACTGCATTAAGCTCAAAGGAAGGTTACTCTAAAGACTGCTGAACAGCAGAAAGTCATCATAAAGAAGAGCTGCAAAGCTTCTTCAGCACAACAGAAGATGGTTAGAGATGAGAATGACAAAGAATAGGCTATAGTCACTCAGGGATGAGATAACCACACGTATGCATGTCACAAGGCATCAGTTTATTTTCCTGATGTTCTGTTCTGAGTTTTTAAATCTGCAACATTTAATAAAGACGCAGTGTTCAACATTGAAAATGCCTAAAATATGCCTTCCCCAGCTGTCTGGTGAAATTGAGTCCAAACTCTTATTTTCGTTCAACAGAAGGGTCTCACGTCCTTACTAACACTGAATGAAAGATCTTCCAGACTCACTTATGAGAAAGAACAAACAGACTTCCCAGGAGGAGGAGGACTGCATGTTGTGTTTATTTACAGGTTGGTCTACTAAAAAAAAAGAGAAAGATGATTACTGTTGAAAGATGATACCTGGGGAAGTGAAAACCCTGTATAGCTGGAACTAATCACCTGAGAGACAGACAACAGCTCTCACTGCTTCCTGGCCTTGGAGACATTTGTTTGCCATGTTTGTCTTTCCTTGAGGGAAACAATTGAGATGATTTATACATGCACAAAGGCAAAATCTCCAGAAAGCAAAGTTTAGCAACTCAGAGGTCTTCCCGTCTCAATAACCCCAAAGTCAGAGCATGCAATAACAGTCCAGGGAAAGCTGGTTGGCTTCTCATTTTACCTTTAAATTACATTCAAAGAGCACAAAACTTTATTTAGATAACTTTTCGCTGACAATTTCCTGTGTTCTTTCTTAAGTGGTTGACACAGTGATATCCAAAGATAAATGGAAGGAAAAGCACATGGAGCAATCACAGACAAACCATGGACAGCTGAGTTGCATTTGCTGTACCTGGCCTAAATGCAAGGAACTGCTTGTTGAAAGAGAATTTTTCAAAGCAGGTTGTACTTATAAAAATAATCTCATAGTCAGTCTGCATTCCAAAGTCTTTGGCTGGCAGTGTAACATAGACTCTTTCGTTTGGTTTGGCTATTGCTGTTTTCTCAGAGTCTATTGCCTACTGTGAGAGAGGTCACATTGCTCTAACAAATAAGAAATTACTACCCTCTGCAATCACACCATCCATTCCCAGCTGGTATGATTCTGTTTTATCCCCATAGAGGAGACGTATGAAGGTTTGTGCAGTTACTTGTGGTGACTGATATGTCAAGATTAGCTAAAATCTAAGCTACCACAGGCAGTGTACCAGAAAGATCATCTGTGCCAGTAAGAGAGTAATTGATTCCGCAGTTGTCTTTGTTTCTGAGAGTGCCACTGTGTGGCTCTTCTGCCTGTTCTTGAATTCAGAGCTGAATCATGAGTAAAACATACAGTGGGAGAAAGCTAAAGCCACACATCTGTGAACACATCTACCCATAACAGACCTTCCTTTGCTTTGCATGTCTATTTCAAGGATTGCTGTTTGTGTTACGGATACTTGTGTGTCTGCATAAAATGGACACTCTGAGCTAAAGTTTTAATTGTAAGTATTTAGTGTGTATCTTACTCTGTTGGCTGCTCGTGAGGTGTGAGCCATTTCCGTGATCTTGAGTTTCCTCAGCAGAAGAAAAAAAGAGGCAATGATGCTGAACTAATCAGTATTCATAAAATGGAGAGGCTTATTCAAGCCTTTAATTGACAGGAGTGACACCAACTGTAACGGTGTTGTCTACAAGCATTATGCCTGAACTGTGACTTGCTCATGGATAAGGAAGGCAGCTTTTTAGAGAAGGGCCTTCAAGAGGACATCTGGTCCAACCCACTACCTCAAAGCCAAATCAGCTCTTCCTAATCTCTTTGTTATTTCTATTGTCCAGCATGGGCACTGAAAACACTGAATTTCCACTAAAGTGGTATTCATTTGGAGGTATTTTAACAATTCTAAACCAGGCAAAGTATACACTCTGTCAGGATATCTTTCCCAAATTGCTTTGCTGCGAGTTATTATTCAGCCTGATGCCAGCTGAGCTTGTCATGAGTGCTGTGTGGTACCTCCTGCTAATGGAGATGCTAATCCTTACTGAGCAGTTTGAGTGTGGAGGTTAGTAGAGCAGTGGGGCAATGGTGTATCTGGTAGTGAATTGATGCATAGTTACAAACAAAAGTCAAACAAAGGAAAAGAAGCCTCAGTATTCTGATCACAGTGGCTCCTTCCAGAGTAGCTTGCAGTTGCGCATATGGCAAATATTGCTGTGCTGTATTTATTTGTCAGCTGTCCCTTCAGTGTTGGTTATGTTGTACAATAAACAGCTTTGAAATTCGGGGTGTAACATGGCACAACCTTAGGCAAAATGAAGGGCATTTGGAATGCTTCTCTTTCCTTTCTCTGTTTTGCTGGATGCTTTCAGCAACAGCAAGTCACATTTCTTTCCCACTAGCTGCCAACATGAAGTAAGTGCAAACTGATACACTGTTATCACCTGGACTCCATATGCTGACAAAGTCAGCACCAAAATGGTTGTTCTGAGATTTTCCAAGCTGTGGAAGCATGAAAAAAAATTGTGAACAACAGCAAACCCACATCAGTTTGATTCTGTTGTGACAAGCTGTAAGATTTGTCAGTGAGCAGACTGGCTCAGATGCGAGCTTCCTGGGCCATTACCTGCTAGTCATGGCACGGCTATTTGGACAGGTTCCTGGTAACCTAAAGATTACGGAGTAACATTATAAAAAGTGCTGCACATTAACTGCAGTGAGCATGAATTAGGTTGAATTAGGGTTGAATTAGTTGAATTAGTTTGAATTAAGGCAAAAGGAGTAAAGTGGAGATCTTTCTTGTAAATTTTGCTTCAGCATTTGGCACCGAGGTCTGTGTTTTTCAAACTAGTATTACAGGTTCACATAGTCTAGAAAAGTCATTCCACTGCTACCATAGTACTGGAAACACCTACCCATGAGTTCTGAGACAAAGACAGGATTCTGATATGTGTATGATGTGTAAGGGACACGGGACAAATAGTGGGAAGGTGGTGCAAAATGTCAAAAAGCCTGTGATACATTCAAATCCAGCTCGTGGCTTTACGTTTTCCTGTAAGTAGAGCCCCACCTCCACACTCACTTGTCTACACAGTTCAAAGTCCCATTTGCTTCTGAATGTTCCCTGCCTTTTAAAGAAGAACTTGTCCATCTAAAGTCAGCTCATAGAGGTGCCTAGGGTACATAGGAATATCCCAGATAGGTGCTAGCTACGTGATCCTTCTGTAATGCTGGTAGGTACGTGTGTTCTTCATAAAACCGTGAGTAAACATTATCCAGTAGCTATTGAGGTGCAAGTGTTTCAGGACTAGAAGAGGAAAGAGCTTCAGGACAACAGCCAAGATTAAATAAGAGAAATTTCTTGCTAGCAGAGAACAGATTTTAAGTAACAAAGAATGTTGCTGAGGTCTCATTTGACTTGCAGGTGCCTCTATGTTGTATCTTAATCGATTGCTGTTAAATGGGACTCTGTGAGTAGGACTTTAATCTTGAAGACAGGATTAATGTAGAGAGAGTCAGTTTTGGAAGTCTGTGGCTATTAGCTTGATCAAATTATACTTTGAAAATGGGTTAATAAATCTAGAGGAGAAGGAAGGGAGGGAAAGGTCTTCTGAATTATTCATAATTTGTTTCTCTGTTGACAAGTTTACATAGAAATGAAATTCAGGTGGGAGAATAGAGAGTGTAATTTATTAATTACATATGAATTGGACAGACCTCTCCCTGTTACATCAAGATCTGCTTTCACAACTTAGCATTGCATATGTCTGGACAACTTACTTCTGCTATCTGATAAATCCAAGCTATCAAAATTCAAAATCAGTATAGGATTGTTTTTCACACATAACATCAACTGTCCCCCATTCTCTGTTATCAAGGGACTGAGGGGAAATTTGCATATAGAGAATTTTAGAGATCAAGCATGCAAGGAACCAATTTATCAGTAGTTTTTTTTTTTTTTTTTTTTTTCCAGGCTTTGTTCTTATATCTATGCTCACAGAATGAACTTCAGTAATTTTTCTGGTGTAGGCAAGACATACAAGTAAGTTTTCAACATGGCTGACAGTTAAATGGATGTGTAACTTCACATCAATTTTGGGTTTCAATACTTTTTTATCTTATTTCAAGTAAAAGCAAAAAAATGTCCTTTGGGGGGCCCAAAGGTCATAACTCTGCTGAATTATGCTGTTAGTAAAATTATATCCTTCTCTGCAGCCCTGTGAGGATATGATAATATATGTTTATGTTTATATATTCTGACAGAAAATGAATATATTCTAAATACCATCCCTGTCTGCTCAATATTCAAGGATTTGTTAATGCAGGATAGTCATGAACATGGATAGAAGTCATGTGGATGGGATTACCTGAGCATAAATCCTGCGGAATATATATGGTCTGGGGAGTTACACCGTAGTCAAAAAGTGTGGGAGGAGTCTTGATACCTCCTGGACGAAATGCCCTGGGAGATTTGGGAGCGGTGGTGGTTTTCTGGTGCTTGTAGGTTTACTCTGACCTCACAGTCCCACCCCCAAGGAACAGGAATGCATATTTGCTGCTCCTTCAGAACAACAAGTGGCTGTCTTCCCCCACAGGTGCAGGATGGAGGAGGTGATGAATTTACTAAATAGTCATATTTGTTTCCTATGTCTAAATTGTAGCAAAGATGGGAGCAAACTGTCTTTGTTCAAGTAATACGTACAAACACTGATGGGGGTCTTCTTACAGAGATGCCCCCTGAGGCCAACAATTAATTTGAAATCCATGGCACCACCTGAGCCAATTTCTGCACATAAGCTTGTCACTCAGATCCACACATTGAGTGCATTCTGGAAGTAGTACAGAGCGGTCAATGACTCACCATTGATTGTAGTACAACTCCTTATTTTTGTAAAAAAAAAAAAAAAAATTACTGTCTCTAGCAGATGGGTAAGTGGGAAGGAAACAAATCGGTGGAGGGAAATGGTATAGATGTCACATCTACAGACCCAGAAAAATCCATGCAGAAGTTACAGTTACCATTCTTTGTAGCCAAAGAAAGCCAAAGCCCCCTAAAGCCCACTCAGCAAACACAGAGCAAAACACCCCAAGTCTTTTCTCAGAGGCATCATGTCTTCAACTTTATGAATGAGAATGAAAAGGGGGGAAAGGCACACTTCTGTTTTTAAATGGGAAATGTAGGCTTTAAAATTTGCTAGCATTGTGCAGACGATGCACTCTGGGACTGTAGGTGTATCAAGTTGGACTGTTACTTTGTTTGAAATGGAGCTTTATGAAGGAAAACTTGCAATTTTTGTCTTAGAAGATAGGACTGCCTCCTTTAGTAGTATTGTATAGAAATACAGTTTGCCTAATATATGATGTGGTACAGTGTAATGATAGATAAAAATGATTGCTATTTTATTTACAATACATTTATTGAATGAGTTTTAAACAGTTACAGGTGTCTTCTGAATTAACAGAAGGCAAAAACCCAGTCCTGACACCTACTTTTAGGGCCTTTTCAGCTGAGACCAGAGCAATCAGAATGTGGATCCCAGCTCAGTTTCTGATAGTATCATTTTCCATTAGTGGGCCTGATATTTTTTGTTAATATTTGAATCTGTCCTGCAGCTTCTTGGAAATAAAGCTTTTCTACAGATAGTTGTGCTGAAAGGTTAATGTGTTTTAGATGCTGATTTGATATGATAGTTCATTTATGATTCAAGTAAGCTATAGCTTTCTAATTGTGCATCAAGAAAATTGAGAGGTTGTACAAGGCAAGCCAGATGTTGAGCCTGAGCTAGTCTGCACCCTGATGGCTGAATGCATGATACGTACCAGGCCATATGATCTGCATATGTTTTTATTACACTTAAATGTCATTGACTAACTTAGTAGCCATCTGTCTTAGCTGGATTAATATTCAAATCATCATCACACAGAATTTGGGCTCTTGTACAGTGCTGAGAGTAGCGTGAAGCCACCAGCACGGTTGTGAAGCCACAAGCGTTCTGTATTTCCCTTGCACAGTCAACATGCTATTTTACAGATTAAACCTTATGTGGGGGTTAATGGTGCTATTCAATATGAGGACGCAGTTTTAAAATATCTTCATACTAAACACATCATTGTGAAAAAAACTAGTCCTCCTCCCCATGGACCAACTATATGCAGTACGGACGTTACTTGCCGTTCTGTTCTCCCCACAGAACCAGCTAAAGAAGCCATGTTTCTAGTCCAAACAGCTTACCCAGACACAGACTTTTAAAGGTAAGCAAAGATCCAGGTGTACACAAAGCATCTGAAAAACCAGTTTTTGTTACTATCACAAGTCCATGGAGTCAGTGTCATCTCTAATTTTAGCACTGTTTTTTTTTTTTTTTTGTGGGGAGTGTACATTTCCCAGGCTTTTGGAGAGAAGGGAATTGGCAAAACAGTATATAGAAATGTGGAAAGTACCAGAGGTATAGCAGAAACAATCTAATTTGAAGTTTTTCTGTAAGAGGTAGCGGCTCTACCAGAAGAGATATGCCATATTTGATTCCATCTTTCCTATCCACAGAAATAAAGTCTATCTCTGTACATCTTTCATGGATGAGATGGATGAGAGCATTGGGTCAGACTGTTGTTTCATAAATTTAAGTAATCATTTTTTTTCCTCTTCCTCTCACAGAAGAACTGATATGTGTTTTGAGAGAGAAAACCCAACATGAATATGAGAGGAAATGTTATTCTGAATTTGTGTCTGTTAGGAGAACAATGCCCGTTTGATTCACAAACTTTACACTGCATTTTAATTACTGAGTGATACTGGGAAGGCTGAAAGATATGAATGTGTCTGTAGTCAGCTCAGTGAATATAAAGGAGAGCAAGAAAAGAGAGGTAGAGTGTCTTTTAATATTTTTTCTCTCCTGCTGCTCATTTCCTGCTGATGCTTTCTTTTTATTTTATACCTTTGGTAAAGTTTACTTTTATTTTCTTCCTTCTTTCAAAAGCGACATCTCTTTCTGATATCTGGAATGCAACTGCTCAATGTATGGTGTTTAATGTCAGAAACCAATAGCTCCAGCAGGTGATGAACCATTCGTATACTTCTGAAACTCCATTGTGCAAATCTGCCATTCAAGTGGAAAAAAAAAAAAGCAGTTAAGCAGTTTAAGATTTTCCTTCCTGAATGGGAGAAATGTCTGAGAATTTCTGAACCACTGATCATTTCTTTATGTGCTCTTCATTTGAATAGGCTTTTTGCAGTTACATCACTTAACTTTGTTGAGTCATCTCTTTTCACAGCCAAGGAATTTAAGGGCAGAGAGATAGGTCAGCAAATACAGGGTCCAGCACACATTCTGGTATGAATCTCTCTGTTTTCTATTTGTATTTTTATTTGTTGCTGTCATTCTTGTGACTTTTACCATTTTCTCCAAGGACTTTTAGAAGGATATGAGTCTGTTGACAGCAGTAGGTTTCCATAATGTAAATTTTATTGAGGGTGTTGCACACATGTTGCCTGTAGTGTCAACAGCCAGTGTGTCCCAGCCAGTCAGTGTCTGAGTTGCATGACATTCACCAGCTGCTCTGTGCTGCTGTTGATGGTTGTGCAATAAGTTGTAGGGCTCAACAGGCACACGGAGATTCTTCCCACCACAATTTTGCTGAACAAAATATGTTTCACAAACACAGAGCCTTCTTTGCATTGGGGTCTCTAAGTTGTAGGAATCCTGCTGCGCATTTCCACATCTGTGAACTGCTGAGCATTCTCAGTGCTCTCTGGAGATGTGGTGATTGGAGAAACAACATGCTTTAGGCGCAAAAGCATGGTGAAAAGCAAAATGAGAAGGATAGCCAGAAGTGTTAAGAACAATCCCACGTAAATGTACAGGCTGGAATATTTATCTGCTGTTGTGTCTACTTCTGTAGCCAGAGTTGGAAAGTGGACACGGCCAGTCAGGTTTGCACGGAATTTGAAATAAATCTCAGTCATCGCTCTCTGTCAGCTTTGGTCCATTTTCCCTATTTATTGTCAAATTTCATGTCTTACCTCACCAGACTAAAAGCAGGTCAAGAGAGGAGACTTAGAACAGATGGCAGGATGTCTTCTTAGAATTCAGCAAGGAATGCGCCATTGTGTTGGTCTCACGACTCTGTTTCACAGAGTTAAGCAGACTGCATGAGACAGGGCTTTTTAAATCATTTTTCAAGTTGCTCGTACAATGATAACAAGCACAAAACTTGTGTTTTACACTGCCACCAAGCTTCTCTTTTGTCCTGAAAATGCTCAGGTCCTTCTTTCAGTAGGTCATCTCCAGAGTGAGCTTTCTGCAGCTTCTCCCACAGCAGGTGGTTTATCCCTGTATGAGCCAAGGAAGGTTGCAATCTTTTCTCTCCTAATCCACTTTAGGTTGCTGACACTTGCTTAAAATACATAGTTTTGAGCTTCTCATTAGGAATAGTCAACAAGTTGTCTTTCTAGAAGGAAAAAGGAGAGAGAGAGAGAGAGAAATGAAACTATGTACCAAAATAGCCTAGCCTATATGTGGTATCTTTGGGTAAGAAATGAGTTTAATCCCATGTTATGCTCCTGTGAGCTGCCCAGAAGCACTCAGCCTTTAATTTTAGAGAAAGACCATGCAAATTTAAATATTAAAGTCTCCTCTGGTAACACTTACTTCTTACTTATGGGTAAAAAGGAGGCCCCACAGTCTATGGAATTAGATGTCACAGAAGAAGAGAAGACATGAATCCATCCAGGGTCTTCCACCATGTGTTCCTTACTACTTAACAGGACCCCCTGTTTCTGTTCCAGGGTGCACTCAGCAGGCAGCCAGAGCCCCCCATGGCTCACTGAGGCATCTCTGCCCCAGGATACAACACTTCAGTCACCCCCTGGCAGCAGAACATAACAGAAATCTTATTTTGTCAGCACTGTGTTTTCTTCCAGCTGGAAAGAGAAAACCTAAATGCTGAAATTTCACTGTAAACAAAAAGCATCATGTTCTGCTTTGATAAGACCAGAATTCCATTCTTAAATGAAGCAAAAATGATAGCACTAAAACAAAGTGATGCAGTCATTTGTAATGCTCACTATGTACACACCTACATGAGATATAAATAGAATAATATTAATGTGGTAACATATTGTGGCAGTCAGATTAAAATGAAACATTAGGTCAAAATGACAAAAGCTCAGATGCTTTTATTTCACCCAAAAGACATATTGCTGCAAACCATTTTTACTTTGATGGGCCCTCAGTTTCTAAAATATAGATGTTTTATTGACAAAGCTTGGTTCAGTTCTTCCCATGCACCAATGTCTTGCTGTTCTTCAGGTGGTTGAAATCTGGAGGCCTGAGTCATCAGGGAGCTGATTTTCAGGCTTTCATTACAAGCAAGACAGACTGACTTTGGTTCACGTGATAGGGAAACATCTGTTGTGTTGAGTTTTGGAGGAGGGATGCTGGGAATTGTCTACTCTGTTTTTACCTCCCAACTTACCTTCTTCAGTATCAAAACATTTGAGAGGACAACAATCCTATTTAGGGAATATCGGGCCAATTTAGGGAATACCGCTTGGTAATAGGCTTGCTAGGCTGGGCCAAATTGCTGATGGAAAACATTGCCTGGGGATTTGACTTCTGCATGGGTAGTGGATTTTGTGCTGTACTTTCTGTAGGAGGGTGTGAGCAAGCACAGCAGAAGAGGGGTGCTTAGTATTTTTCTGGGGCCTGACCCAACACTTTTGGAACCTTAAAAAGTGGGGAATGGAAAAGAAGAATCTGTGGTTTAGGCAGGGCTCTGGGGTGTTTGTGCAAGTCAGAGTGAGTAGTCATCTCGACTAAAAGGGCATATTGCTTGCAGTAGCATCATTTCTCTTTGACTGTCACAAATATTCTAAACCTTCACAGACCCACAAGCAACAATAATACATAAGTAATATGCTTTCTTCTTGCTCTTAACTTAGACAGAAGAGCTGGGAATCTTGAAGAATCTTTAGCATGTCTTCTACCAAAGTCAATGCTTGTATACTTCCAGCCTATCAACCTGGGCCATGACGTCTAAACTATTTGACCAGGATCGATCAGGTGCTGTCTCCAGCAGACATCAATCATGCAGGACTGGAATGAGAAAGGGGAGCAATGGAAATGAGAGGTTGATTTTCAAGAAGCATTCAGGCACCATCAATGTGATTTGCACTTCCAGTAGCCCCTAGCTATGTTTGGAAAATCTCCCCTTAAACTCTCTTGGGCAAATAACAGTCAGGTTGTCAGGGTGCCTATATTCAGCAACACCTGTTTTTGCTAGAAAAACTGAAGTAAACCATTTGCATTGCATGTTTGCAGCAAGTGCTGCAAACCAAGCCAAAGTATGTTTTTATGTACAGATCATAAACTTCTCCAGAAAATAAGGTTTACAGTATACACAGAGAAATCCTTACAAACAAGTACAGTACTGTTAAAAAAACAAACAAACAAACAAACAAACATTTTTTTTTTTGTGGAGGGGAGGTTACTAGTAAGAAATTGCCAGCCCATCCAAGTCTCGAGTATGCACAGAAAGGTTTGTTTCAAAATGCTCAGCTTGATGCTGAACAACATGGAAGGTTTTTAGGTTTGAAAGCTTCAGTCAGGATGTACTGGGGTTTAGTTTGGGGTTTCCCTCCTGTACACACTTCAAACATCTCCTGGTGATTTCTCCAAACAACTGTTTTCAGGATAAAGGGCAAACAAATTAATAACCTAGCCACAGCTCTATCAGACTGAGCCAAATAAGAACATCCTCAGATTTCAGTGATTCCTTACTGCAGGTGACTTTGGGTGCTTTAAAATAAAATACTTCAGGTATATTAGATGTATTCAGTTTACAATTGAATATTCCTAGTCTTTCAAGATGTTTATTTTCTTAGATTTGCAACCCCAAACATGAAGTAACCAGTCACCTGTGACTCAGAAACATTATCGTGTAAGCCTTTCTGTGATAATACTAAGTTATAAACAAGAAAGGTGTCCACAAAAATGTTGTAATTAGTTAGTAATACAGCTATTAAGAACTTGGTGGCCATTTTAATATCTTTAGCTGATCAGAGGAGACATGTGCAACGCGTTCCTAATGTAAAAAATAGAAGGCGGAGGCAGTTGGTCGTGCAAGTGAATTCACAGCTGGGATGAAGAGAGAGGTAGCATGAAGTGTACTTTGGGGGTGAATGGAAGCATGAGGGCTCTGACCTTTGTGCCTGTGTGGATGCCTCCCCTTCCATGTGTCTAGAGGTCCCAGAGGGTATGTCTGTGCTGAACCCAGAGAATGGGCTTGTGAACAGAAGGTGCAGCTTGGGCCCCCACAGCCCTCTGCCTCTTGGTGACACAGGTGGGTGCTGTATTACACTGCCCTGCAGTGTGCCAGTGACAGAGCAAGTGGTAAGTGTGCTTGAGCATTCAGAGATACAGGCTTGTAGAGGTTTTGTAGTCTCTTTGTCTGGTCTCAAGATCTCCGGCAGTGAGCAAAATGAAAAGTAAGGGATCCATGTCTGCAAAACTCTTGCAACCTTGTTACATAGTCTGGGGCATTGACTCCAGCAGCAGGTTTAGTGCTGAGGCAGAAGTGGGGGGACATGAAGGTGAAGGTCAAGCACTTTGGCTCTCAATTACAGAGCAATACATCTTAACTCTGTGATTTTCCCACTTTGCATATCTAAATGGAGATTGTTCCCTCACGAGGACTATTCTTGTGTTATACAGAATGTGGAAATTAGAGGGTATGAAGGTTGCTGGCCATATTAAAGCTGTGTTCTTACAGTATGATTTCTCTATTGATAATGAAATGCAGCCAGTCTGGAATCTGACATATGCATGAGTTAAAGTACAGAGCAAAGTCCTTGCCCATCTCATCTGCCATCTCACTGAGAGCAAAAGCCAGAGCTCGTTTCACTCCTTAAGGAGCAGAGAGCCTAATGGCTTTACTTCATAACATTAGACTGCAGAATGCTAAGGACATTAATCATAAGTTCAATAATTAACTACAAACCAAGACCTTGAATTAACAAAGCTCTACTGGGCTCTTATTAATAAAGGGCGCAGATTAATAGTAGAAAGTATGAGCAATGGGGAGTTGGCACAGCTTTCATTTTTTGTAGTCTCAACTGTAGAATTGTCAGGAGCAATTAACTATTCAGGCTATTGAAAGCTGTGAAATTAACTACATCATTTCCAGAAATAATTCAGTAGCTCCAGGCAACCCCAAAGATTTTTGCTTTTCAGTCTACCAATTATCTCAGCGAGTGTATCTTTTTGGATATTAGTAGATTCAAATTCGCACACTCCCCATTAAGGAATATAAGCTTGAAGACCATAGAGACCAATGGCATGTGAACATAAGTGGGTACACAAAGACTCTGAAAAACCTGTGTATAAAGCAGGTTGGCATTATAACTTTGTATGACTCAGAATACTGGAGGCAAAACCTCCCTGGGTACCCCGAGAAGCCCCCTAGTCCGTGGCCAGAGGTAATAAGTAAAGGTTTATTATAGAGCAGAGCAGCATAACTAGAGCCCAAATTCCCTGTGATCCAAGTTGTTGATCAAGGCTTAGTCATTCTTCTCTGGCTGGACAATACATCCATTTCTAAGAAATGCCAAGCACCACTGGTGCTCAGTAATGCTCAGCAGATACAGACCGATTCCAAGCAACACTTATTTAGCAGTTTGTACTCATTTTTAAGCAGGGATTAAAAAACAACAACGCAACAAGAACACACAACGTATTTCATTTAATAAAAAGACAGTAATGAAAATAGAAGCCCCAAACAAAAAAAAAATATAAGTTTTTGCTAGTGTGTGTCTCACTGAGACAGCAAATTTGTGAGCCAAAACTTCAGGTCATTGAATTACCATCCTCCCTCTGCAGCTACCAGGGTTTGGGGAACATCAGGAGCTCTCAAGATCTGGCCTGTTCTTAGGAAGCCTGCACGGCCCCTCTGCACCTTTTGGGTCACAGAGGAGCAGAGAGAAAGGAAGATTTTCCCCAGAACTGTGCAGACAGCACAAATCGATTTTGCAACTGCAGTAAATGTCTTGTCTCGCCTACTCCCTTCCTTTTACTCCTGTATTCAGTTTGTGTCACTTGCTAGCAAGGCATCTTTGAAAGTACAAGCAACTTTTCCGAGTTCTCTTTTGCATTTCCACCCAATACTAAAACTACTACAAAGAAGAAAGTGGGACAGAATAGCACGATTACTCCAAGGCTGTTAGTTTAAACTGCTCTATGCTGACAAGTGCAGAAAGGTTTATTTCTGAACACAGACACTACCAGGTGTGTTATGTCTAGGTGACCTTTAAATTAAAAATAGCGTTGAAGAAATGCAAACAAAGCATTAAAGTATCAATTCTGTTCATGGCTTGCATTTTCTCCAGGGAGGATCTGAGGGAGAGGAAAGAGAGGGGTGTCTCTTCTTTCAGTGGCGGGCGGTGTTTTTTGTTCTCATGCTGAAGTGCAAGGTAGTATGTCAGGGTCTCAGCTGTGAGAGTGCATAGGAAGAGAACAGAATAAAGCATAGTTACCTTTCAGAGCAGGCAGGGGTGTTGGGACTAGGCACTAGAGCAGCTGTTTCAGACCATGAGCTTGCTGGTGATTTATCTAGGAACATCTCCTCCCAAGTAGTGGGATTTGTGCAGGAAAGGTTTGTTGTCTTACTGCTGGAGTCAGGATATTGTCTTTTTAGCAACAGGCATGCCAAATGCACTTTCTTCTCTGCTCCTGAATTCACATGGTTTGCTGGCAGGGATGGCTCTTACTCCAGGTCTTGAGATGGCAACTGACTGACCCAACAGCACCAGTGCTGATGCCCTTCCTTCACAGGCAGTAGGAGAAGGGGCAAGGAGACTTCTCTTTGCGTGCTTCACTGCTTGGATGGAAACAGCGTGCAGCAGCCAGTCCCCTCCCTCAGCAGCGGTAGGCAACAGTCAGAGCAGCGAGGATCGGATCGGTAGAGCTCCGGCGCTGCTGCATCTCGGCAGCAGGCGAGGAGGGAAGGGAGGGAGGCTGCGAGCTCAGCTTGCAGCAAAGTTTGTGCAAGGTTCTCCTTAACCCTTTCATGCTTGCAAGTGGTAAACAAGGCTGAGCTGTCTGCTAATTGCAGAGTAAGACATGAGCCAGGAGGAAAGGGTATTGGTTTCTCTCTCTGATTTTCTGGAAGTTGCAGAGGCTTTTGTTTTGTGCCTCTCGGAAGAGGTTAGCTGGGGAGGGTTCCCAGCTGGACTCCTGTCTGGAACCGTGGACAGGTGTTACTTCTTACCTGAACCATCAGGATAGTCCCCAAGCATTGCTCTTTGGCGTTGGTGCCTTTGGTGTATTTTTGCCCTTGTGTTTAGTGTCTGGGGAGGGCTCTGCAGCTGGTTTAGTTGCAGAGTTGCAGTTGCAGTTTCAAACTCCCTTGAGGAGTGTGTGAGTAAACATAATCCCCGCTTTGCTGTGTTGTGGATAAAAATGGTTTTCAGCAACTTATGAATGCATGAAGCACAATCTACATACAAGGCCCCATAGAAATGAGGCAGGAGTAGTCAAGGTTGGTGTGAGAGCCCAAACTATTCTGATCCCTCTCCTTACCAAACCTTTTGGCCTGCATTTCTTAGCCCCCTGCACAAGTAAGGATGTTTTGTGTCTCTGTCCCAGTTCCTACACAAATTAATCTCTATCAATGAAAATTATAATTTGTCATGTGCACATTCCAGGAGGGTGGCAGGGGAACAAGATTTCCTTTGCTTTATTTGCTTTATGCGTGGTGGCTCAGTGTGCGGGGGACAGATGTCAGTTTGGGCTGCGTTGCAGCAGGCTGCTGGGTTTCACCAGCTGGAGGTGACCAGCACGCAGACAGGGTAGCCATGGTTTGCAGCTGCAAAGCACCGAGCTGCCTGCAGCTGCAGACAGCCGGGTTTCACGCAGCCTGAGCAGCCACGCTCCATGTCCCTTGTGCCCCAGCAGGTGGGGTTGCTGGGGGCACTCACAGGGTGAACCTGACCCACAGGCCCATGCTGGTTTGTGGTAGTGTCTAGTGCCCGGAGGTTGTTTTTCACAGCGTGTGCTTGGGGCACTGGCAGCAAGGTTCCCTTCTGGTAAACGGGTCCCACACGGCTTTAGGAAAGGGAATTTCATTCTCTCAGAATAGCTCTCCCTCTCTGCTTCCCTATGACCACACTCTGAGGAAGGGGGTCAAAGGGTAATGAAACACAGAGCTGCTCAACTCTTTCATCCTCCTGGGATGGAGGGGTGTCTTATAAACCCATCTTTCTATGGGCTTCAGTCTCCGGAGCTGACAAGCACAGTGTATTATTGCAGTGTTGCACTATTTAGATAAATAACAGATAGTCTCTATAAAAACCCTGATTCCTCCACACTTCTGCACCGGGTGGAACCTTCTGAAAACCAGGACTTTATACAGCAGCTTTGATTGCTGATTTATTTCACAATTCCTTTGTTGTAATATCATGTGCATTGCCCTATCTTGCAGCCTGTGTCATGATTCCCTGCTAGGTACATAGGAATGAAAATACAATGATAAATCAGAAGGAATACTGTGTGTATTTTTCACTGGAATCTGTGCAATTACTCCTTTACAAACAACCTACCTGACAGCACCTCCAAACCCTGGACATGGGTCCTTTTATTTAAGAAGAAATAAGTGAGAGCTCTATTTAACCAGGAATTATGTTGCTGGATGATTTATGAGACCCAGAAGAGGCAGGCACGTGTTGAAATCCTGCAACCCAGCTTTCTATACAATGCTAATGAGCAGTCCTGAAATGAAAGCCTCTCCCTCCCTGTCCATGCAACACAGCTTCTCTGCTCAGCTCTTTTTCCCTTTGTTGATTTTGCAGTAAATTATCTCTCTCTTTTGTGGGACCAAGCTGCTGTTTGCTGGATGGGCACACTTAGATTTCTTCTTTCCTTTGTAGCAGGGTATAATAAAGACAGATGAATTTTAGATAATGCCACAATTTATACCAGCTGAAGCTGATGAATGCTTGACTGACTGATTGCTGAATTCCTGAATTGTTGAGAAGCGTGTAAGGCTTTCTCCCTATGTAAATTTTTGGGCCAGTCAATGACAAATTTGTGTGACATAAATGAAGGTGTACAAATTGCCTTGGAAATACCCAGAGATATGAACCCAGTGAACATAATTTTTCAAGCAGCCATTAAGAATTCAGGGGTGAAGAGTAGCGAGCTCATTAGGCTCCTTCCTTTGAATTATTTGACCTGTGCACCAAGCTTTGCATCTGCTCATTTTACACATCTTTCTCGTAATAGTCCCACAGCAATCTTCGAGTGAAATTTGGTTTTAACAAGGAACAAGTAAGATATCTGAATGATTGTTAGTGGCTATAATCTGTATGTTTCTTTAGGGATTCTTCTGTTATCCAAATTCATGAATCCTGTGAACAAACTAAAGTATACTTTGGGTCTTTAAACATGTATTTCAGTGCAGCTGCAGTGAATGGGGAGAGCTGGACTCTCCTCTCCCCCACATTGCTTTTGCAGCAGACACATCCCAGAGTGGTTTATTCATGTCCTCAGCTGCAAAGATCTTCCATCATTCGTGTCTGTGTGGGGGAGGGCCACGGCCAACCACAGGGCTCTTTTGCTGATGAAAATGATGTTTTTTGAACCCTGGAAAGAGCCATGATTTGGTAGGTGCCTGTGCACATGTCAAAGATGACAGAGAAAACAGAAACTGTGGTCTGAGTTTGTAGTATTAAGGGCAGAAAGTGTGTTAAATTAGAGCAGACTGAACTCAGAGCTGAGTCCGAAATGCATTGTGTGATTGGACATGCTTTCCACCTCTTGTTTAGAGGTCACAGTTAATACCAGCTCACCAGTTATCTATTTATTACCATCCTTACCTTTTCTCCTGTTAAAACAACTTCTCTCCTCTGCCTACATGATTAATCCCTGCCTGGATGCGAGTTTGGCTGACAGAGCTGTTGTGCTGGCCCGAGGCAGCTTGGCTTGTTGTGAGTTTCTTTAGCCTTCAGAGGGGTTTGGGGAAGTTCACCCACTTCGCCCTGTGGAGGACTGCTAGAAATCTGTACCAGGTGGCTTAGAAATCAACTCAGCACCGTCAGCTTCTAGTAGCATTCAATACATTTGGCAGTAATAATCATACTTAGCACTTCTGTATTTTCAAGACACTTCCCACTTAGTCAGTCCCTCGGTGAGGTGCAGTCAGACGGCATTGAAGAGGACTGCCAAACATCCCATTTTCTAGTAACTTTTTCTGCAGTGCAGCTACTCACAGGATACCTCCTCGAACAGGTGCCCAGGCCCTCTCCAACCTCAGAAGCCACAAAGTCCAATTCCCCAGGTGCCCAGCTGGTATTAGACCTTCCACATGGAAAAAGACCTGTTCTTTACCCTTCCTGCCTTCCTCATCCCCTGCCCCAGCCATCTAGAGGTGCTAGGAGGAGGCCCCTTGCTGCCATGAGGAGAGCTAGGTAACTGGAACTGCCTGTGGTGGTTGCTCAGGGAGTTGTTCCTCCAAAGACTGGGATGGTTCCTGGTTTCCAGCTAGAACCGTACAAATGCTAGGAAAAAGAGGGTAAGAGATACTTACCCTCTTGGAGGAGATACTGAAACAAGAGACAGCACTTGGTGCTGTTTGTCTTGGCAGAGTGGAATCTGCTGTTTTTGTTTGAATGTGTTTTGTTTTTATAGCCACAGCAGACGATCTATACCACAAACAGGCATGTGGAAAACATAAAAAAAAATAAAATCATGTTTCAGTAGGTTTTGGAACTGCAGTCTAGTGGATGTTTGGACTTTTAGATATTTATTGCTCATTCAGATTTGCATGAAATAGGTCTAGCTGCCATCAGCTTTAAAGGAGAAAACCTATAGTCCATTGGATGGCAACCTTAAAAGCAAAGGAAGTTTCCCGGAGCTTGTTTCTTGCTTAGGCCACTAAGGGTCCCAAGCAAATATACTGACTTGTGTCTGCATCATTTCTATTTCAGGGAAAGGGAAAAATCGTTACTACCACTCCCCCACAAACAATCTGTCAATACAAAGTGCTACGCAAATGCACGCGGTCACGAGCCCACTGCTTCAGCAGGGCTGGCTGCCTTTCCCCCTCTGCATTCCCACGCAATATTGTTTTGTCCAGTACAGCGTGCCTCAAAATGCTCCTGTGTTTGGACTGAAAGAGTTGTGTTGTTTTGAAAGGCTTTGGGCTATTTTGACAATTTGGCTTTGTTTTGAACTTCCTTCTTCAAAAATTCTGCAATGCTTTCGTTTATTTAGAAAAACTCATTCTCCCACAGACAACTGAAGAAATTCAGCCTAGTCTGATGTTACTGCTAATTTTTAGGAACATTTCTGATTTGTCTTACTGTTGTCAGTGAACAGCTGTATTGTCCTGCAGAGAATTCTGTCTGAAGCAGTCCTAAACTTTATTTTCATGAGTGAGCTTGTGAAGAAGGTCGTTGCAGATCCCCCAAATGGTTAAACACCACTCACAGAAGAGACTTGCAGTGCTCTAGTTAAGTTGCTGAGATCCAGCTCAGGTAGGGCCAGATGGCAGAGTGCGGGGTCATATAGAGACCCCTAGCAGGGAGGTTTATCTAAAAAGCAGGTTCCACCTGGATTCAGGCTTAAAGTACAAGGCAGCCACCCTCCACCAAGGTCCCACACACATCCTTGTGGACCTTGACAAAAATCAGCTGAGAAATGAGTTAGGGATAGAACTTAAAAGAGAGCCTGCTCTCCAGCCCATGGTCTAGATATTATGATTATTTCCTCATAAGTAGAACAGCTCTTGCAGCAATGCCTATTTTTAGGGAGTTCAGCACAATTCCAAGACCCAGAAGCTTCAGGTAAGTCTGGAGAAGCTTTCAGACGTGCTGATCATCTGTTTTTGGCTGGCCAGTTGCTAAGAGACAACCTGGGAGGTGCTCACATGGTGGTGAGCCACTCCGTTTTAGTCACTTAAAGCAGACACTTGTTTTAGCACTAAGAATCAAACTTGTCTTACAGCCCATCTGCACTGCTTACCGGATGATCTTAGCATGACTGATGACAATGCATAGTAATTGCTAATAACTGGGCCTTATTTTATCAACAAGATAACAAGGAGACTAGGTTGTTTCTCTGCATGATGGACAAATAACCCATGTGGACAGATCAGCTTTTGCTGAGAACAGAATTTTGTTCTTTCCTGCATAGCAGGGCTGTTTCCTCAGGGGACACTCAGCATGGACCTCAGTATCAAAACCAACACCTGAACTGTGTGCACGCATGAAATGTGCATGTTTTGTACTTTGGTGCTCTGTCTGGTTCTCCTGAAACTCGGGATATTCTTGATGGAGCCTGAAAATCTACTTGTTCATTTTTTATTCCCACGTTTCTCCACAGTCTGGCTCCATGCTCTGGCTGTGGACAACTTAGCATTGCCTTCAGTGCCACTTAACAAGGGTCTACGGGCAAGTGGGTGAGTCACACAAGATACTGGACATGCTGTCGCCACAAAGCCCATCTCAGCCCACACAGAGCTGGCCCTCTCTGTGCAGAGAACCCTTTGACTCCTGTGGGCTTCACAAAGATTTCTGCCTGCAGGAATAGCTTGCAGCATTGAGGCTTAGATGGGATTCCCTGAAAGACGCTTCACAGCACAGATGATGCTGAGGAGAGTCTTAGACACAGTCACACATGTTAAAACGTGTGCCTTTCCTCCTTTTACAGCTTAAGGTACCACCTGAACTTGCCAGGCAGCACCGTGATTACAAAGCTGATCAGTAAAAAGCTTTTTCTTCAGGGCTCATCCTGAGCAGAACTTTTCTAAAGCTGGAGGTCGTTGTTATGCAGGGTGGTATTTTGGTCTGGGCCCAGAGCTAACACTCAGGTATTCACTAACTCACTCTTGGCAGGGACCCATGAGGCATTACTTTCATAATCTTTAAAGCATGAACAGATACTACCTGAATTCTAACCAAGTCCTCCCAGGCAGACCATAAAGCTGAATGTACAGTGGGTAGAGTATTGGGAGTGCTAGCTGCAAAACAGTTAAACCCTTCTCTGAAGTCTTGGATGTCACATTATTTGCATGATTCACAGTTAACAGATGGGCTTTTGCCTATATTCAGGGGGACCATTCTTCAATTGCAATCATTAAATAATAATTATGACAGTTTATACTGAAAGGAAAACAATTTTGTGATGACCCCATTACATCATTTTTTATTTCTTTCGTTTGTTTGTTTTAGTTCCAGTCTTAAAGAAGAAAATCCCTTTTCTCAGTTCTCATTTGCAAAATATGCAACTAAGAGGACTTTGCCCACCCACACGCTTCAACATTTCAGATATCAGTATTTCCATCCAGGGCTGGATGAACTCTTTCTAAACCCATCTGGAGGAAACATAGTTGAAATCTTTGCAGCAAGAGAGTGAAAAGCAGTAGTAGATGCAAACACTGCCATCTCTGCTCTGCCACCATTTTTCACTGCAGTTTTGAATAAACTGTTCAAATAATCTGTTCTATACAGGAAAGCACAGCACAGAAATCCTCACCCACTGCCAAGAGTTAGCAGAGTTATCAAGCTAAAAAAATTCTTCAAATGATAGAAAAGTCCTTGCTGCTTGGCATTGGATTAAAAGGCATTGGATTAAAACTTCCAAGAGTTCAGATTATCTCACATACATCTGCTTCAGAGCTTCTGACACCTTCATCTGGAGACACTCAATCTGGCCTTGCTCAAGCACGGTACTTGATGAACTGTACCATGGGTCTGAAAAAGTGTGTGGTATCTGTGCTGCTCCTCCACATTGTCTCTGCGTGCCTGCCTGTGGCTACCCGTACAACACAGAAAAGTTCACCTTACAACTAAGATGTTCCTGATGGCCTCTGTCTGCCTGAGGATTCTGCTGCAGAGGGATATGATGTGTATCCTGGGACAAATTTCAACATCGCAGATCTGTCTGGGAATAAGGCCTCAATTACATGCAGATTTAACCTGCAGGTGGGCATGGGAGTCCCCTTGGTGCTTATCATGGAAAACAGTCAAGGTCATCAGAGTGGGAACTTTACTCCTTTACTGTATTTTACTCCTTTGTTTCATAAAACAGCCATTCAGGTATTTCTTTTTAATCCACTTCCCAGGAGTGACCCTTCCCAATAGCAGAATCCCTTCTCTTGCCTCAAGTCTCTAAGTTGTGCTCCTGCCTCTGCCTCAAAGCACCTGTACCCTAACATCTGCTGTTTATGGCCAAAGAGCCTCAGAGCTCTTGTGCTGTGGCATAGTCCCCATGCATTGCTCTGCCCCTGTGCAACCATATCCCAATTTATGCTACTACACTGACGGAGCAGGAAAAGAGTTATGTCACAAACAATTTTGAAATCTGTGATTCATTGGATGAAAAGACAATACACTATTGTTTGTCAGCTTAGGTACAACAGTAGGAACCTAACATTACCAGTGAATTCAGCTTAGAGATGGATCTCGAGCCCTAGTTCCAAAGTTAAAACTCTTAGAGTACTGAAGAGGAGCAGAGAAGGCAGCATAAAGACAAACAAAGAACAACTGCACAGTGTGACTGTGTATGTTCCCACTGTTTCACTGGAGGCCTCTTCATACGACAGCATGTACTACTTTCCAACAACACTGGAGACAGGATGTCAGCCGAGACAGACTCTCAGTCTGAGCTGTGACGGCTGTTGCTATATATTTATGGTACAGCCAGGGGTGTTTCCATTTAATGCCTGTCTGATAGCAGTCACAAGTTCCCTCTTCCCCAGCCTCTGGGTCAGTAACAGAACAAGCTCACCAGCCAGTTCCACTTAATTACTGTTCGTTTTTGGTGAAACAAAGAATAAATGTTGCTGTGTGACTGTGTGCTTAACTAATGTGCCTGATTATTAATAGCCAGTTTTGGTTCCCCTCCCAGCCTGTGTGCCACAAAATACATTTCCCTTCTGTCTCCAGGATCAAGCTGTCTGGGAAGTCACTGTTCCGTGAGGAGACTGGACAAAGACCTTATTGAACTTCCCTTCCATTTGAACAGAAGACTGATCTCCCTCTTTATTTTTAGCATGTTATCAACAAAAGTTGCTTTATTGCTTCACTGTTCATAGATGAGGACATAGTTTTGATACAGACAAACAGCTCTACCCAGAAAAATTCACCACATTGTTCTCCCACATGGCACACATGAAGTGCACTGCTTGGTTGTCTGGTTCTTCTCCTCTCAGGCCTCAAATGCCCACCACTCCACACAACCTCTCAGTTCCTGCTGAAAGCAGGAGGTTTTATCCATGCCCCAAATCCACATTCCCAGCCTCTCCCAGCTTCTTAAAACCCAGGCTTCTCTAGTGCCCAGGCATCAATTCCAAACACATTTGCAGATCTTGTACTGCACTCAGGTGATGCTCTTGAAGAGGCATCTTGTCCTGGGCAGCTGTAGGAAGCCTCCTTGCTGGGCATCAGTGGCCGAAGAAGATGTGCATTGCACAGGGGAGAAGACTGAAAAGAGAGACCTTATGGATGCCATGTTACTGCTGAAAACTAGCCTTTTCTCTGGCGGGTCCCTCTTATTATTTCAATAGCTATTCCATGTATTTACTTTAAAGGACTTGAAAATTCATACATCCATTCTCCATACATCCGCGTGACTGCCACTGGAGACACAAAGGCATTAAACCCTTTCCCTGACAACAGCTGTAGGAAATACTAAGTTGTGTCAATGCTTCATTTCTACTTCTTGAAGAGAGAGCCTTTTGCTACCTTACCCGCTAATGCCAACAGAATCCTTGTTTCCACTTCCTAGGATTTTAGGCTTGTGCAATAGGTAGAAGGCACAGTATCTGCTTCTCCATACAATTTATTATTAATATTTCTTCCTGCTTCAACTCTTCTAATGACTAGTTCAAAACAATTAAGGAAAAGAGTAAATGTAGGAATAATTCAACAAGCTGCTGGTCTCAGGCTGTAACAGGAGCATGTACAGTGTGTATGATGTGCTGGGACTCTAGCAGGGGTCAGTCCTGCAAAGATTATCCTGGGAATAAATGTGTGCACTTAAATGAAATTACAGTGTAAGAGATTAGACCTCTGAGGTCCACTGCTTTAAAATGAGGAAATCTCAACTTCCATGATCTTGGAGCAGACCCAAAATCAACAGCTATAAGATTTTTTTACGCCACTCTGTAGACATCTCTTTATGTGGACCCCGCCAGACTGCAGTGAGTGCTCTGCCTAGCCTAGGGCAAGTGACTGAGTTAATCAGCTGGGTAACTGAAGAGGTCATTCACATATTGGTCAGATTCAAAGCCTCTGTATTGATGACCAAAGCTTGTGATAGCAATGCTTTGCTGGGCTGCACCACAGTCACTCCTTGGTGGAGCCTCGGTTTCCTCAGCTGGGCACTTTTCCACCATCTCTGTGCTTGGCTCCCAGAACTGGGCTTCTTGAAGGAGCTGTTTGTGAATGTGATGCTGCTGACTTCATCATTGACACTGCAGCTAGCTCCATACCTGGCCTGCGCACTGAGAGTGCAGTCCTGAGTACCAAAGGGAACTTTGCTGCACTTTAACATCACCACCAGGGGCTGTAGCTACCCTTCTTCAGCATCCCCTGCACAGCTAGGCTGACGTTAGTATAAGGACTGGTTCTTTGACCATTAGCCTAGCCACCAATGCTTGATGTACTCCTGGTTCCATGACTGTTTGCAAAAGCTGAGTTGCAGAGTTCTGGACGCTAACAGACAGCTTGCAGCACCTAAAGGTGCCGTTTCCTTGGGGTTGCATTAGCCTGCCAAACATCATTAGGTGGCAGACCTGCAGGAATTCACCATATCAGTGTTGGATGTTAGCACTGCCAAAGCACTGAGCCTGCAGCCAGGTGTGGGCTGTTGTAGCCCACTGGCAAGTTCTTGTCACTCAGCACCGAGCAGAGTTTGGCCTGTTAGCCATGCCTCACAGGCTTTGTAGCTTACAATATAGCAGCTCGTGCTTGTGACACTGGAGAAGCCTTGTTCAAAACCCGCTGGCAGTCAAGATAAACACTTTTACAAAGATGGAAGGGGGCTGGTCTACAGTTTGGTTAGTTCCTCAAGTCTGAACTATCCCTTCTTACTTTAGCACCATTTGTGTCTGCAATCCGCAGCCCCCACTCCTGCCCCGCTTATATTTCTTTCTTTTTCCTTATATCACTGTACAGAAAGCTGTGCATTGTCCATCCTTCTTCTTTCCAAACCATCATTCCCCACCCCCAGCCCACCTCAGGCTCACACAAAGTTCACAGGAGCAGAGCCAATTCACCGCAATATTCATATTTCAGCGAGTGGGTCATATTGGACAGCGCTGCAGTGGAAATGCAGCAGTGGGCAGCTGTTTTCCATTTATTCACATGTAACCTTCACAGCACTGTCAGCAGAATATTAAACAAGGTTTTAGCATCTGCTTTTTTGGTTGGTTGGGTATCAGCCAACTGCTCCTGAATTCCAAGATTGACTAAGTGTCTGCATATCTCATTAGCAGGGTTAGCAAATGTTTATCACTCAGTGCCGCAGCAAAACCTCAGCCACCCTTAGCTCCTCTGCAAAACATTATTGTTGGTTGCAAGTATCTGATTCTTGTGGCTTCTTTTACCGAGGCCCAGCATGAGCTCTCCTCTGTTTCCTAGGGACTGTAGGAAAGCTCCAGGCCATACCAGACTGAAAAGAGATGGCCACTCTTACCAAAATGAATGTACCTTTTCTTGGTCAAAAAACAAACCAACCAACCAAACAAGAAGCTTTAGCCTGCCCCTCAGCTGTTTTAAATCACAGTACAGAATTAACTGGGGACAGTGCAGAAAATTACTGTCTGATTCACTCTTGCTGGCCCCAAGTGACATCCAGGAATTCATATCTGTGTTCCAGGTATAACCCCAAGGACATTCTGGAAAGTCACCATCTGTGGTGGTGGGCTGCAGCTCCTTGAAGCTTCCTTGCACCAGTCAATTCACACCCAGCTTTCTCACCCACTCTATGTTCAGGTAAGCAGTGGATACTCCAAGCATTCAACTGTCATTAAGGAAAAGCAGGTGGAAAAAACATGCCAGAAGGGACAGATGCAATCCTACAAGTCCCCAAATTAGATTTACACCTACTCTCTGCACCTGGTTGTGTGTCCACCCAGCACTGAGTTGGGTGAACATATTCCCATCTTTCTTTACTGCTCTTTGTCACAGAAAAGCAGGGTCTCAGACCTAATTGTAAGGTCCACAAGTGAATTACTCCTGTCAAAGGAGTTAATAAAACTTGGCACATCTGGCTCTACATTCACACATTCCAGTATTCAGCAGTCAGGACTGCCACTTCTGGAGACGCATCCTATTTTTTCTGGTAGTGGGACACAGGTCTTTCTCAACTCTACTGACATTTAATGATTCTCTTTGTTGCCCTGCTTGTTACTGTCAGGGCACATCGGATTCACTGCCATCTGAGGTAAGACTTGTTTTATGAGTCTGACAAGAAATGTTGAAGTGTCTGAGGTACTTTGGATAATTCATCTGAGAAAGATAGTGAGCTCCTTGCACAGGAAACATGCTAACCTGTCTGAAAGAACTACAGAGAAGCAACTGAAGAGAGTGTACATGAACAGAAAAATTCCAGTGCCATTCATTCAAGCAGCAACAACAGCATTTCACTTACCCCAGCCTGATCTTTCTCAGGTCTCCATGCACTGAAATACCTCCCAACATTCCTGATGACTTGAGCACCATTTTTATTTTCCCATGTTGAAGCTTCTTTGCCTCCTGCTGCAGTCTTCAACTCACTGGGGTAAAATGGGGTAAACTGGGGTTATATTTAAGTAGTATGCCAATTATTGCTAACTTAAAGCTAATGATGGGAGAGGTGGTTTACTTTGTTTGAATGGTACGTGAATCTGAACTGAGCTGGGTTCCTGATTAAGATTTGGATACCAGGCCTGGAGCTAGTGCCATGAGCAAGTAAGAACAATGGTAACGAACTCAGACAATAAGCACTGAAGGTGCGTGGGAACTGTAACCATGTCTTACTAGGTTTCTATGCAGCATATCAAATACAATGCTGAAAAGCTCTAGTTATGGGTGAAATAATGTGACTGTCCCCAAAAGCACTGTAGATGTGGTCAGTGCATATCAAAGGGCTGACTGATGATTCATGATCCATTTGCCTTCAACGTCAGGAAGGAGGCTGGGATGTGGAAGTAATATCCTAAGAGAACAGATAATGTTGGGTTACCCATTATTTCCATCTTTTTTCTACTTAGCATTGCTTTTTTCTTTTTTTTTCTTTTTTTTTTTTTTCCCAGAAATCCATGCCATACTGCCAATTTTCATGCAGTTACGCTTAAAAGGCTTGAATGTATTTTTTTGATCCCACTGTTTTAGGATTCTGTATTGCTACTAGGCTGGTGCAGAGCAGCTTGTCTACAGTAGTCTTCTGTGCTCTTCATCTTCCCATGATGCTTTAAACTGGAAGTTTGGACACTTTCTAGGTAATCCTACAAATGTCCACTAATAGCATAACACTTTTTCCTAGAAATGATTCGTACCGGGTGGTATGTTGAAGATCAGGCATGTTTTTGGTTACAGCTCTGAGCTTTGTCCTAGATTTCTCTTCTAGGTCCATCCCAGGATTTAGTTTTCTGTGCCTCAGTTCACCACTTAAACTGGCTTAATTCTGTGCTCTCCCATCTTTCTGTCTGATGTGCTTTTAAAACACATGATGGTGGCTGACTGTCTCTCTTCTGGTGACAAAAATGGCCTTCCGTGCTCTGTTGTCTCTTGAGTTCTTTGATTTACACATTGATTTCTACATGGCTATAGATATGTCACATTAAGGAAAAGCTGGTGCTTGGCAACACAAATGATCGCAACACATCACCTTCCCTTAATGATCTTGGCC
Source organism: Anser cygnoides (assembly GCF_040182565.1). Taxonomy (NCBI): domain Eukaryota; kingdom Metazoa; phylum Chordata; class Aves; order Anseriformes; family Anatidae; genus Anser; species Anser cygnoides. The sequence continues at coordinate 4,048,741 of NC_089885.1, read as the reverse complement.
AGACATCCACAGGTAAGGGGTGTAACTGCCAAACTGACATTTCCCTCAGGAAATGCTCTGTCCCTCCTCTGGTTCCCCCCTCCCCTTCATTTGGAAAATCTTTGATAATTAAATCACTGCAAAGGCAAGTGATCTGTTGTTATAATCCATTCGATAATTCAGCCTAAACCCCAGGTTTCTCTTTGCACAAATGGAATTTGCTCTGTTCACAAAAGATTGACTCCCAAGCTACCTGCTTACTCACACAACCCCTTTCTTAATTAGATGGCTGAAACTAGCAAAGCATGGCCTTCTTCCCAGCACAGATGACCTTAGGGAAACAAAAAGGCTTTTCATTAAAGAGGTCCTGGAGACTCTGCCATAAAGAAGAGAGATATATTCATTTCTGGAAGAAGATACAAAGATACAATTGCTGCTTGGTCACTTACTGTAGGCAGCATCTCCTGTTCTCAGGCAGCAGAGAGAGATGATGGGTTCAGCTGTCACACTGGGGACCCCTTATTCTGGCTTCTTACTTTTTTTTTTTTTTTCCATTATTCAGCTATGTTTCTCTTTACTTTAGTAGGTTTTGCTTGAAAGAACTGGATAAAGTTTTAAGAAGTGTTGTCTTGGACATGAAGAACAGCAAGACTTGGTCTGGAAAGCACAATCTTTTTCCTCTGTAGCTGAATGAGCTGCTCTGTAAGTGCCAGCAGACACTTTTTGCACTGCATAGTCCAACTACTCAAATGTGATGCAGCACCTGCAGGCAAGTTGCCACTTGAAAAATGAACCATGGCCATGATGATTTCTATTGCTGATGTCTTCAGATTAAGCTTGGATATTTTTCCATTAGAAATCATAGTGGTGCACTGGCTATTAGCTCCACATCCATATTGAAATGTTACACTAAGGATCCAGCTAAGGACTTGAGGATCTAACCATTCTTTTTGGCTTTCATAAACTACCAATCTATCTGAAAATAAATTTCACATATCCAGGGTATCAGGTCTGTGTTACCAGAGGACTGTACCTGGACTGAAGCAGGCTTTGAATTGCCTGGTGGGGAAGCAGTGTAGCTCCAAACCACCCTCAACCACTGTAACAGTGCCTGGTGCTCAGCCATGCCATGGAAGTTGTGCCAGTTGGAGAGCTGAAAGCAGGAGCAGAAGAAGAAGGAAATCATATGTAACAGGTTCAGAGAGAAAAGCTGCCATACCCTTTGTTTACTGCAACAGACATTTCTTTACCAGCCTTCATGCCTTGGGGACAACTAGAAAAATCTCTGTTCAATTGCCCCTGTGACCTGTAAAATGGACTATAACAACTTTCTGAAGATTTCACTTCTGCATCTGTAAGGGCTGGAGATCAAACTGCTGCATTTAGTTAACACTCCCTGCAAACCAGCTTGTTCTGAGCCACCCATTGCCTCTGAACTCAAAGCACATTTGGATTCCTAATAGAAACAGCTGTGAGTTTTCACTGAAAGTTTCCCTTTGCTGTATCCAGAAGATTCCCTGTTTCTTAGATGACACGATGGGGATTCCTTAGCAAGCCTTTTGAATGCCAGGGCTCTTTTTTCCTTGCCACCCATTTCTTGTTCAGAGCAGCTGTTGAGGTACAGAGGGTAGAACCATATTCTGTTTCCATTTATGTGTGAAATCCCTGCAGTGATAAAAGGTTGGTTCATCTCTCACCAAGTACAGGATCTGGCTGATATTTAAACTCACAGCAATAACAATTTCATTACCTTTGAGATTTCTGTCACTGAAAAAGAATGGATTGACATGCTAGAAGCCAAAAATATCACCCACATCTTCACTGCATATCCCATCACATTCTTTTATTTGGTGTCAATACTCATTTGCAAACAGCAGTAAGCATCAATAGGCAGTAATAAACAGGAATATCCAGTGACAACCACTTTGTATAGTAGATGCTAGCTGGAAGTTTCTAAATAACATCTAGGATTCATTGTTTCTGGATATTGTCAAGTATCCCAGGGCTCCAAAACATTTAGGAAGTTATTTAGACAATAAATACTACACAAGAAGTATTTATAAATTTATAATAGAGTAGAAGGAGCCCCAAAACTTTACAGCATGGAGCAACCACTAACCATCTGGAGTTGGCAAACAACCCAGGGGTAGGTTAGTGCCCAAGTGTTACTACTGAGGTTTTACAACAGCTTCAGAAAGCATCTGTCTTGCTGTGTCTAGGGGACACAGAACTGGATGAACCCTGACCTGACCTAGCTTTCTAGTTGTGGCCAGCCAAATCAGTGTTACCTGCTGGCCTTCTGATTGTCTGGTGATATAACTTTTCCTCCATAGAATCATCCCAAGCTAGCACATTTTCATTTTGGGGAAAAGGGCAAAAGTCTTTGTCATGTTTCATCTAAAAGACAGCTTGCCTCTTCCTTACAGAGAAAGCTTTGTTCTCATCTGCTTCCAGAGAAAGCATCCCAGCCCTACAGCACAGCAATATTGCATTAGCTTTCTGCAGGCATGACTCTCACATGCAGTTTCATAAACAGTAATTTTCTTTAGGGAGCCTGAGGGAAAGAGAAGGGAAAAATAGGGGAGAGTAGTGGGAAGACACTCACTAGACAACTTGACTTTTCAGGAAGATAGAGCCATAGGCTGATTTATATCCTTTTGCCAAGGAAAGGCAAATGTAGTTGTCCTGACTTCTATATTTATTAGACTCGAAATGCCATTCCTTGCAGCACAAAGATCTCAGCTTTTAAGAGCCCACAATAGCAGGAAAGTAAACCAGCATTCTTGCGTAGCAAGCTGTTGTAAAATTTAAACAGTATTCAAGTATTACAATTTATCTACCCTAGCCTAATGCTGGTAAACAGCAAGGAAATCAACCCACCCCATTTCCATTAAGTACTCTGAACAGCTCCACCTGGCCTCTGCTCTGAACCAATCCTTGCCAGCAAGCCTCTATTTAGCAGGTATGTAAAGCTTTACCAGGGGCTGTTACTTGTTATGTTCTACAGGTCAATTTTTGCTCTATTAGCATCAGGAGTCACTAAGAATTTGGACTTTAGATCCTATTTCTGTATATAATAAATAGCATTCTTTTAGCCTATGTTCCTGAAAAAAGTGTGTGTTGTCAGACAGTGGCTGTTCTTGTGCTGATGAGCTAGTCACAATACAGAGTTCAAATGTGAAAATATATTTTGGGCTGTGAAAAAGACCTAGCTTCACCTGTGTGCTTTTCGTACTGCAGCATCAGAATACCAGGTAAGGAAAACCTCTGTGATGGCTTGAGCCACTTTGGCTGAAGACAACAAGCAGAGTCTTCAGGAGGGCTGTATGCCAAATATTATGACTCTGGGCTCAATCAGTGAGAGAAACAAACTCTGCATGCAAATATGGCAGAAAATTATGCTGTGATGGCCCTGCTGTGCTTCTGGTGCTTGGGTCAGGGCATTTACAGTGTTCTGGAGTTTCCCAACTCAGTATAGGGGGATAAATACTTTCCAGAATGGTTCTTCAGCTTCTATACTTTCTTTCTTTTTTTTTTCTTATCCTCCTCTCTGGTAAGGTCACCTCTTTATTTATCTTATGCTAGCAAACAGACTGGAAATCAGCTTGTTTCCAGCATCTGCTCCTCTTAGGCATCACTTACAGCTTCTTTAAGAGTACTTCTCTCTTCCTTATTTTTTCTTATATGTCCTTTCCTTTCCTCTCCCTTCATTCTCTCCTATACTTGTGCTGATTGCTCTAACTCACCCCTGCTCTCTACCTCTTCCAAAGCATCACAGCTCTTCTGGCAGTGGGCCATCTAGCACTCCAGATGGCTGGCATTTGCTGCTTCTGCCACAGGCTGGGGTAACGAGCTAGCTATTTCAGTAACAAATCCAATGCAATTTGCTTCAGGGAATAGCTATACCAGAATGAGTTATTGCCCGCTTCATTTCTGAAGGATGTGTTCCCTGCTAGCAAAGACCCGTTTCATTAAGGTCCCTCTGAATCTACTCCATAACTCCCTGGCTGAGGTGTGGAGCAGCCTGGTTTCTCATGAAGGTATAGTAGTGCCTCTCCTCCGCTTTGGGACTGCTCACCCTTAGCATTATACCGCCCCTTGGCTGTTTTTTTTTCCAGCTGGTGTGTAGAACAGAAAGGAATCAAAAGCTCTTTTGCCAGCCTGCGCCATGATGCAGCCTATTCCAACTTGTGAATTCGTGTTGTGTGCTAGGTTTCAGTGCTCTAGAAATCTCTTATTTTCTTAGAATCAGGGTGTTAGGTCTTGTATATGACTAACTCTCCTCATGAATCCCATTTTGTAACTTCTGAACATTTTGCAAACAGCAGACACTTCGCAGTAGTTGAGCCAAACCAATGAATATTCTGGCTGAAACTGGATTGGGTATGCGCAGGGTAAAATTTTACCTTGAAACTAGTTCTGATCCCTGGGAAAGTGAGTGGCAGCACATGGAATGGGCAGGGCATGGTGATGGGGCTGTGTGTGGTGGGGGAAAGGGGTGTCTATAACATTATGCCTCTTCTTGGGTGTCTGTACTCTGATGGGTTCTAGATGAACTGGAGAGGAGAGTTTTGGTGGGGAGCAGCAAAGTTGAAACTGATGGTCAATTGCTTCCTAACAAATGCAGTCTGGTTTAGAGCTATCTACCTCCTTTTGGGGCAAAGGTGTACAAATGTATTTACTAAACATGAGTGTGAGAAGCAAAGGAGAGACTCTGAAACAGTTTCTCTGTGAGGGATGTGAGAGACCATGAAGAAACATAAGGAAAAAGCTGGGAGCTGCCTGCTCTGCTAGGAACAGTAACTTGAAGTTGGTATGGGAAGCCCAGGAGACGAAGATGAAGACTGTACTTGCAGCAGCTGTTTGAGACGTGTGTTTGTCCTGGGGCCTGTCAAGTACCTTATCACTCTAGCATAAACACAAATATACCACCTTCCACAAGACAGCTAGCGAGTTATCATCCATCCCTGTCACAGCGTGGGCTCACTCCTCTCTTAGAGACCCACATGACCTAACACAACCCCCTGCTCTGTAACAAATCTAATGTGCACAATGACACATCCACAGCCTGCTAAATCCTGCAGTGGATTAGGAATGTATTTATAGAAGCTGAAATGAATATTAACAAGCTGTCCTCTGAAATCTAATTGTGTCTCCTAAAATTGCTAGGTTTTTGGCCAACATAAATTAACATAAAACTACTGCTAACATCTCCTCTGGATGAGGGGGTGGAAAGCAGCCCTCCAACACAGTGACTCCAGATCCTAATTAAAAGCAGTAGTTCAATGAATGGGACCTCCTGTCTCCTCCCCTACTAATTAGCAGGATATTGCTGTAATCTCCTCCCTTGCTAGACAGCTTACTCATCTCCCCCTTAATGACTCCAAAATGGTTGCTTTTTCAGTAGTACTTCCCTGCTGAGTTCTGCTTGGGAGTTACCATTCTATATGGGAAAAAAATCATGTTTTTCAGTTCTTAAAACCTTCTCCAAACCAAAACAAAAACCTCAAGTTCCTGAAGCACGTGTCTGGGTTTAGGGTTTAATTGCTGGGAAGACTGATCGGTTTTCGCAGTCGCAGATCTAAACTCTCCCTTTGTAAATGCAAAAGCACAGGCTCTAGAAAAGGCTGGGCTCCCGTATGAGGGGAATAATATTCTGCTTGTGCTCTGTTTGTGGGGGCCAGGCTGGCAAGGCGTGGTCGGCAGGCAGCATCTTTCTCCTGGCTGTCAGCATCCAGCTCAGCTGCTGCCAGATACATGGATGCAGAGTGGGTTGTGGCTTGCCTGAATTTGTGTTCTGGCTCTGGTCCTTGAGGTTCTGATGTGTACCTGGACACCCTGTTCCTGTGTCTATGGGCTGGAATAAAGTGTTGCTCCTACTAAAGAAGCTTTCACTTTAGCTTTGCAAGGACCATCAGACCCATTAACCCCTAGCCTTTAAACATCTAGGAAGAATCTGAACACCTAAAACACTATTCAAAATGTTTTCTGCACATAAACCCTAAAATACCTCGTGCCATGAATTGTCAGAGGGAGGGAAATGTCTGAACAGTAATTTACAGCATAAAGTAGAGGTTCTCCTAGAGCTGGATAAAAGGAAACCTCGGGCATGGGGATATGTAGAAAATGGTCTGTGTGTGGCTGTATAATCTGCCTGAAATGCCAGTGTGTGTGAATTTAAGCGTGCACTTCAGAAGGCTCTGCTTAAAGGAAACTGCCCTTCTGCAAAGGTTTTGGAAGTAAAAAGGGAGACTGACCCTGAGCCATACCAATCAGTAGCCACCTGCGTGTGTGAGCTTCCCATGCCTTAGCACTGAGGGGCTACCACAAATTTTAGGGAATGAATTAGACTATCAGAATGGGTTGTTAGTAATACTGCAGAGGCATTTCTACCGCAGAGTGGCTGAAGTAAAGTCCAAACAGCTGGATATCCTCCAGAGCCTCTGATCTCCTTCCAAGATTCAATTGCAATGACAAAACTTCTCAGGTCCTCTTGCTGCCTTGCCAAGGCAGGAAGGCAGCTGCCTTGGGCTGCCCACGCTGCTGGCCAGCATGGCTCCACCAGGCACTGCAAACCTCTTAGTGGGTTGCCATCTGCTGGCACTGCCTCTAACTGCTTCCTACTGGGGGGAGCAAAGAGAAGGGCATCTACAAAGGGGGGTGTGGGTCAAGCAAGCCTGAAATGTAACTGCCTGATAACTTATTTTCTCTAAGTGTAAGCTCCTCAACCAATTGCCTGTGCTGGTTTAGCAGGCCTTGCACTAAGGAGAAGAAAGCTTTGTTGTCCCGTTGGGGACCGTTCCTAGGATCTGTTCCGATTTGAAATGATTTACCATCACCACCCAACAGGCTACATGAAACAAAACAATAATTTAGCTTCTGCAAAGCCTTCATTTCATCTGACATGAATCAAATAAGTCACATCACAATTAATGTTTTAATGTAATACTAAGCTAAAACTCTGCCTCTGGAGCTTGTTTCCTCACAGAATAGCTCAAAGCATAAACTGGTACAGTTTAAGCAAGGGGCATTCTGATTTTGAAGATCCTGTAATGGGAAAAAAAAAAGTTCCTTTTCCAGTTTAGGGATAAATCACTTAATCCTGCTGTGCAAACTGGAAAAGGTGTGTGTAAATCTGGCTGCATCATTGTCAAGAAGCAGCAGTCTGGGCCTGACCAACCACTGAGGATGATTTGAGAACTCAAACTCAGGCTCAGGTGGGCTTCCTGAGGCTGAGTTTGCAGGTGATGTTGTTAGGTTCTTGCAAATGTATAGTCTGTGCTGAAACTTGTACGAAAAATAGCCAGCTTATAGGAATTGGATTGCTACGAGGAAGTTAAAACAAGTCTATCAGATTAGTTCCTTGAATTAAATCATCGTAATTAAGTACTAGCTGTATTGTTCAGGTTTACCTGAATTTCTGGTCACAGGTGATCGCTTCTAGCAGGAAGTAATGTGATGCTGTGCAGACACTGCATGTTATGATGATGAATACTCATTATATGGCCATCAGTTCTGTATCTGGGTAAGGAACAGACCTCTGTGGATGCTACCGCTCACTGAGTTGAGGGGAAGTGACCATATTTTAGAGCTTGCAGTGTCCTTGCATAATTCCAAGGCAGAAAGCCAAGATCTTTCCTGTTCTAGCATCTTGCTTCTCCGCAAAGCGGGTAGGAGGGTGTGAAATGCAAAGTGTGTAAGGAGAGGTCATTCATTTCTTTTTTGCCACAGCAATTCATCTAAACAACCAGACCAGCTGTTATGCCTGCAAGTCCCTCCCGGCATTTCATGGCCCACAGCTACTGCACTGCTGCTGGAGCATGGTGACTGCTTATCAACCCCCGTTTCCTTCCCTTTCTTGCTAGGGACCAAACAGCACGTTTGGGAGCGGCAGTCACTCCTAACTGATTAACGCTTGAATAGGGATCAGTTTTTTCACTCCTGATGCTCAGTATTGCCACAGGGTGGCATCATTGTTGTCTTACAGACACCTATGGCCTAAGGAAGTGGCCCAAAGCAAGAATGGTTTGCACTGAGGTCCTGATGATGATTGCTGCCAGCAGATGAGCTCTTATGGGTCTCCGCAGGTCTCTGCTGCTTTGCGAGGCGCAGTGGAGGTACCTTTTGTGCACTGAACTTACACAGTCACTCTCATCTGTGGCGCACAGATATTTCCTGTCACATCTGCCAGCCTCACGGGGAACCAAAGTGCGCTGGTGCTACTTGCATTGTGAGAGTGATGTGTGCGTGATGTGGGTAATCCACTCTGTTGTGATTAGCACTGCCCACAGTAAAAGTAGCCCTCTCTCAAGGTCCCTCTTTCATACCTCTATAGAAGAAGCAAGGAAGGAGGCCTAAAATGGATATCCCAAAGTGGAATGTGGGAAGTACATAAAGTAGAGAACAAGAAATTTTCTCTAGCGTGACCAGCCCAGAGGTGACTGGGTTTGTATAGGCTTAAAAGTAAGGCAAGCCCTACTTTAATGACTGGCTGTCAGGGTTATGTCTGCAGAAGTAGCCCACAACCTGGAGATTTGGGCCAGTGACATGTAATAACTTTATCTTAACTTGGGGGGGAGTTCATAATGAACAGAACATGCATAATCTGAAGATGAAATGCCATCAGAATCAACAGTGGAGTTTCTGGTGTCAGCTTCAGGAGAACTTCTGCCTGAAGCCATCTCTCACTTGTCAGCACAACTCTGGCATGCATGCAGGGAGCAGATGAGCTGCTGAAGTTCAGATCAGAGTTTCAGTGCTTTTAAGTACAGCTATTTGGAAGGCAGTGTCTTGAAGTGTTTCCATACCTTAACCTTTGTTTCAGAGATAAAACCTACATGTAGCTCTTAGTAGGTTCTCAGGAGGTATCTAAAATCCCTGGATGCATTGATAGCTGCTAGAGGCAGGACTTTGCCTATCACATTTTTCTGAAACCTGCTTCCTTCACATGCTTAGAGTACTCAAGGATGCCTTGTACCACAAACAGACGGTGCTGCTGGCTCCTGCATGCAACGCCCAGCTTTCCAAAGCCTTGTAGTAATCTAGGAAATCGGGTTCAGTTTAGCATGGTGTCTGCAGAGTTGGATCTGGTTGTTGGAGAAAGCTGACTGGAGATGTCAGCTGTAGTGTATTTTTTTCAGCTATAGCGTATTTTTTTCATTCTGGCTGACTGTAATGAGTCTGTGTCCTTCTAGAGTGAGGGACTACATCTATGCAAACAAGAATGTGTTCATTGGTATTTTAACAACAATCTTTGTGTGCTCATGTATTCTAATTTGTATGGGGTTTTGAGCAGATAACATCTCAGATTAAAATAAATTTGTTAATTTCTGTATCTACCTTTAAATTTCAGTGTAGATTCAAAGCAATGATTATCAGTTTCTTAGATAAATGTATGCCTGAAGAAAAATAGCAAAATAGCTAAGCAGTATATGCAGCCATAAAAAAATCATTTGCTACTGTTCTCTGTGATTTTTTAGGGCAAAACAGGTTGGAACCATCCCCTGAAAGCAATCAGACACCAGCACAAAAAGCACTTTCCCACTCTGCTCTCTCCGTTCTTGGAGAGTGTAAAAACCTTTGAGCTGCCTCTATCTCAGCTGTTATACTAGTAGAGGTGAGCAAGCTGAATGACAATTATTTCTACTATGTAGCTGACAGCTCAGCATCTCTGCACAGCAGCTGAGCTCAGCCAGAATCAGCGCTCTAAATACTGATTGCTCATCTTCCAGCAGACAGGTTTCCTCAGAGCCTTCTACTTTCCCTGGGAGTTTGTCTCCCATGTGCTGCTGCTGGAGATCAGGTGTGTTGGCACAATCATGGGCTGAAGGTGAGCCCTCTACTAATAAGGGCTGTGTGCTCCAAAGACAGTGTGGGCATCAACTGAGAGTACTTATGGGCAATGTGTTAGGGTACGTGGATGTGAGAAATGCTTAGGACTATGGAAAAGGAGGATCTGTATAGGATAGGGACTTCTTCACGCACTGGAATGAGTTGTGATTCAAAACCAAGAGCATTGAGCTCGCCTTCCTACTCCTCTTGTAAACTTCGTAGGCCTGTAGTCTGCCAATCATACAGGATGATCATGATTTTCTTGCAACTCCAAAGTTCAAAATGAGCCTCAGAGGTTGAGAACTCCAGGTTGGTGTAATTTGTCCTCTTATTACTTATAGTCTTTGTCCTGTGCTGTGCTGAATATCTTCTCAGAGTTCAAAAGCTCCTAATGACTACTGAGGCCACAGAAGGCATTCTTCATCATCTGTTTAAAATTTTAGTCTTGTAGGTCAATTATCTAGAAACTTCTAGTCTTGGTCATGAGTCTACTGTTATGATGCAGCCCATGGACAACCTCTGTGAAAGGAGACATCTGGATTTCTTGTGGTCCCATCTGTCATGACCTTAGCTAGAACCTGCAAGCCATATATCATACTTAGTTTGGTCAGCAAAAATGTACTGTCAACCTCTGTGAGGCTCTGCATCTCCCCCAGGGTAGAGGCAATGTATGTGGCAGATGTTTCCATGGCTTTCTGCAAGCTTTGCAAATTGCTGTTAAGGAAAAACAGTGCCACTGGATTGCCACCAAAATTTGGCTTGTGGAACCCCCTGGATGTGGCAGGATTTGTATGGGATAACATGGGGTACTGTGGTGGGGGTGTTGCTTTTTCTGCTATCAGGAAATTTGTTTTCAGCTGCAGAAGAAAAACATTGATTTAGATGGTTTGCTTGTAATAGAGAGGGGATGAGCCAGATGAAACCCAGTGCAAAAGGTTTTCTTTGAATGACGGTCGTGTGTTTTAGTGCTTTTTCATATCTGGATGTATAGGGAATGTCTTCAGTGAGTCATTGAATTACTCATTATGAGCTGCATTGTTTCCAGATACTTACAAAGGGTTTATTAGCCCAGGGAATGGCCTTTTCACTTGCAGCATGCGTACTGTTGATCCCACAGAGCATGCATGGCCCATTTCTCCCAAATTTCAGCAGAAGTTTATCTGAAGCCAAAGTAATCTGCTGAAATTGAGGGGTGTTTGCCAAGGGTAGAGGGCTGCAGCATGGAAACATTGACTCAGCACAGCTGGTGGGATCTGGAGGCTGGCTCCAGAGCAGTGACAAGTCCCATCTGAGGGGTGCTGGTGCTGGGAGGTGCAGGTGAGGAGCCCCACACGGTCTGGCTGCTGGAGGTGGCCGTAGAGCTCAGCCAAACAGTTGGAAGCTTCAGCTTGCACCCTCTCCTCCTTCCCCAGGCAGAAAGCTTTGTCCCTGCTGCTCCCTGGGATTTTTAAAGATTCAGGCTATCTGTGACTTGAGTCTGAACCGCCTCTGCAGAGGTTACAAGGCTCAGAGTGGTGAAGCCATGCTGTGGAGGTATTCCTCCACCCTTCTCTCCCCAGCAGCAAGCTGACTTTGGCTTACTAGCATTGGTATTTAAAAGACTTTCAGATGTGTGTGGTCCCTGTAAAAATAAATCTCCAAAGGAAACAAATGTTATGTGGTGAAAGTCTGCCAAGTCCCCCTTGCTTATTAGCTCGCAGTATCATGTAGGAGGGACTTAACTCTATAGGTTAATACAGGATAGCTCTTCAAGGAACTGTCAGCTCCTCTGAAAATTCAGGCTTAAAGCCTGTTGCTCTATAGGGTCAAAAGTGAGCCGCTGGCCTTATGGGCCTTAGTCTTTGACTGCTCTGACACATTTAGCAGAGCCCTGAAATGATCACGTGTGATTTCAGGGGGCTTTGGCATATAAGATCTCATCAAACAAGGCTTTGAAAGGAGTGATCAAGGATGACATTTTGAAAGCAGTCCAAAAGCACAGAGGTTCAAATAAGAAAAGTAATTAAACATGTGCATCTAAATAGACTGACTGGAGTACGATGATCCAAGACTTCCTTCAAAAGCAATGATTGCTTGATTTAATTTTTTCCAGAATTCTCATCTGTGGTGCAGCCAGACTTCAGCTGCTTATCACCCAAACTTACATCCTGATGGGTAAAATGTGCTGTGCTATCAAGATAGAATTATTTTATAGAGCTCAGGATGGTATATAGCAAAGCAACAGGGTGGTGGTGTTGACATAGAAAGAACTTAAGAATGACTTGTGATGATAGAAACTGGATTTTCTACTTATATGTACAGAAGTTAGCAGAGAAGTAGTCACAAAATCCCTTTTACCTGCAGTCTGCTTCTCTCCAAAGTACCGCAGTTGCCCAGCAATGTCAACAAACACGTCTTCTTCCAGATTTAGTTACACAGGCAGAAGTTTAAATGCTAGCTTCCTGGAGGAAAGATGATTCACCTGATTTAAAGCAGATATTTTAATATGAAAAGCTAAATTTATCTTTCCCTTTTATCTAGATGAAGTTATTGATGGGAAGATATTTTCCAATTCTCAATATCTCATGCTGCCTAATATGGTTCAGATTAGTGTCTCAGAGGATATTCTCTTCTGAAGTATGTTTTGACCAGCATTAAACTCCTTGGGGGCTCTGAAGAATCTCATCTGCCTGACCAATAAAACCAGTCAGAAGTAGGCCCTTACACTCACCAAGAAAGGGGTTATTTCTATGCCACGTTGTGTAGCCCAGGAGCAAATACCGGGTTTCTTGCCAGAGTAGTTCTGCTTAAATCTGAATGCTTTTAAAAGCAAGTGCCCATGCTTCAAAAAGCTTCTGGCAGTGTCCTAAGCAAGCATGTCCATATCCACACACTTCATCTTCTTACCAGTGGGCATGGTCTCAAATGTGGAAAGAAGTCAAAAGCCACCTGTTAGTGCTGTCTGAGACCACGTGCTGTCCTCAGCATGCCCCAAACAAGTCATACTTGGGAGATAAGTTGTACGATTCCACCGACTTCATGAATTTTGTCATCCTGCCACGTTGCCCCTGACTAGTATCCAGATGCCTCAGACACGATCCCAAACAGTTTGCCTCTTCTGTGTCTAAGTTATGCGCACCACTGAAGACTAAGTTTGTTTTTCTCTGTTCTTGCTCTTACTGCACTTAGCACATGCATAATAATTTGTACCTTTGCATTTAAAAAATATGAATACATGTATAGTTACAACAGTACTATAGGTAAGAATTGATAATCCTGGACTGATTAAGCACATGGTGATGCATGTCCAGATATTTTCGAATTTGGGAATGGGAAGGAGAATCCTTGAACTCTTGCATCTGCATGTAGAGACCTACTGACATGCCCTGAGAAGCACAGTTCCTGCTCTCTCCTGTGGTCCCCTCAAGTGCTAGTTGCTGAGGAAGGAGAGCAGATCTGTGGCTTCCTCTTTAGTGATCCCACCAAGCACAAAGGGGAGCAGCCGACAGCTTTTGCAGAGGGTGCAGAGGAACCTTATATGAATAAAAGGATGGTTTCAGGAAGTAAGGAAACTTTACAAATGTCATGTGTGAAAGTTGCTGGGGAAACAAAGAGGAGCTTTTAGTGGATTTGTCAGCATTCCTGGACTGTCATATACAAGGCAGACAAAGCTGGAATAAATACTAAATTTTTCTGTATAAATGAGTAATGCGCCAGAATGACAAAATCTTATGTTTTCACTCAAAACAGACACAGCATTGTTAGGAAAGATTTCCTTCTACAGATGGGTAGACCCTCCCATTTCCAAGGCTTATTCTTTTCTAACATAAAGAGGGGACCAGCACCAGCAGGGTCAGGAGTGGGGCTTGCAGTGTTGCTCTTCCCCTGGCAGAATGGAAATCTTTGTCCAGAAAGCAGGTGAAAGATTTTGCTGTCTCAGGGAAGGAGCCTCTTGCGATTTTGCGACAGCTGAATCCTTCTGCAGTGGAATCTTCTCTTCGTTTGGGATTTGAGCCAGGCTGAATCTGTTGGGTTAAGCTTGTGGCGATTGACTCCATCCCCAACCCCTTTGGGTACTTGAATGAATTCAGAGCCCTGGCTTTGGCTTATGTCCAATGTTAACGGAGAAAAATTATTCAGGGCCACTGCATGCAGAACCACCAAGTGAATTGTCTCTTCCTGCTTGCCAGTGTAAACCATGAATGCTGTGTAAAACCCATACAGCAGCAAGACTGGGCCCAGTGCCACTGGTCAACTGTTTTCTTAGTTGCTTTCCTAACACACTGGCGTCCTGTGCCAGCATCGTAACACATCGTAGGCTTGTAGCCATGACCTCCCTGTACTGGTAATCCTATAAAATTGGTGCATCAGTCTAATTAAGCTCTTTTTTTCAGTGGGGCCAGATGCTTTCTTGGTGAAGCTAGAGCTAAGGAGAATGTTTTTCCCTTCAGAACACAGGCTCCAAACTTGCCCCTTTAAACTCTTTGTTTACCTGTCTATTAACATATCCAGAGCTGGAAAGAACACACCCTGTTTTTTTTCCCCCCTCAGATACAGAGAAGACTACAAGCAGCTGAATGATGATAGAGTAAAACCCACCGAGGCAAAGTTACCATGAAGGGATCGAACAAGGCACTAGGACCTAGGAGGCGTCTCATCCACCCTGGCAGGAATTTCTTGCTTGGAGCTCAGACAACAAAGGCAGAGTGAGCCTGGTTTTCTTTCTCTCAGCATCTCCACCCTGTGCGCTGAAAACCGGTGAGTAGAGCTCTTTCGAGTGACTTGCATGCAGAAAAGTAACAGATGTCAGATGGAAGGAGGAATCTTTCTCTTAGTATCTTGCAGCATCTGCAAAGCATTTTTAAAACAAAACCCCTGCATCCTCTGATTCATTCCCAAAGTTGCTTGGATGTTTCATTGTTCAGCACATGACACAAGCCTGAATCTACCCCAGCTAGCATCGTGGGGAAAACGTTCTGAACTTGGGGTTTCTCTATGGATTGCCTGCATTGTCATCTGCTTTACCGCAGGCTGGGGACAATGATTTTTCACGTACAGGTCACGGTGACATTGTAAAATGCAGGCAAGCAGCTCAGTTTTGGCAAATGTGAGGGGCGGGGAAGAGATAGCAACAGCTTTTCCTACATTTATACCTGGCTGCCGAGTGCGGGCTGTGAATCCAATTCCTGCCCCGTGTTAACATGCAAGCAACATACATGAGTTGCATGTTCCTGGCTGTGCCAAGGGAGTGGAAATCTTTCTGTTGCAGGGCTGGGGGATTCCTCCTCCTTTTGTGTTGGGGTTTGGTGCGGGAGGAAGGTTGTTCTTGGGTATAAACTAAGGGCTATGCAGAAATTCCTGATTAATGACTGTCAGCTCAAGTCCCTGCTTTTCTCTGCTCTTCCCCTGCGCTAGGAGCCCCCTGTGCTCAGAACAATGAAAGGTGAGCTGGCAGGGGCGGCGTGTCCCTTGGGCAGGGGCACTTCCAGCAATTAAATCACTTAAGGCTGGAAGGGGGTTGGAAATAGCCCCTTTATTTTCTCCTCCTCATTAAACGGGAGCAGAAATGCAATTCAGAAGCGGCTCAGGCTGCTGAAAAGAGCTCATAGAAGCCTCGTTTCAATGACAGATTTTTTCTTTCCAGTCATTTCTTCTTAGAGATGTAGGCTGGTCCTGGGAATTGATTGATGGGCTAGGAGGGGGCTGCGGATAGGGGGAAGGGTGGGCTGGATCTCATTGCTAACCCTTATTGAACAGGCTGTCACAAAGAAACTGCTTATTCCCCTGTGACCATTCTTTCATAAATGCCAGTTTATTCTAACGTTAAATATTCAGATGCTCTGGTTCCTTCCGTGATTCGACAGATTGAAGGGCTGACTCACTGGGATCTCCTTGTTTTCTGTTGCCAAAGGAAACCTCACAGGGCTCAGAGGTTTAATTCATTGCCAACCGGTGTTTGGATGAGTTTTTTGGGGCCGAGCTGCAACTGTCATGTGTCCCTTTTGGCCCCGAGTCCCCTTTTACTGCACTTCGAAAACTCCCAGGTGCAGGAGCAGACTGCTCTCTAGAAATGTGTTCCCTGCCCCCAGTAGTTGGATCCCTTTCAAAACGCCAGGACCACTCCTACCCTCAGCCCCTAGAATCGATACAAATCTGGGTCAGGGGAGGGGACGCTTCCCAAATACATCTGTCCTGCTCCAGACACAGCGCTTGCATTAGTGTTGTTTTTCTCTGGCTTGTGGCTCTGCTTGGCTCTAACCTGTCCCCTTCACACTCTTTCTCTCCCCATCTTCCTGCTCAGCTTCAGATCTTTAGGGTTCACCAAACTATGGAACTTGATTTTGGACACTTTGACGAAAGAGACAAGGCGTCCAGAAACATGCGAGGCTCACGTATGAACGGGCTGCCCAGCCCCACTCACAGTGCTCACTGTAGCTTCTACAGAACCAGGACCTTACAGGCGCTGAGCAATGAGAAGAAAGCCAAGAAGGTGCGTTTCTATCGCAACGGGGACCGCTACTTCAAGGGGATTGTATACGCTGTGTCCTCTGACCGCTTCCGAAGTTTTGATGCTCTCCTGGCTGACCTGACCCGCTCCCTGTCCGACAACATCAACCTGCCTCAGGGAGTCCGCTACATTTACACCATTGATGGGGCGCGGAAGATCGGGAGCATGGATGAGCTGGAGGAAGGTAATTAGCATCGCTGCCTGGTGCAGTGAGGAGGCGGGGTGAGGAGGGGGCTGCACCACTCAGTCTGCTGCTAAGGTCACGTTTCCTAGGGGCTCGGGGATGCTTCTGCCCCTCTGGGCTGAACCTGCCCAATCTCCTTTTACCCCTGGAGAGGTGCCAGCCCCTGGGGAACACCTGGCAAGCTTAATCTGGAGCAGATGTGGAGCTGGAGGGGCGTGTCTGTCTCTTGGCGAGACATGGCTGTATCCAGCGCTCAGGGGCCGTCTGAGGGTGTCCCTGTGGCTGTCCAGGCTGCGAGGGGGGGTCCCACTGGGGTGGATAGGTGTGAATGGAGAAAGGGGAGGTGCTGGGGGTGTCCTCTGCTGGGCTTGGAGGTACTGGGGGTGTCATGCAGCGTGTGTGTAATGGTGGGTGGGCTCATGCAGTGTGCGTGATGGGGGTGGCAGGGATTTATGAAGTCTGGGGGGTGCATCGGGGGGCTCATGCACAAGGTGTGTGGGAGGGCGTGGGCTGGGCTGTGCAGGGGTGTTGGGAGTGGAGTAGAGTGTTGGGGTTCATGCAGGGTGCCCATGGTGGGGGCGTGGAAGGGGTGTGTGAGTGGTTCACGCCGCATTTGGGAGTGTGGAGGGGTGTGTCGGGCGCTTGCGCAGTGTGTTGGGGGGTTAATGAACAAAGCGTGTGCACAGAGATGGATTTTAGGGGGTTGCACTTGGCAAAATTTGGGGATTTACACATTTGTGTGGAAGAATGTGCAAGGAGGGTTAACTGCGGAGGAGGCACTGGGATTCCTTGGGGGGGGGTTCATGCTCGGGGTGCACTGCAGTGGCTGTGTGTGAAAGGGAGAGTGCCGGGGGCTCCTGTGTGGAGCTGTGTATGGAGGGGAGGTACAAGTGTTCAGATGGGGGGAGTGTAGGTGGGTGTATCTGGGGAGTGCTTCTGCAGGGACTGTGCGGTAGGGGCTGCTGTGGGGTGGGCTGCTGTGGTAGGTTTGTGGGGAACTGTGGAAAGGCATCTAATGCATGGAAGATGTGAGTGTGCAGGGGATGCTCAGGGCAGGTTTGAGCGTTTCCTGCTTCTAGAGGGGCTGGCAGTGTTGCCTGTTCCCCTGGGCATCACTTAAGCTGTGGGATGAAGGATGAGACAAAAATCCATCCTTCTGTCTGGGATGAGTTTGCTCCCACGGAGCTCAGTGCCCCCTGTGTCTGTGTGTGGGGAGCTCCCTCTGCAGCAGGTGGGTGCTGCCAGGAGGATGCCCAGGATGAAATTGCTGCGTGGCCGTGCTCTGCCGGCGGCACAGCCTGAGCAGGGTGCGTGGAGGACACCCACAGCGACTGCTTTTCTCTGCCTGGAACGGTTCAAATACTCCATCCTTTGTCTGGATGTACCCTGTTGCAAGAAAAGAGGTGCTTTTCCCTGGTCTGTTTCCTTCCAAGCAGATCACCTGGCTGATTTGGCTACTTTAGAAAAACCACAGGGCTTTTGCTGTTAATAAGACAATGGCTGTGAGCCTGTGTGAGCCATGGAACTGCAGGGGCAGCCTCAGCAGCGAGTCATTGTGTGACCTTGACTTGAGCCTCTTTCCCTAGGTCTCTCTATCTGCAAGTGGGATACTCATTTCCCCAAGATACTTTGTGGGGAAAAGCACACAATGGAATGATACCAGTTTTCGTAGAAGATTTTTACTGGGAACAAGTTGGTGCCTTTCAGAGAGCTGACGCAGTCCTAGTGGAGTTATTCTCAGCTGAGTTACCATACAGCTGTCAAATGGAGGTGTGGCCTCCCTTAATTCTAGAGATTCTGTTCTTTGTTTCTGTGCTCCCTTTAGTATGGCTACAGCCTTTCTCTAATGACAGCTCTCAGTCCTGCTTGTCCTAGGTTTTGTGTATGTCTTCAGGAGTAACTCTGTAGGAGAAAATGCAGTTCTCTTACACCCTTCCTGCTTTCTGTCATAAGTTAACGGGCCTTTCATTATTATGCCTGGTTTTCACTTTTTTCTTTCTGCAGATAAGTACTTAATTCTTGAAAAAAAAAAATATATATATTTTTACTGGTTGGGGTACAGGCAGGATGTGCTGACATTTGGGTTCTGCCAAAGCAGTAGCTGGAAGCAGCACTGAAGACGTGTCACCAAAACCAGAATGGGATTGTGTTGTGGTATCCCCAGCAGAGCATCAGCAAGGAAAATACAATGAGCAGAATGAAAACAAAAGAATCCAGTGTCTCAAAATGCAACAGCAGATCTGTATGCTGTTATTGACTGTTTAATGATAACATTCCCGTACTGCTGGAATGCCCCATGCATCTTGTAGAAAAGCAATCTTGAAGAGACGTTGCTTTTGATTATTAATACTGTGGTTGCAGCCAACCTTGTGGTAAGCTATGCTATTAGCTTGGGTGTTCGCATAACTGTGTGCTAGGTACACATGGGAACAGAACGTCAGAGTATTTACACTGTGGCATACAAGCACAGGATGGGTACTAACAGTATGTTTCCCATATAAATTAGCTTTCTAGTTGGGGACTGAGAGCATCTAAAGCAGTTTAAGTTGTGATTTTAAGTTGTGACTATTCTTGTAATTTCCAATAAACAAGTAGAACCTAGGAAAAAAAGTCATGAAAGAGGGGTTAATCTCCGTTTGATCTGCAATCGCTTGTAAATTACTAATATTCTTTCATATCACACTTCGTACTTGATTACTTCAGCATGATTAAAAATGTGTATATGGTGTAGCCTGAGTGCACTTCTTTCTGTAGGGTAGAGGGGTGATATTGCATAATGTCAGTAACCTTGAGACAGCATGTATTTCAGGTGAACAAAAACACTCGGTGTGCTACTAATTAAATGGTCCTTGGAAGTAACCCTTTTGGTCTCCAGAGCCAGACTTTGTAGGCTTTCCTCACCTGGCATTAGGGGCCTTTCTCCTGAAGTTCTGGATAAATGTTTTACTTCCTAATCTGTCAGAAATGGAACGAGTGAAATCTCTTCTATTCTTCTGATCACATCTCTCCTACCCATCAGTTGGGATGTGCCTCCTGGTCCTTTCCAGTACTGAACCCTAAAACCTTCTCATTTTGGAGGCCCACCAGGACTCTGCCAACTACAGAGTGCTTTCTGCTGCCTGCTGAGCTCTCACCTGTCACTGCTGCTTGTTCCATGCTGCCTCCTGTGCCAGAGTTGTCTATGTCCATGTCTCCCAGTGACCTTCTTTCAAAATCCACCATTGTTTTCTCTCTCCCTTTCACTTATAATGGCAGTCTTCCATCACTGCAGTCATTATCTTAATCTTGACCCCCCAGTTTTCATCATCGGTTTTAACGTATCTGTAAATAGTGCCCAAGTACATGCTGCCATTTTCTAGGACTGCATTCCTCCTTAATCTACATGTTGCTTTAATGCAATACAGCATCCTATTACTTCCCTCTTACAGCTGATCCTGACTTATTGGTCAGTTGCTGACAGCATCCTCTACTGGCACGCTCTCTTTGCTAAGTCAGGAGTGAGTGTTGGGCCCAAGTGCTGCTATCTAGCATGGTTGTTCTGGTCAATAAGTGAATCTTGGAAAAGAGCACCAGCTGAACTTCATATTATAAGGGGTTCTGGTGACTGAGGCTTTAGGACATACATGAAGTTGCCTTTATAGATTACTGCTGAGCTACCATTGTAACAGTTAATTCTGCATCTGGTGCTGTGAGAACTTGAATATGAAAGATGATAAAAAGGAAAGCAGCCATCTTTTCCAGCCTTGTTCACGTTGATATTAGGGCAGCTTACATTGTCATTCAAGTTTCTACTAAAATCCTCGTGCCTTTGACGGGGTGACTTGTTCCTTGGTTCATTTTGAGCACCCACGTGCTTATAGACCCATTGCAATGAGATGGCAAATCCTCCCTGCCTCAGCTCTGACTGCTCTTTTCCTTTGAAAGGAGGGCTGGATAAAGGTGGAAGCAGATGCTACACACTGACTTCAGCAGCAAGACGTCTTCAGAAACTCCATGCTCGGCTATGTGTTCCGAACTCGGGTTGCAACTTCTTGTCTCCGTTGTCCCACAGATGAGCTCTCTGTGGGACAAAAGATTATTTTTAGTCCGCTCCATAATTCTGCTGCTTTCTTGTGTGGCCCCACTAGCTTTTTCTTGACATAATGCAAAGGACGGTGAGCTGTGACTCGAGCCGAAGCCCAAGCCCAGGGCAGACGCCTGGCTGTTGAAGGCAGCACAGCCCTGAGTTAAATTCACCCCTGGTGGAGGCTGTGATACTTCAGTGAAGCAGGGAACTGACACTTCCCCCAGAAGCTGGATTCCCCACCTTGCCCAGGTTAATGTTTGTCACTGCTTAGAGGCACTGACCAAACCGGGCATCCTACTGTGCAAGGCACCATACAAATGTGTACGAAGAGAGCTTCCAGCCCAGGGAAGTTACAGTCTGAACATGTCAAGGTGGAAGAAGTTGTTATTACTGCTGAGGAACTGAGATGCAGAAGGGCAGCCTGACTTGTTTGTCCTAGTTCTGTAAGAGAAAAAGATGGAAGTCAGAGCTCTGAGCTTTCTTGTTCAAGTGCCTTCATTTGTTTCCTGAGTCTTTTTCAGGGTCTGGTCAGAGGTCTGGAGGTACTTGCATGGTTCAGATATTTTATTAAAAGTGGACTTTGGACCTATTTCTAGAGGATGATTTCATGTGAAGAAAAGGTCCTTTGCAGGATCAGAAATAAGTGTGAAGTAAGCATTTACTGAATCCAAATATAGTATAGGCATGGTGAGTAAAGGCAAAAATGCAGACTGTAGATGGAAATTAATACTTGAGAGACAACAAGTAGTTGAAGCTGTAGAGATTTTCCCTTCTGAGCTCCCGGTGTGCTCAGGCCATTAGGCAGGGCAGAGCCCCCCTTGTGTTGTGGTTGGAGTGCCCACATAGTGGATTCATGCCCTTCTCCTATGCTGGGCTGCTCTAGTCTGAAATGAGTTTTTGCCTCAGTTTAAACATTACAAAAAGCTGAATGGATTTTTTGTTTTGCTCAGTGGGGTTTAAGTGCAAACGTTCTTGGGTTGTGTGAGATATTCCAGGAAGTGTTTCCAAGCTTTTGTATCCTGTCATGCCCCAGGGAGTCTTTTCCAAAATCTTGTCCAGGAGCGTTTAAAGTAATCACAGGAGAGGATCCACCCTGGAGCTGTACAGTGCCTGGTGTGCGCTGGGAGTGCGGGGTTTGTAGGAAGCATATTGAAGTCCCCACCCAATGTGTGTGTGTTGCAGTTTGTATGGAAAGCTGAAGCTCGTGTAATCCAATATTGAAGCCTTGGTAACTTGTGGGATTGTTTTCTATGGCTGTTTTCCTAAGAGCTTGGCTAATTACATCCCTTATAACAAAACACCTTCTTGTGGTTCTATTTCCTTGCTCATCCTGTCCATCACACTAGGAGTGGTATGGTCCCTGCAGGTAACCTGACATGAAAAATTCCTTTTGGGCATCACGTGGCTGTGAAGGCAATTTGGTAATCATACATTTCTTTTTTTTTTTTTGTTTTTTTCAAGAGAACAAAAGGTGCTTCTCTCATGGGAGAGCTCCCCGTGGAACAGCCAGAGGAAGGAAGCTCTTCCATGGTTCATTTTACCATGGTGGAGTAGGTCTTGAAGCAGAGGAAGATCATTTTTAATCCATAAAGTAGCAAGAAGTTCATGCATTTGATTTTAAAGGCCTGCTTTAACACAATATATAGTGAACTCTGCAAGGCATGCAGTCCATTAAATTCCTACTGGAATAATGGTAAATCCCATGAAACACGAAAGCTGGGCACAGTAGCAAAGTCTAAACTTTGAGACAGTAGAGCTAACAACCAAAATAGTTGACTGCAGCCCACAGAGACAGTTTTTGGAATAACTGTTAGCAGTTGCACTTTCAAAATGGCCTCAGTCCAGCTTTTCCCATTTTTCTCCACTTCTGCATGTAGTTCATTACACTTGAAAACTTGCTGGTGCATGCAAAACTTGCTGGTGCATGCTGAGAAAGGATAACTTTTTTGAAAGCGCAGCCTGTCTTATTTAGTATTGTCAAAAAGAGCTGCTGTAAGAGGGTTGAAGGCTTAGCACTCATCTTGAGCTTAGAATCTCACTAAGAAACCTTCTCTAAGGCAAACTTTATCTATGCTGAGATCATCCCTTCTGTAGGAGCTGAATAATCGCCTTGTGCTTCTATCAAGTTGGTAGCACAGTAACATGTAATGCACTTGTAGCCAGAACAGTTGTGTGATACGAGCCAAGGCTTCAAATAGCAAATGTGCTGATTATGACCTAAGGTCAAAGCTCTGCTTGCCATCCATCTATTGCTTAGGGCAGGACAGAAGGAACAAATAAATGCCTTGGCTGGTTTGGTGGCACAACAGAAACAGTGACACCTCTGGAGTACGCTGCTGTGATGCCAAGTGCACATTGTCCTGCAGGGCTTTGGCTTCGCAGAAAGGGCATCTTGCACTGACCCGGCACTGCACGAGAAAGCTGCTGTCCTTATCACCACTGGTGTCATGCTTGCAGTGCAGTATTCAGCAGCAGTTTGGGTGTTGTCAGGGATGCTTCTTGCTTTTACTGAAGCCTCCTAGCTCTCATACGAGTCTCTCTCTTTGGGGCTGCTGCTCAGGGTTCTGTTGGAAGCAGTGAAATGGCTGTTCATCATACCTTCTCATGGCTTCTAGCTGTGTTTCTGCACATGTACACAGCTGCTTGCTGTCTAAAGACGTGCTCCTGAAAATATTTGTGCACAGATTTTTATATTCAGGGCTGGCGAGCAATGTACTTCTTGGAGCCATTTATTTTGCTCGTCTGAATCTCCTATCTGCTTCTTCCCCTTTCTTTGTTATGCTGTGCACTTCTACAGCCATGCTGTGCTTATCAGGTACACTTCTGATGGAGCTGTACACCTTGAGTTCTCACCATAGGCTTAGCACAGATGGGTATAGCAAAGAAACCGCTCCTCTCTGATCGAAATATCCCCCATGAGATTTCTCTCCTTAGAGATCCTCTGGCCACAACACGTATTCAAAGCTGGAAAGTTCTTGTGACTTCAGACCATTTTTATTTGATCCTGCTACTACCTTCTGGTAAAATTTGTGTAAAACTCAGCTGTAGGAAGTAAAATAGCAAATGTTCCAGGTTGGCAAATGGTAAAAGGGATATGTCTTACTGAGGGACTTCAGTTATGTGGTTATTATTTGAGAGCCATAAACTGGGTTTGGAAAGACATAAATTGTAGTTATCTTTAAATGAAATTAATGCTTCAGGTTACATCTGTAGGTCAGGGGAAGAAGGAAATGCCTCTTCCCTGGAGCGATACTGCTATAACGAAATGATGCTGAGAAGAACTGCTATTCTGAAGGGTAGAGCCACATCACTCCAAGCAAATTTCGGGCCAGTTTTAGAATTCAATAAAATATCCGCTAAGGGTTGGTTACATGAAACAAAGTGAAAAAGAGCTGATTGGATTTTCCACTTGTGACTGTGAGTGTAATCTGAAAGTGTGTATACAACTACCTAATACTGCATTTGTGGAAACAAAGTCTAGGAGAGGAGTATTGCCTTATGCCATTATTGCCTTCAGTGTGTGCTGTTCTAAATACACTGGACAGCTAGCTCTACTAAACAGACCAATAATCTCTTTCGCTTAATATAAAATGTCAAACTTATTCATAGAAAATATACTTTAAGACCTCATGGTTTTATAGAACGCAGCACAAATACATACATTTTTTGTTGTTGTATCCCAAAGTATGTAAACAGCTTATAGTCAAGCCTGGCAGCCCTTCAGTAGCAGGTTTTGCTACTTCTACTTTTCAGGTAGGGAAGCAGAGGCACAGGTCAGGAGCTTCCACAGGGATGCCTGGGGCAGAGGTAAGAGTAGTACTCAAGTCACTTATTCCTAGTATTGCATTTAAACACAGGAATCCCTTTTCTCAAAGCATCATGTTACTGTTCCGTTGAGCATGCTTCCAAAAGCGCCTCTGCCTGGGAGTTATTGGCTCAGGGAGGCTCAGGTTCTTAGAGTTAATTCCCCAATTTGAGCATCCCAAACTCTTTGCTGTGCTTCACACTTGATTATGAAACTAGAGAAGCACGGGCCCCCTCTGCACCAGATGTCGCTTGGCTGAAGCAGATAGATAAACCACAGCTTATCACTTATTAATGAGAAAGATTTATCAAATTGAGTGCTTTTGAAAAAACAATCTATTTCCAGTGAGAATTCCTTACAATGTATGGAACACTTTGGGGTATCTGTGCTTCTGTTGCGTCCAATTTGAGAAATGTGAGACACTAAGGAGCTTCAGCTATGGGAACTTCATAGTTTGAGTTTTTTTTCTGACAGCAGGCATGCCCCAAATATAGATTGGTATTCTTTGGTCAGGCCACCAGAGCCTCCTGATGGGGTTATGTTAGTGTGGGGTACACGAGTTGAAAAAATGCCCAACTAATAGTGTTCATCATGAAGCCAGCTTTCTGCATTCTGTATTTCTGTTGTATTTCTGTTCTTCCTTCAGAAGGGAAAACAATACCTCCTTCTTGGTGATATATGATTTCGGTCACTACACGGCTGCAGAGACAGAAGAGCTGCTGCTGGTGGTGTAATCACTGTGAGCACTCACCACTTTCTGGCAAACAGGATATGAAGTCAGGGGAAAAAAAAAAACGCAAAACTAGCAACCATTCTGCATTGTTTCAATGGCTGCTAGTGAAATCAAACAGAGTAGTAGGAAGGACATAAGTACTATGTATCCCTTTGTTTTAAGCCTATTAAAAGGTTTCTATGGCATTATATCTGTTAGTGGTCTTTCCATGTAGTCTTTGAAGGGATCATAGGAGTATGTCCATCAAAAATGCAATTTAGTCAGCTGAAGAATAACTACATGAACACTGTGTACCACGTATGTGTTACATGCCTGGACCATAATTTTTTTGTGGAAATTGCTGGGCTCTTTGGAAATACATACTTATACCTTGGCTGATTAGACGTCAGATCCTGTCCTAGAAGATCCCCTAGTAGAAAGCAAGGTTCAGGTGCTGGGCAGACTTTTCAAAGTTATCCAGGCCACAGAGTTTGCAGTAGGTAACTGATAAGGAAATGCAGCTAGTCTGTATTTGCAGAAGGATTTTTTTTTTGTTATTCAAAATAGTTAAATCTATATTTTGATTTAAAAGCTATCACATTGGCTATCACATTGTTTAAAGAACTTCGTTCTGTAAGATCAGTCCAATAAAGTACCAAAAGAAACTCCCTAAGATCCTACACGTACCCATGTTATGCCTTCAGTTCCTATTAAAATTTTATCTAATGGTGAGACAAAGGACAAAAGCTTCTTCCTCTAGCAATGAGTGTTGTTTTTTTTTAGTGCATCCTCAAATGCTCAGCAGCCTGAGTCATTTCAGACTAGACAGCTACATTCTCTTAGGGAGACTGTTTTTACAGTCTCATTCTAGTAATAAGTCCTCTAGGATCCATCAGGTTTGCAGGCCCCAAAGAAGATCCTACAAATCCTTCTTTAAGGTGATCTTAAAACCTTAGGTAGATAGGACCCTATAAATTACAGACAAAGCTTGAAACTAATTTTGGATGGGATATATATATATTTATATATATTTTGTGAATTACTAATATGACTGTGCAACATTTAACCCTTCTCTACTATGTCTAAATTTGGACTGAGTGTATTTTTGGTTGGTACCAGCCATTTTAAAGCAAGCAGTGGTATTTGGTGTAGTATTCTATCTCAGCTGCCAGTAGGTCTGACTTCTAATAGACCACTGACACTACAGCGAAGCATATTTGTTCTGCCTGCTAGCTTTATCAAAGCTGCTTTTGGTAGATATTATTCAGTACTGGATTTTCATCATTCTTCAGCCTTGACAAAAGAGGTACCTTGTGGATGGATGTTGATACCCTCTTGGCAAGGGGTGACAGACTGTAGTAGTAGCTAGGTCTGTAAAGATGGAGAGGGAGCTGGCAGATTTACAAAATAATGTAGGCGATTAAATGAATTAGGTGGTTAGGAGCTTTTAGACAGCTTAGTTGCATCTTCAGGTACCTAATATCTTTACAATTCTCAATCTTGTTTAACGCCTGGTTCACATGACTGAGTGATGGTGTGTATTTGCCGATGCAAGTTGTGTGACTTGCTTACTTTCAGGAAATGCTAGATTATGTTTCAAATAAGCATAAACATTATAAAATTGACCTTTAATAACAAGCTGACATGGAAGTTCTAATGAAAAGAATGAGTAATGTTTTGCATGGTTGATGGGAGAAAGATGTGTAGTTTCTGTTTCTCAGGAGTCTAATGGTAAGAACTGTAGAATTAGACCAGTGTTTGTTTCTTTCAAAAGGTGAAAGTTATGTCTGCTCATCCGACAACTTCTTCAAGAAGGTGGAATACACCAAGAATGTCAATCCTAACTGGTCCGTCAACGTGAAGACATCCGCCAACCAGAAAGCACCTCAGTCTCTGGCCAGCAGCAACAGCGCCCAGGCAAAGGAGAACAAAGATTTTGTGCGGCCCAAGCTGGTAACCATCATCCGTAGCGGGGTGAAGCCCCGGAAAGCAGTCCGTGTTCTCTTGAACAAGAAGACTGCCCACTCGTTTGAGCAAGTTCTCACTGATATCACTGAAGCTATCAAGCTGGAGACAGGAGTGGTCAAAAAGCTGTATACTTTGGATGGGAAACAGGTAGGAGATTTTACAGATGTTGCCTTTTTATTTTCCTCTTATCTTGACACTTTGCTGACTAAGAGCAATTTTTGAAGCCTAAAATTAACCTGAGATGATCACTGCCATCTGTTCTCTTAAAATTCAGACTTCCCATGCCAGTGGTTAAGTTGCTAAATTTTCACTGATATTAATATCAAGTAAAGAATGCAGCCAACCGTCTGAGTGAAACAGATGCTTCGTCCTGCACGCCAGTGTGCAGTGCGTGTCTTCCGGACTAGCTAAATAAATAACATGGGGAGTTCGGCTCACAGCCACCAGTTGATTTAGCTCTGAAGTAATTGCAAGAGCTCTCAAGCTTTGGATTCACTAAGTGAATGTGTTGCTTGACTTGCTTTGGCCTTGCTAAGATAAAGCAGTTGATCCACGCATGCTCTTTTGGCTAGCTCAGTAATTAGCAGGAAAAGTATGGAACTGTGTTGCATTTTCTTGACTAAATGTATAAAGAGATAACATGGGGATTACAAAGGGATTTAGGTCAAAAATATTTAGTGGGTCATCATAATGTGCTTCATGTCTACATTTTCCTGGAACTGAATGACACATCTGTCTCTTATTAGCAGCTATACAGCAGTAAGACATTTCGTATTACCGTATCTATGAGAACACTTAAAGGAATGTGGAGGATAACTCTGAGGACTGAGAAGAGCTAGATTCTTCTTCAAGGAAAATTCTGAGCTTAATTTAATAGTTCTGTGTCTTCTGTAACTGAGGGATAATCTTATTTTTGCATCTGTTTTTCTTGCTCTACCTCTTGTGTTGGGGTAGGACACTGGCTATTCTAGGGTTTGCTACTGTTGCTTTAAATTAACTCTTGCTCCTATCTTTGGAAAAAAATATTCAAATACCTTGCCAACGCTAGGCAGTGTGTTCAAACACGTAGCCTTTACAAATGAAAACGTTCGTCCTTCCAGCACCAAACGTTTGTTCATGAGGTGTCCTAGTCCAGGCGCAGTGTTTGGGAGCTTGAATGTAGCATGTCACTCTAGCCTGTCAGATATTCAGCACTTTTTTTTCATAAGTTGTATAGCTTATACAGGGGTGGGTGACTGTCCTGCTAAGCTGACCGTAAGTATGGCAGTGCGTTGTAAGTAAGCAGTGATACAGGGAGCGATGTACTGGGAACCCTGAAAGTGGCTGGGGGAAGAGGGAGGGGAGGGACAAGCGATCCTTCCTCATTGAGGAAAATGATATGTGGGCACAAGACCATGCATCTTGAATCACAGCAGCTTAAAAAAGAGCTTAATGGATGGATCTGACCTGAAAGCAGTTGCCTCCTCCTGCTGACAGAGTACTGTTGCACTGACAGTTGTGGATCAAGATCTTAATCTGAACCACTAAATGGCTTCAGTTGTTTGAAATAGCCAACATTTTGGAGGTGAGGTGCTGCTTTGGACAGAGCATGGAAATAGGAATGCCTCATGAATTTGTCAAACCATTCTGTTCTCCTCCTTTAAACTATTTGCAGGAGTAAGAATAGTTTTCCTCTCCAGCACTGTGAGTAAGACTGAATCAGATAATAAGTTGGACTGCACCTATGGCCTGTTGGCTGGACCAGCCTGTGGAATTGTGCTAATCCCTAAGCAGAAATTTGGGAAATGCTGCTTGCTCTTAAGTTGCAGATTGCCTAGAGAAATGCTGCTGCAGGGCAGAAAGTGATCCAGTGCTTGAGTCGCTGCCTTGCACGGGGACATGGCTGAGCATGGGGCTCAAAGATAATTTAAAGGTAATTTAGCAATTCCTACTGCAAACTGTTGTCCATAGCAGCCACAGATGTATGACTCTCCTTGAATCCCAAAATAGAAGGCAACCTTGCTTTCCTCATAGCAAACTCTGATACCCATATGGGAACTGGTGCCTTGGTACTCTGTTCTCTGGGGCAATGTGAGAACTTCACAATTGCTTTTTGTTGCAGGAATCTGATTTCAGTGAGTGAAGACACCCCATTCAGCTTGTTTTACTGGCTTTAAAATTCACCATTGTATGACGTGATATTTCATTGTGTTAGAGAGCTACCACCAGCAGTTTCACTGCATGCAAATGTGCGTTTAGTATTGCGGTTAATGAGAGGAATGAGATTTTGTGATTTGACAGTAATGGAATGTTTGATATTTGTGGCATCAATTATTATTGGAGATCCCTGAGGATCAAATCTATTTACCAGTGCTTTGTTCTTATTGGAAGGTTTCCTTCAATGTTTGTATTTTAATATAAGTTCATTTGAAACCTCCCCTCCCCATGTGTGTTCTCAGTGCTGCAAGCTAAAGCCAGAAGCTTCTGCTGTGAGCGCAGTGTTTGCTGTTAAGGTTTCCATGACATACTGCTCCATAAAGTCTGACCTTCTGATGTGATACTAAAGGTTTTTGCATGTCTGAATCTGACATTAGAAAAACAGTCTTGAATGCCTAATTCTGACAAACAGTACTTTATTTTCAGGAGAAAATATTCATACAGAACTGCAAGCCGCTCGCAGCTGAAATACTGACAAGAATCCTGACAGTCTGTCTCTTTGAGTGTCATCAGAGGCATGTTACTCCCTCTGTTGTGAAATGATAAAATTTACGAAAGGAATGTACAAAGGAAAATCATCCTTCCCCACTCCATGAACTGTAACTTAATGAGGGGAGATGATTATTTATAGACATTTCCATGGTGCTCATCAGTAGAGTAATCAAGATGCTTTAGAAGTACAGACAGTAGTGGCAATGATGGAGTGGTGTGTAAATAATTACACTTCTCTGCACTGCAGACCTGCATTTGGAAATGAGAAAGCAGTTAATTGAGAGCCGGATGGGGTACATTTGAATAAATATAGCACTTAAAACAGCAGTGGGATTAGGTCGTTTTAAGAAGTTTTGCTTCTTGTATCTTGGATCGTTGCCTTTTTGAATATTATTGTCCTTTTGAAATTGCTAAATTCGCATCTTGTGTTTAAGTAGCTTATTTAACTTGGTCTTGTGTGTATCTCTAATGCCTTGTGCCTAGTCTTGTCTGTACTCGAGCTCCTTCTCTTCTTGGAATATATTACCACCTCTTGACAAAAGCCCCGGAACTCAAAAGGGGCTTCAAACTGTTGGTCAAAGAAGAGTCATGACAGAATCACAATAGACGCTTACCTTTTGAACTTTTTTTATATGGCCGTATAGGATATGGTATATGCCAAAGAATTTGATGCTTTAAACAAAAACTTATACAGGGGATATCAGTGTCCCAAATAAGTCTGGATTCTTGGGAGCACCGGCTATTTTATAAACACACGATGTCAGTTTCTTCCTCTTGTAGCTGAACTGAATTAGAAAACAGAATTTGAGTTTGTGGATGAAGTTGTATTCAAATATTTTGAATACAATAGTCTCAACTAGAGCTTGCAAATGCTGTATAGATTTACTGTCCCGTTTGTGCTTGAGCTTCTCGCTGTGGTGTACAATAAATAGGTGTTTGTATGGAAGAGGGGAGGCTATTTCATGACTGACAGCCCATCTTCTTTCTGCGTCTTGCTTTGCAGGTGGTGTTTGTCAGCATTCATTCCTGCTTTAAGAAATGAACTGTGAAAGTTAATGTCTTCTGTACATACTGAACTTCTCTTCTCCTGCCCAGTCTTGCATTCCAAAGTCTGAGACATTCAGCAAGTATACAAAGAGATGTAGGAACAAAAATCAGTTTTTTTTTTTTTAAATGTGGTTGGCTGAGTGGTGATAGGTTAGAGGGACCGGGTTCGGTTCTACTTTACATTAAGATACTTTTCAGTGGTATGGAATTCCTTCTGGTTTTTCTCTAGCTGATATATTGCCATGTCTTAATTAACGAAATACTCCTTTCCATCAATTAGCATCACCAAATAAGCAGAATAGGGTGCTGCTCAGGTGGGAGAGAGCTTGTAGGCTCTAGTTCCCTATAGTTACAGAGGTTCTGGTTAACAAGCAGGGCAACTGAATGTCTTCTTAGTCATAACTTACAATGACCTCTTCTAGACTTCAAATCTTCATGCACAGGGAGAAGTTAGACATGTGCTATTTATTGGTTTTTATCTAGCCCAGACAAAGTGCTTCTGTTCCATCCAAGTGTTAGCTGTCTCACTAGATGAAGTTATTTACGTTTTTATATGTCAGGGTACTTGTGACTGTGCTCCCGAAAGAATTTCTAGTCTTAATGAAATGCTCCCCTCTAGCAATCTTCGCTTTGATAAGGATTCCATGTGGCAGGTGATGAGTGGAGTTCATCTTTCTGTTTGCAAAGCAGATGCAAATGCATAGGAGGCCAGCCCACCTCTCCTGTCCAGAGGAGAAGTTGCCATTTCATTTTAAATTACTTGCATTGCAGGAAGGGCAGCAGCAGCAGAGGGAGAAGCAGGATTACTAAGCTCACAATAAGTTAAAGGTTGATACTTCCAGATAACAGCAAACAAAGTAGTTGGTAAAGCAGCTTCTGGTGCTGCACTACTAGTAAAAAGCTACTCTGGATGTATCTATGCAAGTTGCACTTGAGAAACTAGATAAACTTTGGAGTTGCTGCATTGATTTTAAGCTGGTATTTGGAAAAAAAATCAGTAAAAATCTCCTTGCTCAAGTGCCAATGCTGGCAATGGACCCTGTTGCCAGGTTAGTGTAGCTCTATTGATTATATTAACTTTTGTTAATGTGATACAGGATGAGATTTGTACCAAAAATACAAATTTTTCCAACTGCTGTCACTTGTAGTTGATGCTCAGGAAGGTGAATAACTCCATGACAGACCTAGTAACATCTGCATTGCTGAAGGATCAGGTAAAAAAAAACAAAACAAAACAAAAAAACCCCACCAACCTTCCCTCTAGAGAGAACCCTGCAGATAGTTAACTTACGCCCTGAGGCATGAGGTTCAGGGCTTTAAAGCAAACAAATGGGTTTGCTTTGTTTGACACATCCTGCGGTAGGATGTGGAACACCTCATCCGTCTGAGACTTCAAAACTGCCCATGTGGATACTGAAAAACTGCATTGAAGCAACCCCAGAACAAAGTTTCATGCACTGCTGCAAAGCTGGGGAAGATCTAACCCCAAAACAAATGGGAGGGAAGAATAGGAGATGGGTGCACATGTATTTTGTATTCTGCCTCCTGCAAAAGGCTCTACAACAGCTGGTACTAATGGGGAGAGGTGAGTCCTGTCTTCCTTCCCTGCTGCATAAAGCCGTAACAATGAAACTGTATCTGCTTTACATCTTTTTCTTAGTCTTTTGTTAGCGCTTGTTGTTAACTGCTGAGATTTGGCAGGCCTTTCACAAGCCTCCCATCCTGATATCAGGACAGGTGTGGCTCAGCACTAGCAGAGGAATAGCCCAGGCGCAGGATCTTTGACCATAGCCACCTCCTGCGCCAGATCATTTCAAATGAAGATCAAGTCCCTGCTTCATTCCTCCTTGTTGCATTTGCAGACTGCCCTGACTCAAGCTGTTTGTGTGAGATGATTCCTCACTAGCAACTGTCATGGCAAGAAGGGTAAGTAATAATGCATGGGCTGAAGAACTTCTGAACCCAAACCACTTACACAGCCAGACAAGGCAGCCTGGTTCTTTATCTTTAGGGAGCTCTTAGTCTGAGCTGGAAATTCAGCATCGCCTGATTCATGCAATGACTAGACACTAACACAGACAAAACCAATTAGTCCTCAGGTATCCCTTCAGGATTCGATTATACACTACAGTGAATAAGCCAGGCTTCCATGAATGTGTATCTAAGTACTTATGATAAAATATTCAGAAGATTTTCTGAGATATTATTCAGAAACCTTATACTTCTTAATTTTTGTTTATATAGGTCTTTAGGCCACAGAATCTGGGATAAAAGGGCCTGGCTGGGACACTGATGTCTGCCCCAGAGTGGCCCCATCAGGCACTATTGCTGAAACCATGCTAGCCAAACTAGCTAGCTAGTGCCTTCGGTACGGTGCCAACTACAGACAGGTGGCAAATGCCCTAACCCTGTAGTACTGATGCCATGGTAACTGCTGCCAATGAGAGAATGGTGCCCTCCACCTCTAGTGAACCTGAAGAGTTACTGATTTAAACACAGGTTTATTGAATAGCTACAATTAAATAGCTGGTCAATTGGTTTGCATTGTAGTCTGTTTAAAAACAAATCAACAAAGAATGTCCTGCTTCAGGGATTTAGCAGATCACAATGTCATAAGGATTTTGGCAAATTCCTGCTCATGTATATGGCTTTGGATCAGTCCTTGCCAGAGGTGGCTCTGGGAGTAAATAATGCTTTGCCTCAGACCTGCTGCCCATGACTGGAGCTTTCTGAGGGAGCTATTTTTGGAGTAGACAGATAAACTGTTAAATAAAGTCTTTCGTTCCCCACTGAGGACAGGCTGTTTGAAGTGTTGGGGTCTATGGACGGACTTTGTTCGGTTTTCCTGTCCTACTTTTTTTTTTTTTTAATCTGGCTCTGTTGTGTGCAGTTTGACGGTGACACTCTCAAAAAAGGTGACACTTCTTTTTTGAGAGGCTGCCCTGTGTGCAGTCTCTGCGTGCTAATTCCCGTATTTATTAAAGCAGAAGCAGCCTGATCTCAGCAACTCAAGTCTTGACATTGTCTGCTCTCATGTGAGCACTGGGGCTGATGTGATTGCCATTGCTGTCGTCTCCAAAAAAAAATCTCCCCAAGCCATGTGCAGAAAACAGGGAGACAGCAAAGGAGCTCGTCATCTTTAAAACTTTGGCAGATATTTTTCCATTGCTTTCCCTCATCCTCCTGTTTTGGAAGAAGGTGTCGTGCTCCTGCTTGCCATCCAACAGGCCTCTGGCACTATTGGCGTTTTTTCGTTCTGTAAACACCGGCTAAAGCTGTGATGACTCTCTTGTCCACTTAAGGCAGTGAGAATCCAAGTCCAGAAGCAGGTTTCAGTGCTGCTTGCTAAAAATTGTGGGTTTTCTAGAAATGCAAGCCTTGCTAGTAGACATGTATTGACCGAGATTCACATGAACACCTGCTACTTACATCACAGATGGCAGGCTGTCAAAATTATTGGAGGATGCAGTCAGATCTGACCTGGTGACCTAGAAGTACATGGCCCCTATTACTGAATCCTGGTGCTATTCACACCCCGAAAGAGATGTACGTTAAAAATTCAGTCCTAACCAGCATCTTTATTTTGGCAGTTCTTTCTGTCATAGAGTGACACGTTCTCTTTTCACTCTGAATCCCAGGAGAGAAGAGGATTATCCACCGTAGTGCTGGAGGGTTTATCTAGGAATAAATGGGCTGAAAATGAGCAAGGGAAAATTAGGCTGAATATCAGGAGCTGAGACAGGCCAAGAAAGATTTCTATTTTTTTTTTCATTGGTAATTTGTATCATTATGTGAAGCAGAAGATTCTGGTTCCTTTTTGGTCCTCAAGTAGAAATCCCATCAGTGTGAATGGGATACCTCAGAGGGAACAGGTATGCTGAATGTATTCTGAGCAAACATCTACCTCAATGCTTGGAATCCAGTAGATGTCTCATTTTGATCACAAGGTATAAACGAATGCATGTAGTCTTTCCCCTGTGTATTGGGGGAATGTCCTGTTTATTCTGGTGGGCCTGAGGCCTTAGTTCTTATGCTCTGAGTGGCATCGTGTATGGTACGTTTGCTCATGTCTCCCTACTTGCTCTAGTGCCCCAAAACAACAAATACTCCCCTGACCTTACCCAGCACGAGAGACCTCAAGAATGTGGTTGTGGTTGGTGCTGCATTCCACACCTCGTTGCAAGTTCCACCTCTTCTTGACTGTCTGAATCCACTTGTTCCCTTCCCAGCTCTTCTTCGCCTTTGATCAAAAGGCTGTTTTCACTCTATAGTAGGTAAGCTATGACAGCTCATCTTCTTTTAGGAAGAGCTTGCACTAGCTCTGGGTAAGGCATGCAGCCAAACTGCAGGGGCTGGTAAGAAATAGTGTGATAGTGCTATCATCCAGCACAAAAGTATTTCCTTTCTTGTCTCTGAAACTACACACAAAACTGAACTAGTGGTTTTTATTGTGTATGTAGTATGTGCATCTTGACGGAGTCTAGGTGTTAGGAAATGAATCCATGGTGCAAAGGGCCCAGACTAAGCAGAAGAGGTTGTCTAAGGCCTCATGTGTTTGTACATACTGCAAGCGTCGTTCAAAGGTCTCTGTTTGGAGCAAGTGATAGCATTGCTCGTGCGCAGAGGATAACAGCTTCCAGCCACCCTTGGGTCTGCCAGGGGTGACGAAAAATATTGGCACAGAAATGTAATAAAAGCATGTCTAAAGGAGGTTAGGAGGAAAAAAGTTGGATCCAGTCCATCCAGATTTTCAGAATTGGCTAAGGTAGGCCTGCATATGTGGAGAAGTGCAAAGACAAGCCATGAAAGCTAAGGGCTATTCCAGCTTGTGTTCAGGGCTTCTCAAGCTGCATCGAATTGATTAGCATACAGAGCTGGAATAGCAGGCCTGCTCCTGGAAATTTGCTTAGCTCTGAATTCAGACTGAATAGGGAAAAATGAGCAAGGCTAATAACCATAGCATTCACCGCTCTGAGCCAGGAGACACACCCTCTCCCCTGTGAACATAGGCTTTTCTGAATTAATAGACATATTTCTTGTTTTCTGGTTAACAGGGTGTGTATGAGTGTATGCATGTGTATCTATCTGTATAAATAAATTTTAGTGTTACAGAACACAACTCTGCAGCTCAGCTTGCTGTCCAAGTAATCTAAGTTCTCCTCTTAAAGAAACCCAGGGACTGTTGTGCTCTGAAAGTGAGAACCTTGAGTCACGTTAGTTATTGTTTCTTCCTCCCTTACTCAAATAAACAAAAGGCATTTTAATGGAGTTTTTAATTGTACTGTGAAAGCATATTTCATTACTTGTACATTATGCTTTGAGATAAATGCAAATCTCATTGTTATTAACCACTTTAAATTTATCCAGGTGTCCTAAAATAAATAGGAAACATGTATGTGTTGGTTCATGATGCTTTTCTATCACTTTCTATCTTGAAAAATCCTACACATTTTCAGTACATTTTTCAACTAGTGAGTGTAAGATGTAACCTGTTTTTCACTAATTTTTCTCTTCTTTCCCCAGTGGAGGACCTAGTTATGAACAAAAACTAGACATGGGGAGGATGAGATAATGTGCACCATTCATTAGAAGGATTTTTCTTCAGGGGATTTTGCTTCAGTCAGAATTGGTGTGGGGGGTCAATCCTTCCCGTCCCCAGGTCTGGGCTGTTAGCTGAAGAACAATGAACACAGCGAGCTTTATTGGCTCCGCAGGAATAATTATGCAGCCAGTGGGCCTGCAGGGCAGCAGGGGAGAGCAGGACTCTGAGCTCCCTCCCTGTGCTCCCCTGGCCTCGCCATCTGCTTTGTGCTGCCTGTCTGGGGCTTGGTCCCCTGCGGCTGCCAGGGTCCCCAGCTCTGGTTCTGCTGCTGCCTCGCTGCGGACACTGCTCCCTGGTCGTGAGGGATCAGTTCAAGCCACCACGTGAAAAACCCAGCCGGGCTAACTGATACTGGGAGAGCAGCTGTCTTTTATTTGGGTTCTCTGAACAGGAAAGAGTAATTGGTTTAGGAAAGTATCTTGTGGCATGTGTGTGTTGCTGTGAAAGAAGCATTGCTTCAAGCTATTGCTACCCTTGTGCTCCAGACGTAACCACTCAGGCCCTTCCCCAGTCCCTCGTGCTCATGATGTTGCTGACGGGTGACTGATGGGTGTACCCATTCTCCTCTGTAGGGCTGGTGCTGAAAGTTCACTAGGAAACTCACTTTCTGTACTAGATAAATCAACTGGAATGAAAGTTAAAATGAATCATGAAATACGCAACATAATGCAGTATGAATAAATGTAAATTTGCAAGAAAAGCTTTCACTTTGTTAATCTATTAATACAGAATAATGGGATAGTGTCATGGGGGGGAGAGAGTCGGTGGATATGTGGACTTCAAAAACTCATGAGGAAAAGCACCGTCGAGAACTTAAGGAATGTAAAGTACTGATGTGAAGGGAAAATACTATCACAGGTTGGAGACGTGTTTAGGAGAAACTAGGGCAAAAATACTTTTTTTTTTTTTTTTGTCAGTAAAATTAAGTATCAAGATACCAGTGTTTTTTGTCTTGAGTGATCTGGATCTGGATGTTGTTGGTGAAGAAGACAAAAGAATTACTGCAATAAAGCAAATTTGGAGAAAAGTGGGAGACTTACCAAGATGAACAGGCAGTATAATGGAAGATCGTAAGTGCAAAATAATGCACAGTTCTAGTAATTACTCTTATACTTGGCTTTTAAATTAAATATAATTATTCAGCGGAGAGGATTGGCCTTGATGAAACAGGCTAGTACCAATGTCTTAGCACAGATTCAGAACAAAATAACATGCTAGAACACACAGTATGCATTCAAATTTTAGAAAGGAACATTCTTTTAAATGCCCTTCCACTTTACCTCTCCACATTTGCAAGTGACCCTCAGAAGACGGAAGCAAATAAGGAGTTCCTCCAGTGATTGCTGCCCTGCAGCCCTCTGCAGCTCTCCCATCTTCACTACGAGGTGTGGGATAGCATATAAAGGTGTTTGGAAGCTCCTTTGTTAATGCGTTATGCTTGGACTGGGATTTGGGTGAAACATGAAGTAAGTTACAAGTGGTCAGAGTGTGTATCATGGAGTGCTCAGTGCTAAATCACCTGGGCTTACATGGCTCTTCATGGCTTCTACGTTGTGGTATGTACCTATGAATATGAAACTGGGAGTCTGCCTGTGCCTGGGGTATCAGAATGACATGGCACCCAATAAGGTAACTTCCTTTGGAGGTCCAAGGTGTCTGCTTATGTACAGAGGCTGAGAGAAGCTGTAGCTCTACTGATGGGGAGTATCATCTATACTATAATACTGTAGACAGAGGTGACATCGCCCCACTGTGTGATGAAACATTTGAAATGGTTTTACCAAAACTGTGTCATCCTGCTCTTTACATTTGGGGCACAGAAATGGAGTGCTTGTTAAAATCTTGCTCTTAATGAGTGCTTGTCCATTCTTCAGTCAAGTGTGTCATATAGACATTATCTCAGGATTTGTAGCATCTGTCAACCACTCCTTTGATATGCCTAATTTTCACACTTTGTCTTTATATCTCCAAAATAGTATCATTGGAGTGGAGAGAAATTATGCCCTTCATCCTGCTTTCCATACAGCCTGGTATTTACAGGAGTCTGTGAAGTATTTTAATAACGGAAGCAGAAGCAAAAAATGCAGTGCAGCTATTTCAACATTTCAATAATTTTAAAGCTATTTGGGGACATATGTATCAGGCTAAGAAGCAAAAATCTGTTTGAAAACTTAAACCTGAGTATCCTTCCATCGTGGAGCTCAGCTCCCCAGAAAGGCAGTAAGAGGACTAAACTTCTCTTCCTCAAATGTGCACATATCAGGAACCTTATCAACTGCTGGCAGACTGCAGGATTACATGTAAATTAAGTGTATCAAAGAGTTGAGCTAGATAGCCAACGTTAGGAGCTATGAATGTTATTCCTGCCTACTTGAAAGCCCTTCATTATGGATTAGAAACAAGAACTTACATCGCTTAATACCGTCTAAAAATTGAGGCATATTTTTGCTTCTAGTGAATTTTAATATTTGAGAGAAAATGGGATGGGGATTTTCCTTCATTTTAGACAACCCTAGTCAGAGGGTTGCAAAACGTTCATGTGTCACACTCAAAATGAAAGCCATAAGGCTGCCTGAATTTTGTGTAAGAGTCTTGATAGAGGCTGTTGGTGAGTGTTATTTTTAGTTCTCTAAAGCAACAGAGATATTTGCATTCTTGGCATTTCTCGCAGTTTTAAAATGGAACAGTTTCTGAAACGTCCACTTTTCCTTGAATTTTTATCCACCTCATGAGCTTCTTCATAAAGTTTTTGCACCACTGTTGGCAGCAGGTAGTGATTTAGTGCCAAACAGTGCAGAATTGCTCCATTTTACACTGTTTCTTCAAAATGCTTTCTCTTCCAGAAAGCAGACTCTGGAAACAATCCCATCTGATCCTGATACTCATTGTTTGGGTTGTTTCCAGCTGTATGTGTGAAGTGTTCAGCTTAGTGTAAAATAGGCAGTAAACAAGGAAAAATAAAGTTAAGCCCAAAAGTGGATACACTGAGCTCTAATGTACAGATCTCCTAATATTTAATACTGGTGAAAACCAACCTGTATGTGTGGTTTTTTTCTAAGCATAACTCACCAAAGACTTACTTTCAAAAGCAGGAGGTAGATGATGCTACAGGAAATATTTTATATGATGGAAGAGAGGCAGTGTGCTTCAGGTACTCAAGCAGTAGAAGTGGGTCTCAGGGCTCCTGGCAACGCTCCCGCATTGCTCCTGTTTCAGCTGCAGCGTGTGATCCAGGTTTAGGCAATTAATGTGGCATTTTCAGGTAGGTGTGATTTGCCTCATTTAAACTCATGGGGAGGCTGAAGTGAGGTTGTTAATTTGTGTTTAATGTTCAAATTTAAAAAAAATTTTCATGTCCTAGATGTTTTTTGGTTTAAAAAAAAAAAAAAAGGCTCGTAAGACCTAAATGATACTACAGATTGCTTGGGGGATGATATAGGCCAGGTA
Organism: Anser cygnoides; assembly: GCF_040182565.1. Classification (NCBI taxonomy): domain Eukaryota; kingdom Metazoa; phylum Chordata; class Aves; order Anseriformes; family Anatidae; genus Anser; species Anser cygnoides. Next base: position 4,008,925 of record NC_089885.1, on the reverse strand, counting down.
TCTCAACCTCCTTTTTTTTTCTTTTTTAATCAAGGACTGCCCAGATTCTGTAAGAATATCCACTACCTACTTCTAGCAGTTTTCTAAGAGCTAACATTTCTACAGCAATCAGTAAAGCATTGTCGACAATTTGAGTGTTCATTTATCAACCCATTTTTTTCTCCCATTTTATTAATTCCCTGCTTGCGTGCATGGAGATTTGCCTGTTTGCTTTGCTTTCCTTGCCATATTGTTCCAGTTATCAGACAATCTTTTTTCACTTCCACTTGCCTTATATGCAGGTTTGACTTACAACTGGGACAATAGTGCCGTTTTGGCAGAGGTACTGTAGACCACCTTGTGCTGGTTTTTGGAGCACCAGCTAAGACTGATGAAGAATACTAAGTCTCAATAGCATCATAACAGACTCGATCTCTCATCTTTTCATTGTGTCCTGATATCGGGTATGGGATACCTGAGTTCAGTACTCCAAGGGTCTGGCTTCTAACACAAAACAAGTGTCCGGGTTCTGCCCCCTCAGCGGGTGAGTCCCATTGACGGTGATCTCCTTTTTTTATCTGGTGCTGTATTTAGGCCAGGAGACAAAGCAGAGATTGATTCAGTCCCAACCTTTATCCCCTTCACATGTGCTTCCTTTCCATAAGTCATGCTCTCACTTCTTTTTTGTCGTCTGGCAGCTGCAAGGGCTGGTTGCTTGGTGACGCTCTCAGCAGCACAAAGAGCTCTCAGCTGGGAGGCCAGGTCTGCTGGCCACAAACAGCTGGGATAATTTTATTTGTCTTTCTCTTGTTCCTGTTAATCGCAGGGAGCTGAATCAAAGTCAACTTGTAATAGAAATGGGAGAACCATCAAATGCTATTTATGGCTTCTTTAACATCCACCTTTTCTCCCTGAGTCAGAGAAGTGGCAGTGTGTGCCAGAAATGGCCTGTTATTGCACAAATGGAGGAGTAAAACTGAAAGGCATGATTTCCAGTTCTGCTTCAAATGGGATTTTACCAGACCCCATACAAAAGCAAGATGTCAGACTGGGTTTTGGATTTATGAATCGTTGTTCCTTAATTTGATGTGTGACTGGCTGTTCATTCTTTATAATAATCGTATGCTGTGTGGGTCACATCTATGAAATAGCTGCTAATGACTTTCTTCTACCTCAGAAGGATACACCACTCAGACTTCATGCAAGGGAAAAACAATGAATAACTTCCAGAGTTGAGAGCGTTGTGATTTAATGATCTGGGCAAAGGCCTTGGTTTTATGAACTCTGGTTTCTTATTACTGCTCCTATGTAGGCTATGGCATCCTGAGTTAATAAGAAAAATGATTGTCTCTAAAGAGATTTTGAGGGGGTTGATTTCCACTTAGGCCCAAACTTGGTGTACCTGGCTGCAAGCAGGTACAGAGGGAGAGGTGACAGGGGACATGAGTGCTGCTCGGCTTGCACTTCGGGTCTCGGTTGGGTCTCGGCCGAGCATGCCAGCTTAGATGCATCAAAGCTCTTAAGCATGTGAAGAGCTTCCTGCAGGCTGGCTTGTGCAGAGGTGCTCTCAGGGTTTGAGAAGCTGTGTTCACCACTTCAAGGGGAAAGGCAAGGAAACTGGCCATGGCTGAAGCTGGTCTCTGCTGACTTCTGCTGTTATAGTTAAAAGTGACCACTGAACGTATTCCTAAATTACTGAATCTGTAAGCTCTGCTTTTGCAGGACTTTTTTCTTATTTCAGGTATAAATCATAATAAGATGATTCCAATCAGGTGTTAATTTTATGCTTTTGGGTAATTTAATTATGCAAATTGCTATACAATAGCTAAACAAGTAAACACACTGAATATTTACGTTTGGCTGATGAAACATACTGAAGTGGATAAACAAGAATATAATATATTACATATGCTAAAGGATCTGCTGTTAAACTCACAAGAGCAGAAAGCACTATACAGCCTCCTTTAAGGTAACTGTAGAGAGCGATAAGGTCGCCCCTGAGCCTCCTCTTCTCCAGGCTGAACAAGCCCAGCACCCTCAGCCGCTCCTCATCAGACTTGTTCTCCAGACCCCTCACCAGCTTGGTCGCCCTTCTCTGGACTCGCTCGAGCACGTCCATGTCCTTCCTGTAGCGAGGGGCCCAGAACTGAACACAGTACTCGAGGTGCGGCCTCACCAGAGCCGAGTACAGGGGGACAATCACTTCCCTAGACCTGCTGGCCACACTGCTTCTTATGCAGGCCAGGATGCTGTTGGCCTTCTTGGCCACCTGGGCACACCACTGGCTCATATTCAGCCGACTATCAACCAATACTCCCAGGTCCTTCTCGGCCAGGCAGCTTTCCAGCCACTCATCTCCCAGCCTGTAGCTCTGCTTGGGGTTGTTGCGCCCCAGGTGCAGGACCCGGCACTTGGCCTTGTTGAACTTCATACAGTTGACCTCAGCCCATCGCTCCAGCCTATCCAGATCCTCCTGCAGAGCCTTCCTGCCCTCGAGCAGATCGACACACGCACTTAGCTTGGTGTCATCTGCAAACTTACTGAGGGTGCACTGGACGCCCTCATCCAGATCATCGATAAAGATATTAAAGAGGACCGGCCCCAGTACCGAGCCCTGGGGGACACCACTAGTGACCGGCCTCCAACCAGATTTGACTCCATTCACCACAACTCTCTGGGCCCGGCTATCCAGCCAGTTTCTAACCCAGCGAAGCGTACGCCAGTCCAAGCCCCGAGCAGCCAGTTTCTTGAGGAGAATGTTGTGGGGAACGGTGTCAAAAGCCTTACTGAGGTCAAGGTAAACCACATCCACAGCCTTTCCCTCATCCACCAAGCGCGTCACTTGGTCATAGAAGGAGATCAGGTTCGTCAAGCAGGACCTGCCTTTCATAAACCCATGCTGACTGGGCCTGATCGCCTGCTTGCCCTGCAAGTGCCGCGTGATGACCCTCAAGATAATCTGCTCCATGAGCTTTCCTGGCACTGAGGTCAAACTGACAGGCCTATAGTTCCCCGGGGCTGCCCTGCAGCCCTTCTTATAGATGGGCGTCACATTGGCTAGCCGCCAGTCAACTGGGACCTCCCCCGATAGCCAGGACTGCCGATAAATGATGGAAAGCGGCTCGGCCAGCTCCTCCGCCAGTCCTTTCAGTACCCTCGGGTGCATCCCATCCGGCCCCATCGACTTGCGCACATCCAAGCTTCGTAGCAGGTCGCCAACCATTTCCTCATGGATAGCGAAGGCCACGTCCTGCTCCCCATCCCCTTCCACCAGCTCAAGGCACTGGGTATCCAGAGAACAACCGGTATTGCTGCTAAAGACTGAGGCAAAGGCGGCATTAAGCACCTCAGCCTTTTCCTCATCCTTAGTAACTAGGTTTCCCCTTGCATCCAGTAAAGGATGGAGATTCTCCTTAGTCCTCCGTTTCGCGTTGATATATTTGTAAAAGGATTTTTTGTTGTCTTTAACGGCAGTAGCCAGGTTGAGCTCCAGATGAGCTTTGGCCTTTCTAATTTTCTCCCTGCACAGCCTCGCTACATCCTTGTAGTCCTCCTCAGTGGCCCGCCCTTTTTTCCAAAGATTATAAACCCTCTTTTTTCTGCTAAGCACAAGCCGCAGCTCTCTGTTGAGCCAGGCCGGTCTTCTTCCACGCCGGCTCGTCTTTGGACACGTGGGGACGGACCGCTCCTGTGCCATCACGATTTCCTTCTTGAGGAGCGCCCAGCCTTCCTGGACTCCTCTGCCCTTCAGAACCGCCTCCCAAGGGACTCGGCCAACCAGCGTCCTGAGCAGCTCAAAGTCAGCCCTCCGGAAGTCCAATAGAGCAGTTTTACTGGTCCCCTTCCTGGCCTCGCCAAGAATAGAGAACTCTACCATTTCGTGGTCACTCTGCCCAAGACAGTTTCCGACCACCACATCTCCCACCAGTCCTTCCCTGTTTGTGAAGAGAAGGTCTAGCGGGGCACCACCCCTGGTAGGTTCGCTGACCAGCTGCGTCAGGAAGCTATCTCCCACGCTCTCCAGAAACCTCCTAGACTGCTTTCTCTGTGCCGTGTTGTGCTTCCAGGATATGTCCGGGAAGTTGAAGTCCCCCACGAGGACAAGCGCCGACGATTTTGCAACTTCTGTCAGTTGCCTATAAAACTCCTCATCCGTCTCCTCATCCTGGTTCGGCGGCCTATAACAGACCCCGACCAGGAAGTTAGCCTTGCCGGCCTTCCCGCGGATCCTAACCCACAGGGATTCAACCTTATCATTCCCAGCCTGGAGTTCCACAACATCAACATCAAAAGATTCTCTAATGTAGAGAGCCACGCCACCACCCCCTCTGTGCTGCCTGTCCCTCCTGAAGAGCCGATAGCCAGGCATTGCAGCACTCCAGTCGTGGGAGCGGTCCCACCACGTCTCCGTGATGGCAACCAAGTCGTAGCCTGCCTGCTGCACGATGGCTTCCAGCTCCTCCTGTTTGTTACCCATGCTGCGTGCATTAGTGTAGATGCACTTCAGCTGGGCCATCGCCTTCTTCCCCGGCCTAGCCATTGTTTCCCCCGGCACAGCTCCAACAAGCCTTGTTTGAGCCCCGTCCCCCTTCTTACCAAGTTTAAAGCGCTCTCTATGAGTCCCGCCAGCTCCTGGCCTAGGATCCGTTTTCCCCTTGGAGATAGGGACCCGTCTGGGGCCATCAGGCCGGGTGCCGAGTAAAGCTCCCCATGGTGAAAAAACCCAAAATTTTTGTGCTGGCACCAGCCTCTGAGCCACCTATTAACCACGCGAGCTTTCCATGTCCTCTCCGTGCCTCTCCCTTCCCCCGTAGGGATGGACGAAAACACCACCTGCACTCCCGCTCCCTCCACCAATCGTCCCAGCCCCCTATAGTCCTGTTTGATAGCCTTGAGGCTTCTCTTTTCAACATCGTCACTGCCAGCCTGGACTATCAAAAGCGGGTAATAGTCAGAGGTTCATGCTTTTTCTTCCCTGATGAAAAGCCCTGAGGTTCAAAGAAATAAAACTATCTTCTGAGAGTATGGGCTGCTCTGTTGCTAGGGCTAAGTGAAGGAAGATTGAGGAATGGGAACCGAAGTGGCAATGCACCTGCTTACCACTGCTAAATTTAGCATGCAGAATTGTCGAGGGAAAAGACTAAGTTTGTGGTGCAGTCTTCTGATCCGATCGTGGAAAGGAGGGCTCTGAATTTCAGTTCTTCATCTCCGTGAGTTGTAATAGTAGGTGTTACAGCAGACACTCTGGGTTGCTTTGGTCCATTTTTTTTCTTAGGTCTACATGCCTGCACAGCTTTACCTTTCATGGTCTTACTACATAAACCATTCAGTGAAGAGCAACTCAGATGGTATTTTTTTTTGTTAAAAAAGCATGTGTTTGGGCTATAGTCTCTCTCTCTCTTTTTTTTTTTTTTTCCTTCCCATTTGAAATTACCTCATCTCTTTAATCCAGGTACTTGTGCCATAGTTTTCATCCCTGAGCTGCTGCTTCACAGATTTTTTTTTTTAATGTGTAGTAATTCCTTGTCTTTCATCAGTTCCAAATCTAACAGTTTTTCTTGTCTCCTACCTTCTCATTTCCTACTACAGATGTAAATGTATGGAGACATCAGGACAATCCTATAGCTCATTCTTTAGTGTTTAGAGTGATCACTGGAGGGATCAGGGATTTTGCCTCCCCACGCAGCACCATGCAAAAAGACAGAAGTGTATTATTTGTGAAGGAGCAGCTTTCCCCCTCCTCTGAAACATCAGCAATTAGCCCCCGCAGAGGCTGTGCATCAGCCTGTGTACACCAATGAACTGATCCTCTGTGTCAAATCCTTATGTAAATGCAGCAGCCTAATCCTCTTGCCCTAATAGGAATTTCACACCTTAATCCCCACTATGAACAGGGGCAAAGGCATTCCTACTAGGCAGTTTGATGCATCCTATTTTGAGAAAAATCACTGTATATGGGTTTGTGGGAATAGGGGAAGTGTAGTCCCCCGTTTGTGTGGAAGACTGAAGCATGTCATTCTAATAGAAGCGAGGGGATTATGTTCCTAAATTGTCAGTGGATTTCAGGGGATTTGCTACACCAAATGACACCATTAGCCTCCCAAGCCCTTCATTTTGCCCCTGGCCCTGACTGACTCTTCTTGGTTTAGCTGGAAATGCTCCCTGGGTGATAGAGTTGACTCTACAGGAGTGGGAGGAAAAGAATTCTCTCCTGACCCCTGCAGCCATCCAGGTTATGCCTCGCAGCTTGGCACTGCTCGTTGTGTGCTGGGCTTGCACTGCTCGAGTTGAAAGAAGTGTCAATCAGTGCATGCGGTGTCATTCTGAATAAACCCCTGGTTTATGTTGTTATGTAACCTCAGAGAAGTCAGAAGTCTGAATTGTAGCAGTAGCACACAGGGAGCCTAGGCAGTGCCTTGAACTCAGCTTTGTCTAGCTAGATGAGTATTAATCTCTCAGGTATGGATACTTCTTTCTTAACCAGCTGCAGGGCCTCATCCAAAGCTCGCTGAAGTTTCCAGAAGAATTTCACAGGCCCTGAAGACCACTTCAGCATGATGGTCCAATGTATTCAGGGCATTCTGTGACAGATGGGGTGACCAGCCCTGTTCCTGAATTGCCACCTCGGAAAAGAAGGGTGCAACAGCATTCTTCATGCCACAGCTGAGAAGTAATTGCTTTACACAGAGAGCATCAGACTCACACAGACCACGTTTGTACCTCTTATGCTCCTGGTTACAAAGATAATGATGGGTGCAAATCAGGCAACTGGATGTGCTGTTATTCGGCATCGGTCCCCCAGCCTCTTTGCTAGATGCCTCTGCTGCACCTACAGACAGGGTGGGTCTTGATCAGCTGTGGATCAACCACTAACACGGAACACAATGTGTGCACAGCTTTACAAGCAACTGTGGTTTGCTGGCCATTTGGAAGAAATGTGTGTACATGCATCCTGGTATTTCCACTGCCAAAGTTTTTCCAAACCAGCCTTTTGTTTTAGTTTATTTCTCGCTGCAGAAGCTTTTCATTCCTTGTCCCATTCTCTTGTTGCAGTTCCAGTCTCTCTTGGCTGCTCTTTGTTTGCCCTGCTGTTACTAGACACTGCAGTTTGGACTTGCCTCTCACTGGTGCACGAACGAAGCTCTTCAACAGTCAGGCCTTTATATCTGTTCTTTGCAGAGTTCATTCTACTAGTGCCACCCTTTGAGCATTTGCATCCAAAATGCCAGTGCACTGAGTCAAATCTACCACTGCACAAGAGAGCCTGAATGAACTAAGCTTTGATTTTTCCCAGGCCAGCTGGCTGTGGAAAGTTTTGTTCTTTGCAACTCTAAAAACTTGTGTTGTTTTAAATCAAATTTGACTGTAGCTCACTTAAGCATTTGTGGCTTTTCCTTAGGAATGATATCACTGTCCCAGCTAGATCCTGTGGAGCAAGGACTGGAAAATCCACTTTATGACAAACTATAATTTAAGAGTCAGCAATGTCTCATATAGCAAGAAATGCAGTTTTGGAGGTAACTGTTAGCCAGTTATTTAAATGCTTCTGTCATTTAGAATAAACCCATCTGTAACAACAAAGGTCATAGTATCCTCAAGAGCTAAATTTTTTTCTCTCTCATCCCTGCATGTAGCTAAAGTGACCTGTGTGCATTCAGCCCCATGGAAGGGCCATTCCTTAATGCAGGTGTCCCTGTCCTGGCTGGGTTCACTCTGTGACACTGAGGAACCCCTGAGAAATCTAGAGGAAGCTGTGACAGTTATTAAGTGTCTGTGTGGATCTCCTGCAAATGCAGACTTTTCTGGGCTTTTCTAATGTTTTTGGTAATTGCATATCATTTTTGCAGCCTGACTAAAGCAATTTTGATACTTCCTGTTTTGACGCCCTGTGCCAGCATTTTTTTGTACTAAAGAGTACCAAAGGTGCCTAAACTGATTGTGTTTGTCTTTACCACATATCTCAGCCAAAGAGCTTAAAAGAATTTATTATGAAAGTTATAAGGAAGGACAAAGTATCTCATTGCAAGTCAAGCCAGAAATGACAAAATCCAGAAATTTCTTCCAGCCTCACTGAATCATATCTTGAACGGTGCTTCAGTACCTACGTCCAGCCTGCATCTTAAACTAGTACAAGGAAGAACTGAAAAGGGAGGAGAAATGTTCACTCTCTCCAGGCCTTTCCAGTTCTAATTCCTCACAGAGCACTTCACTGATATTGTCCTGTGTTGCTTTGTGCTATTTATCTCAGCTATTTCTACTTGTTCTCACATAAAAATAGTATCTCTTGTTGATTGCGAAAAAGTATATGACTACAGTGCCCTCCCAACATTGTACCAGATTTAAAATGGTAGCTGCAAGATAGAAACCATCCTATAGAGCCTGTAAGCTTAGGGAGAAGAGAGCCTGTGAAGACTGGGAGCATCCCTGTTGCTGCAGGTGTGACAGCCACACCGTTCACAAGCTCAGGGTTTAAACTCAGCCACAGGCTAGGCTTTTTTAACAAACTCACTTAACAAATGGCTAGTTTGTACAGCCAGGCTAAGGCTTCCTACCTTGCCTGTAAAATGAAGAGTTACACCAGCTGCAAGTACAAGGGGCTGGTGAACCAGGTTCCCAGCGCGTGCCCATTAACTTCGCTCAACACAAGGCACTCCCAGGCACCATCGTCACAGGGGGGTCAGCTGCGGCGTGTGCATTGCCAGCAGCTCCCAAGGGCATCACTCCTGAGGCAGATGCCATGCTGCTGGGATCCCAGGGGCAGCAGAGGTTCAAATAGCCACTGCCACACCATTTTGTAGGGCCCGGAGTGCACCTCTTCTTAAGGTGCCTGCCAGATGGTACAGAGGGGTCTTTGCCTTTCCCTTTCTGCTCTGTCTCATCTGCAGAGCTGCTAACTGCAGATATGGGAGGGGGCTCGATTTCCCTGGTCCTTGCACATCAGTGAAGTTGATGTCAGGTCACACTGGGCTCTGACTGGTGTCCTTTGGGCATCACGCCTCAATATTTGAACACCTCCCTGACACAGTTAGCTATTTGTGTGCTGCTATCGGGTCTAGTCTCAATGTGAGACACGGGAGGCTCTATCCTCAGCTACCTCTATTTGCAAAGGCAAGGTGTAATACTCTAGGTTTTTATCCCCTCCACTCCTTTTAGCTGGATATTTGGGAGGAAGATGCTGAATTCTCAGTGGAGAGCTGTAAAAGAATTACTTGTGGCTAGCACCCGTGTAATTCTCCCTGAGCTGGCACAGTGGTAGAGATGCTATTTCAGACACCACTTGAAGTAAACATATTCCCAAAGCACAATGTGTGTGGGTCTTGAACTTGCAGAAATCCATTAATGGGGCTGGCATGGGAGTTGCCTGGCTGTCACATGCTGGGTTGTGTTTGCAAGAATCCTGTTGGAAAAATAGATCCTTCTTGACAATAGAGCATCCTCAAAGCACCATTTTAAGATGTTGTAAATGGGAAGGTCTGAGGTGCTATTTGCAGAGCAAGAACTGATATAAGCCTGGAAAGCTCTATTAAAAGCAGCGCAGATTTATTGATTTATACTAGCTGATAATCTGTTCCTAAAGCTGCTTTTTAAACCAAAGTAATGTATTTATTATTGCTTGTCCTCATCCTTCCTCACACTGTTATTTCTGTCACTTGCTTAAGTGCTGACAATTTAAAAAGGCATTAGGAAGGGGAGTGTTTGGTGGATTTTGAACATGATACCATTAAAAGGAACATTGTTCTACCAGTCTCCGCAATTACCCGATTTCCTCTTCAGGGCAAATCTGTCATTTTATCCACATAGGCACCAGATTACCACCTTGTGAAACGGTATTACTATTTTCTCCAAGACCAATTACAGCCAGCATCCGAGGCTGCCCCGGGCAGCAGGTTAGGTGTTTGTCTACCTCATTTCTGCAGAGGAAAAATAAATATGCAGAGGGAAAATCTTTCCTGACTATTCTGACCTGAAGAGGTCAGAATAGTTTTTAAGTAACTGCATCCTTGTAGCACACTTTTCCCAGCAGAATGCAGCTCCATGCAGCCAGCCTGCCTAGCGCCGACCATTCAGCATCTCTGCTGATACGTTACTCACACATCCTCCTCAGCAGCCTGCCAGAAGCAGCAGCAATGATGTAACTGAGCTCCGAGCAAATCCTTTGTTTAAGCAGTTGCTTCTGCTCAGTGGAAAAGCTGAGCCGCTTGGGCTGTGGCAAACAAGCTGTGTTTAACAGGAAAGAAAGGGCCTCCAAGAAATAACTTATCCTGTTTGCTGTAGAAGAAAAATTTTCCTCAGAGGTGCTTTCCTAATTATATTGCTTTTGTTCTGTTTGCACGTCTGGGATGGACTGTTAGCCATCCACGATCCTGCTGTTGAAAGCTTTCCTTAGCTCAGGATACAGCCCCTTTTCCTCTGCTCCATCAGCAGGAGGGTAAGAGAATTAGCTTTAAAGATTTGATTTTGGCTCAGTAATTTACAGGGCATTTACAGAGATGTAGTACGCAGAGCAGAGCAGGGAGGCAATGCTGAGGTGTCCATACCTCATCAGGGAATCTGGTATGCAGAACTGGACTTTATCAGTCCAACCGTCTGTCCATTTACATGGCAGAAGACAAAATAGATTTCTGAAGATGAAGAAATTCCAGATTTCCTCTATTCCTATGGAGGAAATTTATGAATCTTTACTTACTTAGGAGACATCTGCTCCATGCTGTTCTCCACTTGTCTGCTGGGCAGAGGCCATTAACAAGCACGTACCTCTAACACAGTAACAGGCGATAAGGATACTGAACCTGCTCAGAGGGGGATGAGGTAGGAATCTGATTCATGTGCTAAAAGGAAAATGGTTGACTAGAAGAGAAGAAGAAATGGTTGAGAAGAAGAGCGTCATGTCTTGAACTTCCAAACATGAGTATGGTTGTACCAAAACGCTTGATATGCTTACTTCAGAGTATCAGGTGCTACAAACTGAGGGCGTGGCCCCAACTGGATAATTTGTAAACATGACACATCTGTGATTTAGCATAAAGACTTTTATTTTCTACCTTCCTTTGTGGTTTGCACTTGCTTTGTATTGGTGTAAGTCACTGAATGAAGCTTGCGGCTAGTGTGATCTAAGGAGAGGTCTGGTGTGGGTTTGTTCTCCAGAGCTACAGAATCAGAAGTGAAAACAGGGCTCTTTTGCTATGGCGGCATCACTCAGGAGGCGGCCTTGGTTCACACAGGCTCTTGTCAAGGTGCTTCACCAGCTTGTACTCGTACAGCTGCCTGAGAGGTGGTGAGCAGCAGCTTCCACATGCAGCTGTGGAAGCTGGAAAGGAAGGACATGTGTTTGCACACCCCAATGGGCAGAGAAGTCAGTCTCACAGAAATAAAACACACATCAATCGGGTGAGCAAAGGGGGGCCCGAGGGGTATGTTGCTTCTTTCTTGCAAATGTAAATGCTTATGAGGCTTCTTGTATAATAGGTAGCTATGCACAAAAGCACAGCTGCTGCGGGTAAAGGGGTTTTAGAGAGCTACCATTAAAGGCCAGATCCCCTGCGGGCAGTACAAGTGTCCTAACCTGAAAAGTTTATCTTATTCTCTTGCATAGGTGTATCAGCAAGGTTCAAAAGTTTTAATTGTTTGGTTATAAGAGAGATCCAATCCTATTGTTATTTCAGCCTTACTGAATAGGTCACCAGCATTTGCTCGCTAGAGTTTGGTGTGAAGGGACTTAGAGTGCCCTGCCCTTGCTCTGCTGGGGTTTTCCTCATGAGGAGTAAGGAAAGTAAGCAGTACCTTTTTTCTTGGCACCTGTATCTGTGCTGCTCCAAGAATTATCACAGGGGGAATCATAAAATATACTGGATCTTGAAAGCTTTAACAAAAATATCACTAGGAGGTAAATGTCTGATGCCATATTTACCTAGTCCAGTGCATTTGGCCAGGTTTTCCCCCCTTTTTCTCCAGCTTTTATATAAATTGGTAGACTGAGGAGTAAGCTGAAACGGGATTTGGCCCTTGAACATCAGTAATCAAATTTAGCTATGTAAGACAATCAGTATTTGCCTTGTGTTGTTATAATGACTCCTCTTGCTTTCTATCCATCTTTTTTTTTTTTCACCTGGGGTAAGAAAGGATATGGATATTGAAGTATGCAAGTTACCAGTACATGAGAATTGGCCTTTTTTTGGTATTTGCACAGAGGAAAGAAAAGGTGTGTAGGGGGGTTGTAAGTGATATGCTGACTTAATGCAAATTAGTCTCGTTTATTTGCCTGAAGTAATGGAATAAAAATAAAGCAGTGGAATAGGAGCCAAGTCATTTTCTTGTAGACTGCAGGAGGGAAGTTTAGTGCATCTGGAAGGCAGCAGTGAAGAGGGAGAGTCTTTGTAATCGAACTGGCATATGGCAAAAGAAGTGCTGTGGCAAATCTGTGTCAAAATAAGGGTGTTGTCAAATTGGGCTCAAATTCAGTAATCACAGGTGCCAAGTGGATGAATTTAAGTTAAAAGTTAAGAATCGTTGTGATTACTGTGGTTACTCTGTATTCCTTGTTCAGATTGTCCCAGCAGGCGGAATAAAAGATTAAAAATTTTAATGTAAGGATGGTGACAGAGACTCTGTCTGACAGAGAGACTCCTGGTGACAAGAATCTGGAGTGGAAAGTTCACAAAATGTTGATGAAATGGAAAAGTACTTGCAGTTCAGTTCAGTATAGGACACTCGAGTTCTGCAGTCCTCAAGAAATGGATGATAATTAGCATCAATGGATTTATGCCTCAACAAAATAGGATTACTTTGGATAAACATACCTTTTGATTTGGGGGAAAAACAAGAGTACCTTCCAGAACAAGTAATTAGTCACGCATAACAGTATTTTAGGCACCTCATGGTTGGTTAGGTTATTCAAGGGAAAGCAAATTAAAAATCCAGGAAAAGCAAGTACATTTGGAGAATAGCATCAGAGATACTGGTGTTGGACATGGCAGGGAAAGCTGCATCCTCAGGAAGGACATTATCAATGCAGCTCAGATACATTACAAAATAAGGCTGTGTTATTGTCCTCATTTTGCAGATAGAAAATGCTCACGTGGATCCTCAGGTTGGCCAAGTGCCCTTCCCTCCCTGATCTCTCCTTGCCTCACACCCTCAGTCTGGCTTGTCGAGGTCACGCAGCAGGTATGACAGCTAGGAGGTGACTTCAGCATCCTCCCCTATCCACATCACTGATTCTTTCCCTCATCTTTCTCTCTTCCTCTGCTAATGTAGTGTTTTTCCCTACAGTACATGGAAGGCTTATTTCTACTTTTTCTTGCCAATTAAACTATACTCCCAGCTGCATTGTGCACAGCTCTTAGAGTATGTGCACTCCCTGCCTTTTCAAAATTGCCATTCCCGGACAAAGCATCTAGGCAAACTTCATTATCATGTAAGGACTTTGGGGAGAGGTCAATTAATCCTGATTCATCCCTGGAGAGCTGTGAGGTAGAAGCCTGTCTGAAGGTGTGAATAGCTGAAATAACTTGATTTTTTCACAGCCATGAAATGAACAAAGAGTTCCTTGTGGAAAAGAGGCATGTGTGGAAAATAATACAAGATGAAAGAAGAGGAGAGCTAATGCACTGGTGACCTGAGGCTGGGGTTACTACTTGCCCAAGTGTGGTGTGGCAGGAGAGCATTTTTTCTACGTCATCCATCTGTCACAAGTAACATAACGACTTGAAAGACCAGGAGAAAGAGAATGAGATGGCTGAAATGGAGTCAGCAATACTTTTTCATCATCCTTTGCAAATATCACAGCTTACTATTTATTCTATTTATTATACAAGAAGAGTGGAAGATGTTTTTCACGCTTTTTTTTTTTTTTTTTTTTTTTTGATATGATTAATGGCCTTGCCTGATAGTGGGGGTATTTGGAGGCAGGGAATACCCTGGCCTTCCTGGCAGTAGGAACAGTTGGATGTCTGCACTCCACCTGCCCCAGCTGGTGCTCTGAGGCACTGTTTGTTCACCCGTAAGGGGTGGGGACAGGGTATCTGCTCAGTGTTTTTATCCTTGCGTTTTCATGGTAGATCTCTGGAACATGATTTGTGTCTGTCTTCATTAGAGGTGTGTGGATAAGGATGTGCAGTGGATGGTGGGGAACAAGGTGCATTACTTTACCTTCAGTGAGATACTGAAATGCCTAATTTTAGCGAAATTCAGTCAGTTTAGGATCAGGGCTCTGCGAGCCAAAGAGCAAACTAGCTGGAGCCCATCCAGACAAGATGCTGGTCAGTAGCAGGATTGTGGAAGGGGTCTCGAGCCTGCTCTCAGTGCACACTTATCACCGTGGGATGGGCTTTGTGCCTTGCTTTGCCCAGGTGGTTCAGTGTCTGTGATACACAGTCCCAGGAGGCTCCCGTGGCCATCTGCTTCTGGAGAACTGGGTCTCAATACACTAATCCATCCTTCTGTAACCTGTGAATTTGGGCTTTGTTGTCTGGTGTTCTGCTTCGGGAACATCAGGAGTTTAAAAAAAAATAAAAAGAAGAAAGTGCAAGACTGTTGCTTGCTTCTGTGAGCAGCAGCATCATTGCACATGTTTTTTCCTTCTGCCTTCTCACCTTTGGAGTGCAAATTCAAGGTATTGGCTTGGATTTGCAAAACTGCAGATAGTTCCTAAGAAATCTCCTTTTACCTTGGGTGCTGGGGCACCAGGGAGGATCAACCAGGTGCCCTGAATGCTTCTTGGATCTAATACCTCAGTGATAACCATACACTGAGGGCCCTGACATTTAGAAGCTGCCTTGCCCAGTGGCCCAGTAATGCCTGAATAACTTCATGTTGAAGAAATGTCGATAGCTTTGTTCTCTCTCCTGTGTTTCCCTGGGCAGGGCTGGGTGACTGCAAAGATGGTAGCTCTTCCCCTTAGGTGGAAGCAGAGAGGAGTGTGCATTACATGTGGTTTTTAATTAGTTTGCGCAAGTCTGCTCTGAGGTGTGTAGGGAAGAGGATGCATTTTGTACAGCTAAAAATAAATACATCTGAAATGTGTATGTTAGATTTCTCTAAGGGAAAATAAGCTACAAGTTCATGACTTAAATTTGAGTGAAATGGGATAAATTGAATTTGATTAAAAAAACATAACCTCAAGTATACGGTTTTTAGTTATTTTGATACTTTCATGGAGCTTTTTTTCCCCTCAAATGCTTTAAATCTTAACATGAGTCTTTAAAACCATTGGTGATTTTTCTAGGCAGCGAAGCACGTCCTGACAGGAACCATTTGAGAGCACAGCAAATTTCTCAGCTGCTTTCACCTCTGGTCCTTGAAGATCTGATGGTAAAACTACCTTGTAGACAGTTTCTCTGTAATATTCTAAAATATTACATTTTCTTTCCAGATGTGAAATGATCTTTGTGCACATAAATAGGTGTACAAACACACATACACATGTACAGCCTTGCAGATATGCACTTGTGTGGACTTTCAGAGAGCCCTTTTAGCTTTAGCTTGGACTGTGGAACTGGACAGCTGAAACATCTGACTCCTCTATATATTTTTTGTGCAACTCTCAAAATTTAGGAGACTTCTTGGGTGTGTTAAATAATGTCTTGAAAATAATGTACTTCAAGGTTCACAGTTTTCTTTGCCTGGTGTCATTGTGTGGTTCACTGCTAGCGATAACATGGCCTGTCCCATTTCAGAAGTAGCAGCTCAGAAAAAGGCTGATGGCAAGCTTGGTTTATCTTGTATACATTTTTTCCCTACTATTTTACTGAATAATAATCTATATTTCTATGAATAAAACTTCCTGCAATCAGGAGGACTGTGGCTGCAAGCAGAAGTCGCATGGCCTGGCTTACATGGGTAGAGTGCAGGGCTTGGCCCTAGATGTTGCCTTTAAGAAAGATGAATGATGTAAGGCTGTAGGAATGGCTGGAGTGAAGTTGGGCAGACATGGGATGGAGTTACTCATGTTACGTGTAGAATATGTGAGCTGAGAAACCCCTGAAGAGAGAGCTGTTCAGCTCACTGCAAGCAGCACACAGAAAAAGGAGGAGTCTGGAAGGATCAGTCCCTCCTAGGGACAGGAGGAAATCGCACAAATCACAAACATGCATACATGCGATCATGGGCTATTAGGCACCATTGCAAAAGCAAAATGTTGGAGGAATTGGTACAAAAAGTGCAATAAAATATGTATTAACACAATGAAATATGTATTGGAATGAATGCTAAGTGGGATAAGCGTGGCTCTCGGCTGAAACAAATCTGGCAGGCTATAACTTTGGCTTATGGAGAAACCCCATTGCATGTTAGCCCGGTGCAGATGTTGGAGAGCTTCCACACTGTCTCACTGCACAAAGCACTCCTTCTATATGTTGAGACCATGCTTCAAAGGGGAATTTAGCACCCTTTGATTTCCCCTTCAAAAGGCAGTGAGCTGTCATGGCCTCCTGGGGAAGGACAAAGTGCTCACGCAGGCTTTAAGCCATAAGGGAGGTCGGCCTGGAAAGGAAGTGTTTTGGATGCATGCACACTGCGACGGTCTTGTCCATGGTGGCCTTTTCAGAAAGTAGAAGAGATTAAATGTTTTGTGTCACTCAGTCTCATTCCCACACGTTGAGAGAAGGCTATAGGAAGACCGCAGCATGCCCCAGAAGGAGCTGTTCTGCTTTTAAAAGTCCTGGGCCCAGTTCTACCCTGACTTACATCATCTTCAGTTTCACCAAAGACATTGAAGTTGCACAAGACATAACTGAGGCAATAGTTTTGGATCCTGCAAAACGCTGTGCGATTCTGGAAGTGCAATGAAACTCCAGTGCTAAGGCTCCTTATCACCAGCTCTTCAACTTGGTATGTTAGCATTTGCAAAGGTCTCTGGCACAAAGGGCCGTAGGCTCTGAATACGTCCCTACCAAACAGGATCCCTGTGGGAGTGAAACTCCAGGGCTCCTGTGGTCATGTTTCTCAGGAGCTGTTTACAGTTCAGGCCATAATCCTATTGTAACTATTACTATTCAGTCATATTCCTGCAGAGCATCAGGGAAGGTTCTCCAGACAGATTAGTCGCTAATGAATTTGTAATCTGGCTTTGATCACTCATTCCTTTTGAATGCTGGTAGGTGGAGTTTACATGCCAAGATTTTCTGAATAATGAAGATGCTGCCTCTTAGGATCCTTTAGAATTAATGTTTCAAATTTGGATCTAATATGTATGCTGGGCTCCTAGAGCTGTTTTTCTCTTAACTTACAGCTGAGAAGACACTTTGGCAAACTGTACAGATCTGCAGGCTTCCACATGCACCTACTGATATAAAAAGCAAGATTCCCTCTGCTTTTGGGGAAAATTGAAGCAAACAGGCAGAAGTACTTGCAAGGCAGACAGGCTGTTGTTATCTGAGGAGTTTGAGCAAATGGCTCTTGAAAGTGACTGACAAAGGTTCAATCTCTAATCCTTCTCCATGTAGGTTTACAGCACTGAAACCTTTTGCAATGACAGCAGCATCTGACGTTGAATGCCCAGCAAATAATTACAGTCACCTTTGACACAGCAAAGTATAAATCTCATTTCTGCTGAGGCATAAACATCAGAATACTGTCTGTACTATAGCTAAAGGCTGTGTAAATTGTAATTAAAAGCATTTCATATAAATTAATCTTCATTAGGAACATAATTATGTCCACACACAAATTGCTTCAGTGTAGTTGTCACAGTTGTAAATAACTAGTCGTATTAACCATCTTTTCTTCAGGGATAAACTAAGTTTATAAACTGTTTAGAACAAAACATCCTTGTCTCCACGTGCTGTAGAGAGGCGCCAGCTTACACATTCCCCATGGCTCCAAGTAAGTCCTCATGAAGAGCTGAAGGGATATTGTCCTGGCAGTTCAGTAATTCATGACAATTCGGTTGTAGAGAACCATACTCAAAGGTTCTCCACACAAAATGGATCAGACCTGAATTCCCAAGGGACAAAAGTGTTTTAGTCTGCACTGGCACCTGTTTCAGCTTTGTCCCTGTTTTATAGCATGAGAACATATGGGAAAAAGTCTATGTCTTTTACAGTTGTCACTTTCTAATCAGGGTACAAATGAGATTTGTGCATGGATTTTGCTGTCCTGATGCCCACAGGGAAACTGCCCATTGCAGAAGCCTGGAGCTATATCCTGTCGTCAACAATTCTCTGGTGGAGACGGGCTGATGTCTTCCACTGGTCAAGTGGCATCAACCAATAAATTACTGTAATTTTTTCCTTCAGATCTCTTGATTGCTCTGGGGGTTTAGGGTCTGATCCAATGCATGTTGAAGTCAGTGGGGAATTTTCCCACTGACCTCTGCGTGGTCAGAATTATACCTGCTGTAGAGGAGTGAAGAATGTGATGCACGTTGGATTCTGCTGAGAGCAATCTGACCTGAATCTAAAGAGACTGAGAGTAGCTGCTGCAAGACTGAGCTTAGAAAAGGAATGATTTAGTCTTCTTCACTACCTTGGGAAGCAATGCCATGAATGCATGTAAGAAATGAAATAGCGCTTGGGAGATGTGTAAAAAATAGTCTTAAGTGGACATGAATGCTTGAAATGGATGTCCTGACAATATAGCTTAAAAGTAGAAGCTTCTAACTGTTGTGAATGCTCTTCCCAGATAATCTGTGCTATTACTGCTAATTGGCATAAATCTTACTCATAATACCCGTAGCAGAGATTTGCACTGAATCCATTGCTAATCCTGTAAATTTAGGAGTTTGATAAAGTTTGTTGCTCGGGGCATTGCTAATTTTATTGTCATGCTTCCATTTGCTATCATTCATTAACCCTCAAATGGCAAGTTGGTCTGCATACACAAACGAGAAAGCAATAGTCATCTTCTTAGCAGCTATAATCTTGAGCAGAAAATGACAATAAAATGAATACATATACAGTCTAAATAGAATGCCTCTTCATGTGTGTCGGTATGCTACCTGCTGAAAAAGGGCCAGGTCCTCATCAGCATGTGCAAAATTAAATCCAGTACAAGGAAATTCTATATTGGATGACATTATTTTTCATATGGCTTACTACTATACCCGAGGCATTGCTCCTGGCATCTCGTTGTCTTATTCATTTAAAAGTATATATATCATATTGTTTAAACTGTGCACAGTTGTTAGTACAGCTACCAAACACTGCTAGCATGATATTTGGGACTCAGACCTGGCCATCTGACTCATTGGGTAAGTTCTAAGACCAAGTTCTGGCACTACAGTGGATGAGACATCCATCAGCAGTATTAGAGGAGATGCAAAAGACTGAATAAGCATCACTAGGGTCTCTAAACATGTGTCTAAGGCAGAATCAGTGTATCACTGGGGCAAGGAGGAAAGGCTTGCGATATTGATGCCTTATTTTTAATTTGATATATGTAAGGAAGGCACCTTAAAGAGGTTTAAAGAGACGATGACTTGGTCCGTATTTACCATTTGCATCCTGAAGAGAGGAAAAAAAAAACAACAAACTGTTCAGGGAAAGACTGGAATCTTAATCTGCCAACCATTGGCCTAAACTTTACACCTAAGTGCCATGATAACTCTGAAATCCACCTTTTCATATGAGTCAATGTCATTCTGTGATACAGCACTTAGTTACATGATCACTTGGTAATCTTTAAATAATTGCATACTGACACAGTCTGGGTCTGCTGCCAAAAGAGAAGTTTGGATGCAAAATAGCTTCTCCCTAAACTGATAGTAACCGGAAGAGTTGAGTGTGCACAGTGCTACCAGGAAGCTCTGCGTTAGGGAGCTGCCCGCTGCTCTTCCAGGGACCTGCGGCTCCTGAGCAGCGTGGTCCTACACCTGGCAGGGGCTCCATGCAGAACAGGTCGTGTGTGCCAGATGGTGATTTCTACGGCCAAATCCCAATCAGATAAAAATGTGACTTAATGCCACATGTGAGAGGGACAGCAGTTACAGAACCACATCAGATTACTAGGGAAAATGATTGAGTAGAACTTCTTACATACAGGTCAGCTTGGATAAGCAAATTTAGTACATCCCTAGTTATTGCAAAAAAGTGCAAATTAGTAGCTGAGAAAAATATACTATTTGTTATTTAAGGCCAATCTTCAAAGCTTTTTTTTTTTTTTTCCTTTTTTTTTCCTCCAAGAAAGATCCTTGGAACAAAAACAATACAATGGTGTGCATTATGTATCCTCTTGAGAAAAGAAACAAAATATTTAGACTGGACTACAAACAGAAAACCATTTTTTAAAATTACTTCAGCATGTTTAAATTCAAGACAGCAGAGCAAAAGAAAAATGCTTGTTAAATCACTCCAGTGTGCACATATCATAGTAGATTTGATGTTCTAAGAATTGACTGCACCAGCATGTTAATTGTCAGGATATGATAGATTTTTTTAAAGGATATTCTTGTGTTGCCTTATTTGGTCACAGATGCTTTACTGCTTCTCGGTACAGGGGGAAAATAAGGGAAAGGAAGAGGGCAGTTGGATTAGCACAGTGACATCTTGGTGAACTAGCACCACATTCCCTATGGAAATGTATCTTCTGGGCTGAACAGTATTTCTTCAGAGACAAAAAAATAGCTAACATATTGTAGGAGGGCTCAAAGAACTGGTCTTGTTACAATTACCTCTCTGCTTATTCCTGCTCTCACATGCTTCAGAGATGCTGTGTATCTGTAGTTCATTTTAAAACCAACTGGAATCACAGACGTTCAGTATTTCTTAAAAAAGCCCAGCCTGTGCTGTCTGGACTGGGTGCTTATTAGAGTGATGGAGCAAATTGAAAGCACACCGCTCTGGGTATACGGATCTCCTCAGGAGAGGCTGATGTTACTGGATTACCTGTCAAAAATGATCAGAGATGAAAGGGGAAGAGAGCAAAGGGAAGCTATAAAGCATTTGAGGGGGAAAAAAGAATAAAAAAAAACCAAAGTTCTAGAAGTGCTATCAGTATATTTAATCAGGGAATAAAGTCAGAGTGATGCTTTGTATAATTCTCCTGACTTCAGTAGATTTGTACCAAGGGGCTTGTATAGCAGTACAGGTTTGGCCCTTTTGTTTACATTTCTTTTCATAACTGTATTTTCAGTCTTTTTGCAGTATCTACATCTGAGTTTATGTGTGAGCAGCATATCCACCAGGAACAGACAGGAAGCCTTGCTTCTTTCTTGGCATCCATAAGAAAGTTACAAGCAAAACTAAACAAAAAAAATACACATTTTAACGGATATTAAGCTATCCTCAACCCTACAAAAATATTATTTATTGTCTCTTGGTTTTAAGTGTTGTTGCAAAGTTACCAATCCCCATGGTCACAATGAGGATTCAGAATTGGTGCTTTTACCCAGAGTTGTTGGGTGCATAAATGAGATCAGCAGCTGTCTCGAAACCTGTAAGGAACAACAATTTCTTTCTTTTCTGGGGAGGTGAGCATCAGCAGACCAGGTAGGGGGAAATATCTGCAGTGCTTGGCCCTGGGAGGACGAGGGCTGCTGCAGCGTGCTCTCTGTGCTTGTGACTGTCTCACAGCAGCGCCACGGTGCTCTTGAGGATGAACAGCCCCGTACAGTCCTTGTTAGTGTCAGTGGCAGCTGGGAAAAGCCCTGCATGGGCAGATGCTGGGCTCATGTTCTTCACACCAGCAGAAAGGATCCATTTGTCATGGAAATGACATAGTCAGTCTGGAGGGTTGAGGGATGAGGAAGAGATGGAGGTTGAATGATGTGTGGAGAGCTGATGAGCTCATGCAGCAAAGGAGAAGAGAGAGGAAAAAGTCCAGATGTGTTCTTTCTGTGGTTCAAATAAGAGAAGCAGTACCCAATTATCCCAGATAGCGCACAAAGGGAATGTAAATGCGTATAACCATCTGCAGCTGATGTGTGAGCTCGTGGAGTCACCCTGGCACCTGTAGAAGTGGAACTTGCTATTTCTTACAGACTGGGAAGGAAACAGGTAGAGTTCTGCTTCCAAGTCTCTGGCTGTCTCCTGTTTCTTTTATCTTGCATCTCTTGGGGGGATCTTCCAGCAATTAGTTTCTAATTGCTTCAGCAGCTTACAACTCATTTTATGAGAAATACCAAGCAAATGTAATGGCTCTTGCATATTTCAGAGAAGCAGAAATTAATTGCATCATAATTTTTAAAAGTCCTTCCTGCTCCCCCTTCCTCCATCACATAATACTTTACATTTTGAAAAGAAAGGTTAAAAAAAATATATATATATATAAGGTGTTTTGTCATCTACTGTTTTGTCACTGCTGAATGACAAAGATTCAGCCTGATGTGCAATACCTTTATTAAAATGATGTAATTTGAACAATACTGCCAAAATTAGTGTGGATCCATTGATACCTCTCCCAGGTGCCGTTAAGTTGGGGCAAGAAGGCTTTAACCTTCAGCCTTTAGGAATCCCCTTGGTAAATCAATGGCATCCTGGGATCATCTCCAAATGAAATTTGCCTGCTACACAGCAGCAAGGAGACGTGAGAGGATTATAAAACAGGACTATTTTTCACTGCAGAAATGCTTGAACTCACTCCAGACAATTATGCAGCCTGCCATTTTACACATCATCTATTTCAGTATTCCTGCATCAATTATTCCATTAACATTACTGCATACTAGGCTAGAACTTGTCATTGGTCTGTAGAAATGGAAGGGACGGGACATATTTCAAATTAAAAATAAAATAAAGAAAGCATTTTCATTTGAGAAGCTTTGAGACATTCATTTCAGCAGCATTGCTATATATTCTCTACAAAGTATTTTTATCTCACAGCCTGCTTAACATTGTTAATTTCTACCCTAATTTGGTTTAGTTCAGAACATAATGCTGAATTTTCCATTACTCTCTTAGCTGTCAGCTGAATTGAAAAGACCTGGTTAATTAGAAAAAAATAAGAGCTTTATCCAAAGATTAACAGAAATTAAGGTGAAAACAAAATTATGCCGATAGGGAGGACATATGCATTTGCTGTGATTTCAGGAAATCTCCCAAAACACAAAGAACATGTTCAGAATTATAATTAAGGAAGTTATTTTATCGCCCTGAAAGAACAGCTTGATGGCAATTATTACTTTCCTTTAGATTTAATGTAGCATCTGTTAAAATTTAATTTTTAAAGGATACCATTTTTAATTCCCATTAATCTCCAAAATTAAGAGTGCAATAAAGATCCTTGCAAACATTGAAGTTTGACTAGTCAAAATGCCTTTTAGAGTCTTTTCAGGATATTTTAGCTATTGAGCAAAAGCTTCGATGCTTATGAGTGGGGTGAAATCCAAAGGCAGTGTTAATTGGATACAGAACCAGTTGCATCTTCTGATCTTCTTCAGGAATTAGGTTGACTTGGATCTGTAGGCTGCAAATAAAGTTACAGCTGGAGGACAGGACAATTTGGTCATTGTCAGGTTTGGAGACGTGTATTAGGAAGAAAGACTTGAAGGTCCAATACTTCATACTTGTGTCTTGTTTTCATTAATGTTGTCTGCAGTGAAAATGTTAGCCTTTTGGCATCTCTTTTGGTGAGAAAGTAGTTTGGATTTTGTGGAAGTTGAACAAAGTGGAGGGGATCCTGTACAAAATATGAGCTCAGTGGCACATCTAAGAATTAATGAACAGAAAAGGATTTTTTTCAGATATTATGAAAATAGCAGATGTGTTTTGAAAGCCTGTGTAGTTGGAGACCCA
Organism: Anser cygnoides; assembly: GCF_040182565.1. Lineage (NCBI taxonomy): Eukaryota > Metazoa > Chordata > Aves > Anseriformes > Anatidae > Anser > Anser cygnoides. Next base: position 3,985,280 of record NC_089885.1, on the reverse strand, counting down.
AATAGCAGAAGTTGCAAGCAACTCAGTGCAGGCTGAGATACAGGTACGTGATAAGTTGAGTTGGCAGAGTAGTCTTGTCTGGTCAGAAAAGATTGTTAATTGCAACTAAGTTAAAGCACATCTTCTCCAGGAAAAATCGTGCTAATTTGTTGCCATAATCCTAATCAACATATACTTTTCCACCACAAATGCCAGGGAAGACAAGGTTATCTGTAGTGAATTGTGCTAGTGTGCTGCTGCTGCTGTGCTAGGGAAGACACAGACAGTTCAAAACCTGCTGCCTTCAGTGTCAGTGCTGATGCCTGACTTGAACTGAAGTGTCCTCCAGCTCTCCTGATGCGCTAATAATAATGGCAAGTCTGACACTGACTTTTCCCTAGTGCTTATTTTGGAAAGAAGTTACTGAAGTCAGCAGGACACACGGTGATGTCGAATAGTTGCAGTTCTCAAGGAGAGGCTTCCTCAGCTGGTAAAACACATCAACTTGTTGCATGGAAACCAGATCTGTTCATATTAAATACAATTTCCTTTGTCACTCAGAGTGATTATCAAAGACAGAAATTCCTCTCTTATGTCATCTTACACCACATCACAGAGAGGCTGTTGGAACAAATCCTGCTATTTTGGACACCTGTGTAATCCTCTTCATTTTGCCATAACTTAATTCTGCCTGAAGGCACCGTGCAGGGATGCTGCCCTCTGCTTCCATGGCTACACCCTAGGCGATAGTTAGGTAGAATGGGGTTGCAAGACCAAGGGATGTATCCCCAGAAAAGGGAAATACATAAATGAATCAGTTCTGTACCCCTGTGAAAGTTCATCTGTAGCCACTATCGCTGCGGTGCTGGGCTGCAGTCCATACCTGTACCCAGGTGGGTGAAAACCCACAAAGAAATTTCTCTTGTAGCTGGCCAGCGTACCATACTTTGAAACATTTGGGCTGATAGTTAAGTTCTTGATGCATCTAACCATGACATAATTAACTGGCAGAGGTATTTTTACATTGTACTGGCTGGTAAGGGAAAGGAGACGGAGCAAGGAACATTTATATGACAATAAGGGATGGAAAAGACTCTTCTAGGGCACCCTTCAAGTGGGTAAGGAAAGCAGAGATGTCATCTTAGTCTTTTAAGCAGGCTACACATACTGCATGTGGGGATGGGAGCAGCTCTCTCAGAGAAAATAGAGTTTTACTCCCTCCTTCCCCAGCATCTTCCACACCTGAAAGTCAGCAGGCAGAGGGGTGGCTGTGAGGACGCTGCTGCTCACCTCCTCACGCACCGGGTAGGTGCTGCAGTCTGGTGTATGGAAATAAGGCTTTTGGGGATGCAGGGATCAGTTGTGAGAGTAAGGAAGTAAGGCTTGGCTGTTGGTCTCCTCCAGCCCCTCAGAGCCTGCTTACAAGTGGTAAATGCTTAGTGTAGCTTTTCATTCCTCTGGGCCTGCTGTTTGGCTAATGGTAATGTTATTTCTGTGCTCTCTGAAGATGGTGGGGTTGCTTGTGGGCACGCATACTCAATTCTGGTACATGGGTTTTTTGTTGTTGGGTTTTGTATTTTATTTTATTTTTTATTTTATTTTATTTTATTTTATTTTTAGCCAGGGTGAGGATCTGTTTACTAGTGCCTCTCCATCACAATCAGTGCCATTGTGACAGTTAAAGAAAAACTTGCACAAAGCTGAACAGCTGCCTTTCTCTTTTATGAAGATATGCACAATAGGATCAGTAACAGCTATTGGTTTTTAAGAGCTTGTTTCTGGCAATCCCATTAACTGGAAATTTCAGCCCATTGGTTTTTCAGCCTGACCTTGAGTAGGTTGACAGACTCTCTGTGCCCCTTCTTTCAAGGCTGCTATTTCGAGCAGTGTTGCTTGACTTTGGCCATATAGTCATGCTACTTCCAAAGTCCCTGATCCTTTATGGTTTTCTGACTGGAAAAAGGGTAATTTTTTAATATATAGATGTTGATTGCTGTGCTGCTCATGCCCCCGAACTGCACAGCACATTTGTCCTCAGTGTTAATACCCTCTTGAATGCAAGAGCAAGCCTTTCTCCTAGGTAAAAAGAACCAACAGCCTGAATATCTGTTTCATAGTCGCCTCCATATGTATGGGGAAAGGCGATAACAAACTAACTTTTCTTCCAGGGATTAATTGGATTTCACATGGTTTGGAAGCACCACTCATTCACCAGATATATTAAAGTCAGCTTTAACATTCCTACAGGGTAGCTTGGCTACTGTCCTTCCCTCCCCTGCATCCTATCCTATCCTATCCTATCCTATCCTATCCTATCCTATCCTATCCTATCCTATCCTATCCTATCCTATCCTATCCTATCCTATCCTATCCTATCCTATCCTATCCTATCCTATCCTATCCTATCCTATCCTACCCTACCCTACCCTACCCTACCCTACCCTACCCTATCCTACCCTATCCTATCAAACTATTCCATCTCCAGTACTTAAACAAATATGCACCTTGTGCTGCAGCCCTTTTGAGAGCAACATTTCTTCTTGCATCAAGTCTTACAAGCTGCCATGTATGTACATGCATGAATATTTCTTCTTCCACTCGAATAAGTATCACAAAATCAGTCAAAAAATGCATGTTGGTTAGAAGCTGGTTTAGGTGTAATATAGCAAAATACTCCATGTGGACATAAAGCACTCATAATCAACTTACTCTACTATGCAGCCTAATTAAGGGGATCTGCATTTTTCATCAATAAAAAGATGTTAAGTTGGAGAAATGAAGGAAAGGGGTGTAAGAATTCCCTCATGCATCAAAGAAAACATTTGATCATGATGATTTGCCCAGAATTTTCTCTCCTGAAGGTGAAAAAGGAGGAAAAAAAAATCTATACAGAAGAGTTCATAGTTTGATTGAAACAAATACAGGTTTAAATGTGAGCCCTGGGTCTCCATGAATACAGAAGAAACCTGAGGTCTCTGACCAATGTTTAAAAAATGGAAATCTCACTGCAGCCCTTTATAGTGCAGACAAATTATGCACGCTGAAACCTAGATGATAGAGGTGATTTTTCCTTCCCCTCGTGATGTGCACTACATCGTGAAGGGCCAGCATGACCTTGGTCTCGACAGCTTTCCACATGGATGTTTGGCACAGGAGGGATGGAAGAGCAGATGACAAAGACCCCTTGCCTTACTGCTGGGCAGCTCAGAGAGGGTCCCCAGAGACTGTGTAATATTGCACACACATCCTTGGCATTGGCTGGGTATGCTGGTGTGCTCTCGATCCACTTGTGGATGCCAATATCCGTGCTTTTTCTGCTCATCTTTCTATTGCTTATCCATTTTAAGCAGTTTTTTTTTCCTAAAAGCAGATAAGTAATTTTCTTTCTGTGAATGCAAATGTGGAATCTATTGAGTGGGTGTGTGCATACTTTAAAGAAGTAATTGAATCCAAACATCCCTTCTTTTTAAATGCAGGAAACCAGAATCTAATAAAATGTAAATCAATTCGGTGTCTGCTTTGGGCTTTCAGTCTTCAGACTGTTACCAAAAAAACTGTATTAAGTGCTGTGCATTCCAATATTAACATCTTTCTTTTCCATTATATCTGCTCAACCCCTTAAGTCATCAGAAATCTTATTCTTTCTGGCCGTGTGGTGAAGAGCTTGTCGGAGAAAAGAAAGCAGTTCATTTAAAGTCTACTCACTGTGTCCATTAGTTCCTGATATTCACTCTGAAACATGACCTTGCTGAGCCTTCTTGTGGACAAGTCTGGATGTGTTTGGTTTCTGCACCACGCTTTATTGATTGCAAGCACACCGCTGATTAATTGTAAAACATGGCTGCCTTTGTGACTTAGGACTTCGGTTTTTTGGACCTGAAATAAACATACCACCGCCAATTTGACTTGGAGTACAGGTCTCGGAGTATAAATAAGTCCATCAGATCTCCAGTTTGGGTTAAAACAGAGTTTAGACAGAATTTAGATATGTTCTCAGCTCAGTTAACTCTCAGTGCCAGTTTAGCTGCTAGTCCAACATCCTCAGCTCCATCTAGCACTTGAGTGTTGAAAGAGAAAAGCCATTAGCAAGCATCTAAAATACATTGCCTTCAGCTAACAGGTGGTCAGGTGTGTTCAGTTTTATAGCATTTACCATAGCACCTCAGAAAAGAAAAGTATGTCTTCACTCCATTCTGCTCTTGATAGACTTTTAGTGCATGGCATGCAGATTGTCTTCTGTGGTCTTTCTGGTATTAAAGGTAACTCTTTCTGAAGGCAATTTTTACCCCATTCTGAACTCTGGAGGCTTCTAAGCTGAAAAAATCATGATGATTCAAAGAAAGCAAATAGACATCTCTTCTCTTTGAGCATAACTATTAGATCTAGAGAAAATTAAGGAACAGTTTTAGCTTGCCTATGTACTGGTGTCACTTTCTGTTTTGATATCTAAATCCTTAAACAGAAGGGTTATTACAGAGAGAAGAGTTAACTGAGCTTTTATGACCAAGGGAGAGGATCAGAGGTAGAAGTCTTGCCCTGGCCCTCACTTACCCTAAGACTTATGCAGAATCAAGTAGTTAAAGATAAAAATCCTTGAGACAGAAGATGTTCAGCTCCCAGGTCAGACCTGTGGTGGTGTTATTCCAAATCTCCTTTCCAGATCTCTGCTGGCCATTTAAGCAGAGGTCTTTGCTCTTTATGCGACGTAAGGAAGAGATGGAAAATCTGGGAGCAGGATTATGGACATAAATCACTGTTGTGAATAATCACTGGCTACAGTGTCTGACCATTTATCATCCAGCCTCACCTGGCTCTGTCGGCTAAAAATAGGAACCTCTGATAATATAAAGACATTTCTCAGAAAGGTGAAAAAGACAGTTAAGTTAACCCTCCTGGTGATGTACTCCTCTTCAGACACATGCCCTGTGTTATTCTTGGCAAATGCCAATGGCCAATCCAGGCTACCGGAAGCCTGCTGCTAAAGAGCCAGCCACAGAAGCTGCAGAGTTCGATCCAGCAGTGAAAGCGACCAAAATGTGGCTGGAGCCTGTTACTGCTGTGACAATCTTCATACTGGTGGTAGGAGTGACAGTGTGGGCAACCCATTAGCCATGCAGACACAGCAAACTCGGTCATTCTGCAGATTAAGAATGGGAACAAAAGGTCCTTGTTAATCATAACACCCTTTTAAAGCACAAGGGGTTTTGCACTGGTAGATGACTCAGACTAAGGTTTTAAGTCTTCAGGCTATTGTTTCCTAATTGTTTTTAGTTATTTCATTTGTTTCTGAATTATAATTTTGAAATACTTCTGCTGCCTCCTGGAGGATGGTAGAAATAGCTGGTTATTCACAGCTGTGCACATATACCCTGCATATTTACTGCTCCTTTTCCAGGTGAACTCTGAATACCTACAGCATCAAAGACATTGAAGCAAACCGTGAGCTCACATCCAGGGAGATGTTTGAGGCAAGCTCCATTTTGTCAAAATCCTGAGAAATAGTTAGTTCTACAGCTACTGTGGTAAAAGGAACTAGAAGGCTCAGCATCCCTCATAAGGCCGTATCTCCGTATCTTTCCTTTCTGCAATTAAAATTGCTGCAGCAGACAGTAATGGAGTGTCACTGCAGAAATTCCCCCCTGGAAATCCTAGCTACATTGTCTGCTCAGGGAAGGTTTTACTAATAAACGCAGAGAAGGATTTCATTTATCGAGGAAAGAAACTACACTTGGTGAAAACGTAAGGAATTGCAAGTAGTCTTGTGCTCCCTTAAATCTATTAATCTCTGCCAAATTCTATTTCTTCCCTTATATATACTATAAAGTTTAAAAAAAATCAAAACTTGACACAAAGAAAAAATTTACCATCAAATGTATTAGAAAGAATTACTTTCTAAGAAATAAATTTGTGCCTCATCTACTGGAGTGTGAAGATTTAACTTTCTTTATTGGCATCGCTTAAGCTGCAGGAAATGGAGAGAAAACATTTCATGCAATATGATCCGTTTTATGTCAATATTATCTTTTTAATCCTGAATTTCAAATTAAAATTCCTCCTTTAAACAAAGACATGGACATTTATCTTGGAAACCAATGCTTTCTATTCTATCTACTGTAATTATATACACAAGTTTAATTCTCCATTGTAAATAATAATAATAAAGTTTATAGATTTTTTAAAAATGCAAAACCAAAACCCTACTAATTTCATGGTTTCCAGTGTCGTTGCTAATTGTGCACGATAACAGCCACCAACAAAATCCCCATTTCCAGGTAGCGGCACAGGTCTTTGCACTAGCAGGCTGCTACCTGCTTCTGTCCTGTTTTGATGAATTCACAGCTAAGAGCAAGATAAAGCATATAAAAACAATGATTTTCAGGTTGTCCACTGGGGTAAATTTTTCCAGGGTTTTCATGGTGTTCCAGGCTAATTATTGGATATAATTAGAACAGTTGATTAGGGTAAGCTAAAGCAGAACATGTGCTTTTAAAATGGTCCTGACAGCCTGGGGAGAGACTTGTAGTATTCATTTTTATACTATTTTTTTTTCCTGATAAAACATGAGAAAAAAGACTTTTGAAGAATAGAAATCAGAAGATTTTTAAGGTTATTCTGGAGTCACTAAAAATCCCTGAGCCGGGTAATGCAAGGCAGAGATTCAGCACAAGAAGTGGTCCGTGCTGGCTAATGAAGTTTCCAACTGGTTGTCCCAGCAGAGCAGCTCGCAGTCCCTTTTCCCAGCTTCATGTCCCTCAGGGATGTGTATCGAGGGCTTTCTCCCGATGTTTTTTCTTTTTCTATGCACGCTGAGGCAAGCTGGCTCTGTTGCAGTAAGATCCAGCACTTAAGTTGCATATTTTCATGAAGAAAGTTTATTCTAGCAACTTTGTGTAGACAGTGATGTGTATGGAGCATGCTGCAGGGACATACAGTAATGATCAGGGATTTAAGTTTGCTAATCAAAAGGTAAATAGGAAATACCACACACGGTGAACAGAAGCAATGTGGCTATCTTAGAACCGCATGAAGTGACGTTATTTTCTGAATTTTGCAGTGTTTCCCATTGTTTGATGAGAAAAGTGTTAGTTTTTGACTGTCTTTTCTACCATATTATGGTGAGTTCTTAATAGTGAAAATTATGTCAGAAAACGAAAGGGAACAAATGAAACAAATACAGAAGTTACTGTTTCCTGAATATTAGGAGCACAACAAATAAGTTATCTAATTTATTTACTAGCCTCCAGTACTCAACCAGCCAGCTGCTCATAAATATAACATGGACATAATAACCTCCTGTCTGAAGGGACAAGAATGAAGCAAAGTGAAGTCTGCTTGACACGTAATCGGGTCTCTGTCTTTGTGCATGCTGGTAGCTTTCCATCGCATTGGGACCCTTGATCTGAAGGTTTCCTTGGTGGCCGGATTTCCTTTTTGCTTGTGGTGGTCATGGGGAGCTCAAGGACAAAACACACACTTTGGCTTGTGACCTGGAGTCGGTGAAAGCGCCTCTGGATTCTTTCTGATTTTGTCTAAAAGGCTGTGAACTTGCTGAACCTTTCTGTTGTGATCTAGCTTTGCGTGAAGTTTAAGTGCACAGCGGTTTCCATACTGAAGGGTGAGCCAAGCAACCCACGAGTCTTTTCCATGGCAGAGGTATAGCACTTAGCAGGCAGATGGGAACTCGTGTATTGAGCCAAACCCAATTATTTGCAAATGAATCAGTGCCATACACCCTCGGGGAAGACTGTAATAACAAATGCTGGTTTGAAATGTCATCTTTTCTGTGGGAAAATTCTCAATAGGTAATATGTTAACTATTTTCAGCCTAATTTTAAGCAAATAGAAATTGGTATTCACCAAAGTCTGTAAAGAAAATTCTATCTTTAATCAATGCCATGGCAGATTTCATCTCGCTCCATTCTGAAAGTCACGCCGATGAGAAAAGGAGGTTTTTCCCTAATGTTTGGCATTGTAAACAGAGCTGGCACTCTTAGGCAGTGCTTTAATTATACATTATATTAATCAGTGTGAAATACTGAGCCTTTTAGGATAGCCAAAAGTCTTCTTTATATTTTATTTATTAGAGCTTGAAATTAACTTTTCACAGTCCGGCTCAAACAGATCAGTAGATATGAAAATTCGCCCTGTCTGCAGTATGTTTCTCCAGTGCTCACTCCAGTCCCTTGCAATGCATCTTATCCTCTGTAAAGGCCCCAGTGGGCAGACATCCCAAAGCACTGGGCTTCATCTGTCAGGCTGATATCTCCGTTATAAATGTTGGTGCCAATCTTGAAGACACTTGGAATAGCCTTGTGAAAAAGCTTAACTATGTGTTTTTAAACTTCACCCCTTGGCAGTAGGTGTGTGCCCATGTTGTTGGGCTCACCAAGGTGTGCAGATGTGCTGTTGGTGGGCTGCACCAGGCTGGCCGATGCTGGAGATGCCCCAGGTTGGTGTGCTTGTGGATGAGCATTTTTTCAACCTCTTGACACAGTACTTAATGAGGACCTCAGGCTGAAGCTCTAGCTTGTCAACTGGGTAGAGGTACTTAGGTGTCTCTCCAGCCTGCAGAGGCAGTTTAAGGGCTGAACACACTCGCCTCTTGAACATTAAGGTTTTGTGGTTGGACTTTCCAACATTTTCTCAGTAGTGTTTTTCCCCTCTTGAAAATAAGTGTTACTTTGCACTTCATGAGTTTTCAAAGCAGTCTGTGAAGATGGAAGAGCACCTGTCAGCTTGCCAGGAGCCTGATTAAATTTCTGCAAGATGCCGATGACAAGTCTGGGTGTTAAAGGTTCTCTCCAAAGAGCAATGTTTTTGTACTAGCCCTTGCACGGAGATGACTTGAATTAACTTTCAGTACTGGAGATTACACAATTGCATTAACATCAGTTAATGTGTCATTACCACTGGCTCCAGTAGAATTACCATTAGCATAGTTATCTTGCTGCTGTTGTGTAATTGCATCCATTATTTCACTGGCAATTGTGCAAATTACCATGACTGTAACCGTTTAAATATCTGAATTGCTCATTCACAGAGCAGCACCTAGAAAAATGGATGTTGAACGGCCACCAGCAGTACTGTCCTGGCTGATTCAAACAGGGCACAGCTGTGCTCCCAGCTTTTAAGGCCAACCCGCACACAAGTGGTAGAGGGATGTGGGAGAGGAGGGGAAGACAGGTGTTATTAAGGTCTCCTGACTAGCTCCGTAACTACCTGCAGGTTCAAACTACCTGCTTGAAGCACTAATGGTGTTGAAGTGGAGACATCTTCTGTAGTGTGCCCAACCACTCTTTCTCTTCTTGGCAGTCCTTGAGTTTTGGGTTCTGTTGGTATTAAGAGACTCATCAGCATAGGCAGTGGTGTCACAGCCTTGCCTACCAACCCTGCGAGGGATCACCCCCGCTTCTTATTGTAGAAGTAGCTCAGGAATGCCTGTACCATTCATTAGGATGATTAACGTAGCCTGTCAGCTCCCGAAAGGATTGGAAATGCCATACTTCATTGGATTTTGCAGGGTATTTGGGATTCTTTTCCTTCTTCTTCTACTTTTTTTTTTTTTTTTAATTACACTGTTCTGCTTGACTTGCCCAGAGAAGCTGTGCTGTGCACCAAGCAGGAGCGCATTAGCATGGGATGGGGAAACAGTGGAAAGGCAGCACCCTCCTGTTTAAATTAAAGCTGAGCCACATCAGAATGTTGCCAATTAAAAATAAAATGAATGACTTTGCTCTCTCTGTAGGTGACCTGTCTCCACGATTTCTTTGGGGATGATGATGTGTTTATCGCCTGTGGTCCAGAAAAATTCCGCTATGCACAGGATGACTTTTCTCTGGATGAAAGCGGTAACATTAAACACACACTACTCTCCAGTCTGTTTTTATTTGATTGCCATTCAGTTGCTTGTAACAGATAATAATGCTGCATGCTTTTGTTCTGTTCTTTAAGGCCGAGTACATGGTATTCAACATCCTTTTGTGATACTAGTACAGTCGGTGGATATTTTAATTAGGCAAACACTGACTGAGATAGTCCATGTCAAAGTAGGTGGACTGCTACACCGTGCCATTACTTTGATATTTATTGCAAAATCTGGTCTTGTATATCCTTTAAACTTTATCCAGTTGCAATCAGATGAAAATATTTTTCTTGAGAACTAAACAGTAGAAGAATAGTCTCTACTTTTCTATTTGAAACACATACACACTGTTTGTCAATCCTGTCCTTGTGAATATTAAAAATGAGAACAAGCACAGTTAAAAAGAAAAATCACTCCCTTTACTTCTTTCTTCTGCTGATTCAAAAAGCAGAGCAGTAATTCCCTTGTTAGATGGGACTGGGACGGCACCATTATTTGTCCCTGTCATGATTGTAACCACAAATCTGTAATAATGTGAGTCTCTGTGATCAATTAAACCATTAAATTTTTGATGTCACAGAATATACAGAGCTTGCTTCTAGGAGTTTCCACTTACTCTACCTGGCAACTGTATACACCAACAGCACAGGCTGTCTGCTGGTGCCAGTGAGTGCAGCAAGTCAATGAATGCAGCTTTGACTATTTACACTAGAAGAAAATGTGGTCTCCAAACATTCAGACTTATTTCTGAAAGCTTGTAGGTATCCTGTGTAGGGAACAGGAGTTACATGCTATCTTGTATGCTACAAACTGGCTCAGCATCGAAGACCAAAGAGAACTCTTGCTGTATACCAGGAGGTAAAGCAGCCTCTAATCTTCAAACATCACATTTTTATGACTTCTCAGCAAGACTGATTTTATTTAACACTGGTACTTCTCACCTGTGTACTCCAGATGAACCCATTTGGTGGTCTTGGGTATTTCAGTGTTTCCAAGGTTCAGCTGAAACTTTGCAGACAGAGAACTGTGTCAGGCTGGAGGAGTGATCTGTAACGTGAGCTTCATATTTTATTTTAACGCTCTGCACTTGAGTCAGCTCCATGGGGAGTCCCACACTGTAAAACAGATTGCATGCAATCCTAGCAGAACAACTTGATGGGAAGCCCAGCTCTCTGCCTACACTCCTGGTTTCTGCTAATTTTTCCAGCTTGGATTTCTCTAATAAAAATAAGCCAAGCTTGCTGTTGGGCTGGCGCTGAACAACTGCAGCTCTCCGTTTTATTTTCAGGGGGCTGGGGGTGCCCTGCACCTCTCAAGAAACAGATGAGAAGCCATTAGCCAGCAGTGTTTTCCCATTATCCACTCATCATCCTTCCTTGTTATGAGTCAGATGCTGCAAGGAGAAGCTGAGGTCTTGCAGATGAATGTCACTTATTAAAATTTCCTCTGTCACGGGTACTTTTTCTTGCCTGTTTGGATGACATGCACTTGGATTGCTGGCTCTTATGTTCACTCTGGCAGGACATCAGGAAACAAAACGAGAAATACCGTAAGAACAGATTATGTCATCTTTTTCCTCCTGACTGCCCACCACAGCTTCTGCCCTATAATCCCTTTTGCTGAGCACCTTCCAGATGTTGTTGCTCTGTCTCATTCATACCCGCTGGTTTCAGTATCAGCACACTGAAATCTCACCCCCGTGATGTTAAGAGGCCTGTTTATACTGATGTCAGCACAATCAGATCCCCACATTTACTACCTTGTTTCAAGATGTACAAATGCTAAGTAATTGCCTTTGGTGTACTGGCACTTGCCAACGGCTGAGCTGGAGAAATCCCTCCGTCAGCATTTCTGTGCTGGAAAATGCAAAGCTGAATTTCTTTGCAAGGAATTACTTCTTTGGAGAGAAAATAAATTTGGATTATCTCTTGAAAGGAGGCAACATAAAGTATTTTCCCTTTTCAGGTTTATATTTACGGAGTAACTCAGGTGACTAAAAACTGATGTTTCACACCCTTTTAAACTCCCTTGATTTCTGAGAACCTGTATCTGACTTACAGATATGACGCAGGGGCACCAGGAGACTCACTCTACCCCAGTGAGGCACCTCATATAGCGTTTGGTGTCTTGGTGTGGGCAAACAAATTGCTCTCTGAGATCCAAACGTTGCATTGTTTTTGTTACGCAGCTCTGTGTAAGAGCCGTAACAAATATTACTTCTCCAGTGCCCAAAGATGATTTTTTCCCATGTTTTGGCCTGGCTGACTAATACCAGGAACAGTAATTTGCACACTCTCCTGAGTGGCTATCTCACAGTGCCTCATCAAACATGATTATTTAGTACCAAGGAGAAATAGTCAACTTCTCCCACCATCATTACTCCTATACATGCTTAAAAAATTGGAGTATATCTGTTCTGAGGCCCTACAAGCCTTTCTGTGGCATCATCTTTAAGAAGTCAGGTACTTTAGGGAAAGAAAAAAACAACACACACACACACAACTATTTCTAACCTAACTTACAGTTTGCAAAATCTATTTAGTAGGAGAGAGAATAAACTTACTGTAGGTTTAATTATCACCATGCAATATCTCTGGAGCACAGGGAATCATCTCCTCACATTCTTGTACTGCATGACCCAACAGCAAACTCTCCCACAAACCATCTGGAAGAAAAAGAGGCTGGCTTTTGACTGTCTGAAAATGAGGAAGGCCTGGGGAAAAAATTAGGGCAATTACATTTTCATAGACATTCTGATATATAAATAAATAGCACATATGTTTAGGTCAGACAACTTGTTTTTGGTTGACCAATTACTGATCCACCTTGTACTGCATTTGTTCATTCCCATTAGGGAATGCAGTCCAGGGGATTCTCAGTCCAGCCCATGCATGCTGAGCTGAACTTCCCAATGAAAACCTGAATGTATGTGGAACATCTAATTCACACCTATAAAAAAAACACACTGTTCTTCACAGACTGGTGAGGACAAACTGTTGTAGGAGATTAGGTGAGACCAGTTAGCGTTTGATAAAAAAGGGAATTCCCTTTTTATTACCACCATCCTAACTGAGTAAAGTTAGCTTCAAGGATGGCAAAGTTCTTTTTCTATGTACTCTGTATGTAAATAAATCTTGGTTTTGAAGATCTGACATGCCTGAATTCCTGGGACGCACGTGAGTTTGTCAGCATTTAGTTCCCTTCTGCAAGACACTGTCGATTGTGTTTACATTTCCCCCTCTTCCTAGCTTACTTATTTTTTTAAGAAAACACAGTCTCATCTGCTTTTATCTTTAAGCACATAAATCTAATAGATTTGTTTATGTAAACCTTTCAGAAAGGGATGACTGGCCAGGACAGAGGACATGTTCTGTAAAACCATTTTGTCATCTTTGCTTTCTGCATCTGCAAAGTTGCAGCTTGTTGAAACACAGAAAGAGGTTGGTTCAGGCTGGGTGAAAGCCTCCTGGGGCAGGTGTCCCAGGCACAACTTAGAGGTCTTTAAGTCATGCCATGAGCTATTTGCTGGCTTTCTACACCTGCGGAAATGGCACTCATCATTTCTACCACTAGGTCTTCACGGGAGGGTTATAGGAGATTAACTTTTTTTTGGCCTGATGCTTCCCTTACTAGGTGCTGACTGTTTTCACTGTGCTCATTTGTTGGTGGGCACCAAGGCAAGGGGAAGGGCAGAAAATCCTCGATAGCATACAGGTAGAACGATGGGCCCTGCCAGGGAGAACAGCCTGATCTAGATGTACAGTCTCAGCAACTCCTCTAGAGGAGCAAAGCTGTTCCTTTGCTCTCCCCCTAAAATGTCACCTTTCTGCCCTGAAGAAAATGTGGAAATGCCAGTTTTTCCCTTGATGTTGAGGTTTTCTACAGGTCTTTGGAGACAAAAAGCACTAAGGCACCCCTGGGTGTTTCACACCTACTGTCCATAGACAGCGAGATTAGGTAGGGACATGACCACGGTTGCTGTTTGTTTCCTCAGAGTGCCGGGTGATGAAAGGGAGCCCGGCGACTGCCACGGGCAGTAAGTCATCTCCCACCCCTCAGAAGAGCTCAGCAAAGAGTCCAGCTCCTATGCGCCGCAGCAAGTCTCCAGCTGATTCAGGTAACCATCAAGATGGTGAGTGATTGTTTTCTGGTGTCTGAATATTAACTCTGCTCAAGAAGAAAACATGCAGTGTGTGTCTTTGGATACGCTGACCATTGGTGTTTGCATTTGAGACTTTGGCATAAGAAGCTGGTGCTAGCTTACAGGGTCACTAAATAAATATTGGAGAGGAATTCCCTGTCAGTTAAGTGTAATCATGGCTTTGGGATGACACCAGCCACAGTCTCACAGCCTCTTGCTCTAAAAATCTTTAAAAGCAAGCGTTTCCTATTTGCAGGTAGGAAATCAAGGCCCACAATGTTCCTGTATGTTTGCTTTAGGTACAGACTGATTTGGAATAACCTCTTGTGCAATGCAAATGGTAATTATTGTACAAGTCAGAAGTGTCCCCTTTTAAACACTATTTAAAGAAGACCAGTGACCTACCAGCTAGAGAACTGGTGGTGGGTTTATTGACGTGATAGAGACATTCATTCAGTAGAACAGAGAAGCAAAATGACAATCCTGATTTGCTGCAGCAGCTTTCACCGTTTGAAATGCCTCCCTCCCTCTTCAGTAGCAACTGGATTGGCAGTGTAGCACACGTGGAGAGCTGCAGAGACTATAAATTAGAGGCCTGGCTGAATATCACACCTCTTGTAATTGGTAGTTTTTACAGTCATACAATGGAGAGATTGGGTCTCTAGGTTTATCATCTGTCCTGCTACTTTTTCCAAAAGACAGCCAGACGTGGCCTTTCATTAAAATGGCCAAATCACCAATTAAGCATTTCAGGATTCCAGGAAAGCTTCACAGATTGAATTCAAGTGACCCACAGTATTAACACAGGTGATATAAAGCAGAAACTGCTTTTCACTTTCATGGTGTCACATTGTATTTTCTATGGGAACACCACTCAACAATTGACCATCAGTAGATATTGGATTACTAGATTTAAAATTCTCCTAACGGTATTCAAAAGGCTTTTCCCCATGAAGCAGTTAATTTGTTTAGGGTCTCTGGATGTTCTTTAGCTACTTAAAAAGACAATGTGAAATTGGTTGGCACATGCCAAGACTCTGGTTTAAATAATTACTTCTTTATAAGTTGATTCTGCATTCAGAGTTTTCCTTCAACATTCCAGTACGCACTGTTCTTAAACTTGGGCTTGCTGTAATCTAAAAAGCTTATACAATACCAAATGCATGGTGGAGTTGCGTAGGTGTATTGAAAATGGGATTGAAAATCTGCTGTTGATTAAAAACAAAACCAAACAATCTCCTATTCAGTGATCTAGGAGTCAGGCCATGCATGAGTTCTGAGACATCATTTGAACTCCATAAGCATCAGGTGCTAATTGCCACCAGAACTAGACTTTGTTGCATGAGCATGTAGTCTAATATGAAATGGCAACTATTGTGTTCTTGATTTTAACTGATTGAATGACTCACGAGAACAAAACGGTGAGTCATCTGATGAAGTCTGATGAACACAGTTAGTTGAGCCTTTCAGAGGGAGATTAAAATAACCAGATATGTCAAACAATAGCCAGCTCCTGGAGTTAAGGCTTGTAATGAAGGACAAATCAAGTTTCTTTAATCCATGTAGACAAAGGTCTTTCGTACTTTCCTGTGATGTCCGTACAGGAGAAGTAGCAGCCTGGCCTGTTTAATGAGAATAGAAAATGACCAAACTCTTAGTGCTGGAAAGTTAATCAAAGATGGTTGTTTTCTCAATACAGAGAGAAAAAAAGAATATCACCATCTTGTCTCCTTGTCCCTTGAATTTCTAATAAAGAAAGTGTGTCTACACATTACCTGAGAGTCAATATTTACATAAACAATCAACAGGCTTGTCTGGATTTTGAAGTTATCACCTTGAGAAAGGCAGGGAATGCTGAATGAAGCCTGATTAATAAAAGATGATCTGACCCATTTTTTTTTCAGAATTCTCACCTATTTCTTCCGTGAAAACAGTTTTGTTTTAAAAGCCGTTTTGTTTCAAGTACGTTAAGTATTTTTTCAGTATGCTTGATCTCCTACCTAGTTGTACCTTTTGTCTTTGCTGCCTTTCACTCTGTTGTGGTTGTCATTTCAGATCTTGGAGTTTCTTTGATTCTATGTTATTAGATTCTATTCTTTTCAGTTCCTTTCCATGTAGTATTTTTTATCCTTTTTTCCACCTTTGAGAAATCTCTTGATTTTAATTCAGGTTCTGAGGTGAGTCTCCTAACTGCTTGTGTGAAAGAATTCTGAACCTTTCTTATTACAAACACACTACACTTACAGGATGTTACTTTCTTTCATTTCTCACTCTGTTTTCCCATGAAAACAGCTGGGAAAATGGTGCATAATTCATCAGCAGCAAAAAAGAGAATACAGTGAATTTACATCTGGACAGTGGTCAGTAGCATTTGCCAGTGCACGTGCGGTGCCCACACAGGCAGCTAAGGCTTAGGGCAGATTGTGCATGCACAGCTGTGCCTCACTCCTTGGCAACAGCTCTTATGCCAGTAGATAGCGGACAAAAGTACTACATTGCTGTTACAGCGCAGGGGGAACAGAAAAAACTGCTTCAGCACAGCCTGGTAGTGTTGCTAATTTTGGGGATGTAACATTGACAGCATGACAACATTTCATACGTTTCCCCCACCACTCGCTGTTTCTCACTCCACTTCTAATCTTTGTGTGTCAGCGTAAATAAAACACTTCTCCTTTAAAGCTGTGGAAATGCTTTGTGCCCGAATAGCAGCAGCTATCCTCCACACAGGCTGGGGTATTTGGGGACTTGCGTTTTATTCCAGTCTCCTCCACTGACTCACTCCATGGCTTTGGGTACATCATTTGAGCTGATCAATCCTTCTTTACCAATGGATTGTCCAAGAGAGTAATACCAATGTGTATTCAAAGCTGTGTAACGTACACATGGAATCATGCAAAAAAAAAAAAGAGCTTTCAGACTCTTTATTTGGGGATATTTCTGGAAAAAAAAAAAGAAAAAAGAAAAAAGAGTGTATTCTGAAAAAAAAAATCAGTGTATTCTGAAAGCATTTGTAAAATAATATTGCTAAAACAAAAGCTACCAGCTCTCAGATTTCCAGAGACAAGAGACATCTCCATCAGCAGAGTGATGTCAATATATACTCCAGACTTCCAACAGAAGCAAGCCACACAGCACACAGTAGCCAGGACACTGTCAACCCTCCAGCTGGTCAAAGACTGCTTCACTGACCTGCACGCTAACATGTTCATTTCAGTCATTCAATCATGCTGCAGGATTATGCAGGTGAATTAATACAACTGTGTGGCCTTACGCTGTGAAAGCCATCGTCACAGACTGTGTAGATTCCCATGTAAGCTGATTTGTCAGCCTGGAAGTGTAGGGATCTGCCTTCTGTGCCAGTTGATCTACATTCATTGCTAGCCTTTGCTCCTTTTGGTTTTGGCTACGGATTTAGTGATCTACATCTCAATGAGAAACATAGGACCTGGTATAACTAGCTTTCTGTGAGAGACACAGAGGGTACTGCTGGCTGGAGTTCAGTTTCCCCTGATGGCACTGAAAACTTTGTTCCTGACTGTGGTCTCTGGAGCCACCTGAGTCAGAATAATAGAAGAATACAGAAGGAAATATGTGTAAAAGTTTGTAAATCCAGCACTGAAAAGGAAGAAGTTTCTAAGCCATTTAATTGGTCTTATCGCCAGCTAGATGTGAATTGTAACATTTTCTTTGGTTGTCTTGTTACAGCCATCCTGGTAATGAGCCACCCAAGTATGTAAGTGGTCAGATCCCATTCCAAGATAACAAGGATTAACATGGAGCAACAGAAGACACAAACAAAACATTTTGTTAAAAAACATCAGGACAAAAGCCTATGCACAGAAGTGCAGCTGCGCAGAGAATACCAGCTCCAGCTGCAGTGATTCGAATTCACCAGTCAAGTTGCTACCTTCTGCCGGAGGCAATTTGCCTCCTGCCTAGACATGTCATGGCCTTATGTGAAAAGCTCAATTCCCCCTAGGCAGCCAGAGCCCTTCAGCTTCAACGATATTCGAAAAATGAAGTAGCTAATCCACAGAAACATGTTAAACACTGTTTTCTTGGCATGGTACTTTTATCTCTTCATTTACCATACAGTCATTGAAATGAATGAATGAAGATGGGATGAATGAATGAAGAATGAAGAAGTGTCTTGCTACAACCAGATGGTAACAGACCACAATCCTTATTTTCCCAAGGGGAATCCTTTCTTCCTTATCTCGTTAACCCCCCAACCCATATATAAACCTTCTTAGCGATGCCAGTGTATTTCTGTTTTGATCCAGCTATTTCTTCAGGCACCACAATGATCGCTCCATTATGGTACAGGCAGAACATGCTAAGAAACATGTAGGCAAACTAGAAAAAATCCAGAAGAAAATCCCTAAGGTTCAAAAATGACTCTTGGAGGAAAAGTTGAGGGAAATGGACTGATTCAGGTCAGAAAAAAGGACGATTGGGTAGGCACAATTTAGTACTCTCTGAGTGCATTTGAAGTATTAAAAAGAGGATAAGGATCAATTTTCTTGTGTGCTCATAAGGGACAGGACAGGACATTGGTTTAATTTTTAATAAGGGGCATATAGATTATGCATTGGAATACTTTCCCATCATATGGATCTTATTCACTGGAACAGGTCTCCTAGGGTGTTTGTGAGTCCCTGTCAGACTTGGTGCTTTAAAAAAATAATTTAGACAGATCTCTATTGAAGGTGACCCAAATACACCTGCTTGCAATTCAGTGCACAGAATTAGAATTACAAAGCTTTTGTGGTCCTTTCCAGCCTCTATGTTTCTTTCCATGAAGTCAGCTTTGCTAAATGACATAGCGTAGGGCAATAAAAATCAGACTAAGCTATACCTGCAGAAAAACATCCAGTTCCTACTCCTGGCATGACAGAAAAAGACTGGTCATGAGGAGATATGGCTCTGTGTTCCTGCTTCTGTGTCCTGCCACAGCAACTCACAGATGGGTTTATGTGCTGGCGTAACTGAGAAAACCCAATGGTAATTCAAAGATATGGTGGATATGAGGCAGCCATCTGGTATTGTCTAGGGGGATGGACAAAGGTGTCATATAGGTTCCATGAAGTTCAAATGGGTAAGGTCAGCATGAAGTTTGGGAAAATTAGGACTAAGGATTTCTTTACCAGACTGCTCCAATAAAAAGTCAAATCAAATGAAAGACAGAGCTAAATCTCAGGTGAAGAACATGGGGTGAAAATGATGATATCATTTGCCCTTACTTCTTTGTTATAAAAATCTGAATGTATCTTAGAGTAGCTCACATAATAAACGAGTTTAATTGTATGTGCATATGCACATAGGAAAAGTATGCACAGTAGGAAAGTTTTAAATCCAGCATGATCTTAGTCCCTCAGTCCAGAGCCACAGGTACCTGAGCTGAAATTTGAAGATGTCTTTTCTCCAGTTTTGCCTTGATTTGGCTCAGGGACCCTATGAGCAGGGCTCTGAGGCACTGCTACAGGACTTTAATGTCTTACTCCTCTAATGGGAGGGTTTGGATAGAGGGACAAAAGCATATTCACAGAGCAGCAGCAATTAGCAAAACAGATACAGAATGTCAGTCTGTCGTGACGGCAGATCTAGCTCCCTGGGGTCATTATCTATGAACGTGTTAAAAAGGCAGCAGATGTCTTTTGGATTGCACAGAAGATAGAGCAGCTTGTTATAGCACTTGCACTTACTTATGTTCTGCTAGCTGACAATCCGCAGTACGCATCCAGTGGACAGATCACCCTCACAAAATGCAGTGAGAGAGGGGTACCAACAGTGCAGAGCTGAGTGCTTGGAAGCTGGGAGGTGCCTGAGTGAAGGATGCCTGTGCAATCTGAATTCTTCCACTCCTGAATAAATGCTACAATGGAGTCAACATGTTTTCTGCAGGCTCTTCTGATCTGGAGGGCAGGATGGCTCGTACTTGGTAAATGAGCTGCTATTTCTACATTTTCTTTATGCTCTCCTTGTTCTGGCTGTTGCCTTTCTTATTTTCTTGGTGTCTCTTCAAACCCTGACCTGGACTATCCAAATATTTCACATTTTTTTTTTCTCTCCTGTGGTGTAGGAGCATGTCCTCCCCACACTAGGAAGTCATCCACAGAACTGTGGAAATCCTGATGGAGCAAGCAGTGTTAGCTTTATTTTCCTAAGCGGGAGAGATATAGGTATCTCCACAGATTTTTAGCACTTACTGTAATCTTTTGGCCCTGCTTTTTCCTGTTCTGTTCATCGATAGAAATGTGAACTCTAAAGACGGACCTCACTAACCTCATTTAGAGGTCTTAGTGCTTTGTCATTGCTGGAAATCCAGATCTAGAGCCTGAGTCAGCCAAGCAAACCTGAGCAGCACTCAAGGAACGATTGCATATGAGAAGTTTGGCTAAAATATCTGGGGAGAGGCAGGCAGAGAGTTCAGTTTACCTGGATCTCTCATAGCCACCTCAAACATGACGTGATGCTATATTCACCATACTCCCTCTCTTTTGCTGGACAAACCTTATTTATCTCCTAAGTACAAATTGTCTTGTGCACTGAAGGAGGCACAGATCCTTTGAAAAAAGGTAACACATGTTCATGCAATTAAAGGATGTGTCGTATGCACAGAGGAGCTTTAAAGCAAATTGAGGTTGCAAAGCAAATACAATGACATAAATAACATACAATATGCAAACAATAAACTGACAGAAAAAAAGCAAAAAAGAACGAAAGAACGAAAGAACGAAAGAGAAAGAAAGAAAGAAAAAAGAATTCAAATGAAAGATGGTTATAAATAGTGGTTTCCCATAGCCAAGCTTATGTGGGATTCTCAGCTACCGTAAGTCATCAGCAGATTTCAGTGGAGCAACAGCGTTATACGCTACCTGGGATCTGCTCTTTGCCTCTTGTTGTTTCGTTGCATTTGAGTTCCAAAGAAGTGTATGCAAGTTTGATTATGAACACTATTCTTCATTAGCAGACAGAGAAAATTAAACTGGGCTTCTTAATTGTTGCTCCTGCTGCAAAACTCTGTGTGAGCGTCTGTAATGATACACATCTGTCTTGTTGGATTTCTGATTTGGATGTCACATCTGTTTTTCATTGGTGCTCATAAAATATTAATATCCCTACTGTAGCACTTAAAAGTCTCACTGTATTAGGGAATTTCTGTCCTTCCCTGCAGCAATTACATCCTTTTGCTGCATACTGACTGTTAGCCATTATCTCGGTCTTTCTGTTTGTGGAAGGAATATTTGGGTTCTTTGTACAGTTAGGTGGCATTCTTCATCTTAGGAAGGATTATTTCCTGCCTCAGGATCAGTGATAACTGGAAATAAAGAAAGAGGCATTTTAGAAAATAGAGATGGATTCCAGCTAATAAAGATTATATTAGTACATTTTTTTTAATAAAAAAACTAAGGTCACTTGTTTTTTTCCTGAATTGCCTTCATTACATGGCAAATAGTGAACTCTATGTTTTTCCTCACCAATCTTAAGGGCAGCTCACTCCATAGAACTGCAGCAAAGTGAAAAGTGGCCTGTCGCAGAGCAGGGAGCAGTGTGTAACAGTTGCTGGATTTCCCTAACTAATTTTTCTTCCAATCAATAAAGAATGGCCTGAGTTGGAACAGGGAGGTAAAGAGGCACTTTATGCCCCAATTATCTATAAATCATTACTTTTACCATGTTTTAGTCAATATTTGTTTTCTTGTTAAGGTGCATTTATAATGGAAAAAAAACCTTTCTATGATGAATAGCCTCTTCCCAATAGTGCCTTCTACATCAAAGGTACCTCACTAAGAATCGGTTAAATCTGAGCTGCTTTAACAAGTTCCTCCTTTGTCCTGTGGCTTACAGCACATGTTTGTTTACACATACGTTCAAATTTAAGTGATACTACAAAACTTAACTGCCTCCCTCTTTCTCCCAAGAAGGTAACAGAAACGAGGCATTAACGCAAGGGTTATGCTGCTACCCCAGAGAATAATGAGGTAGATTCTGAAGACCTAAAACCCAACCAAAAATTAATTCAAAAAACGAATTATAGATTTTAGTCTTTCATGAATATTTTTGCAACTAGAAAAACTTGAATGAAGCCAAAAGTTATAGCAGGAAGTCTATGGCTGTACTGAAAAAAAAAAAAAGTTCCAATATGGAATTGCTCATCAGTGGATAAGGAAGAAGGAACATAACTGCTCACATGACATGTAAGAAATATCTGTTTGGTCCTGGCTCCAGTGATTTATTTTTATTTAAATACTGAGTGGTTTGTACAAGGTAGTGCCCTTCTTAGGAAGGGCTGAGCAGGCTGCGCCCCTTCAGCCAGGTGTGAAGCCTGGGGCTGAGCCCTGGAGTGGGACATCCTGCCGTCCAGAGGCCAAGCCAGGCTCTGCCATTGAGCATTAGAGGTGTTTAATTGAGCTTATGCTTAACTGTCCCCATACAGCAGCCCCCCCCCAGGTAATGCACTCGAGGTTAATCATACCCCTGCGTGGTTGGGACCAGACTCTGCAACAAAGCACTGATGTAAAGGCCAGACACATTTTAGCCCCACTGGCTGCAGTGTGTGTGTAGACCTGAGGAAGGGAATGTGTTCACGTGTTTACATGAGAATTAAATTCAGCATGGCCCAGCACCACCAGGGGCAGGACTGCAGCACTGAGAGGCAGCTCACTGGTCTCACAGCCCAGGCAGGCTTCCCCAGCCTAGCACAGATGCAGAGCAGAGATTCCAAATTCTCACATCCACTTTCCATGGCAGTGGAGATGAAAAAAAGCTGCAAGGTGGGTTCAGGTACATATCTTGCTGCTCTGCTTTTCATAGTTACACCTTTATCAGTTACTCCTGATTTTGCTCTTAAAAATACAGTTGCATACATTGTTGTTACTGTATGATACTTATGCATTCTTTAGGTCTCCTCCAGACACTCAAATACTTGCTTAATTGCAAGTATCTAATTTGCATATTCAGCTATTACAATTGAAAGTGTAAGTGCCATACGCTGAAGTCCTCTATCTTCCTGTGCATGTGCCTTTGTAGCTAGAGTAATGATGCACAGAGGTAGCAGGCACTTAGAGAGCAGGACAGTAATCCTGGGTCATGATAAGCTTGTCTTTCTTTGTGAAACATCAACACAAGTAAAAATACTTTCTTTAAAGGGGTAGGAACGTGTATAGTTAACTGGAGGGTAGGCAACATTACTGCCATTTAAGGAAATGACAATCAAAATATTTGGGGTTTAGTTTTGTGGCTTGTGCTGAATATATTAACATCTGGAGTAGGTTTTGGAAATGTCACTTTCTGTACATTTGACTGGGATGTGTAGTTTAATGCTGATAAGGCCTCCAGCTTGCTGCTGATTGGATTGCAGAAAGAAAAGACTGGGGAAGGTAATATACTTTGATGTAGACAGCATGAGTTGTAATTTCCTTCCCCCAAGAAATGCTGCTTGTGCTGATGGAGCTGTATGTTTATAACCCCTGGTAACAGGAGCAGGGTGAGGCTCTGTGTCCCTGGAGTTGGTACACAGCATATGAATGACCAAGTTCGCTTGGAGTAAGTATGTCTTTATGAAATACGTAGGGTGACACTTGGAAATTATCGAAGACATTAGCTTTCTTCAAAGGACATCAATGGTAGGAAGAAAATAATTTATCCTGATTCCATTTTGTTTGCCTTCATTTTTGTGCACAATATGCTATTTCCTTAGGTTCCTTTTTAGTCCGATAAATACATAATGACTCTTGACAGAGACCTGGGCTCCTTCATTTTGAGTACAAGCTGGGTCTGTGAAAGCCTCACAGAAGCACCCTTCCTAAAGCTCTTTAGTTTAAATGGACCTGGTTTTTAATGACAAGAAACACGGAGAGTAACTATGTTTTCTTCAAAACAAAGTGAATAAACAGAGCAACCAGAAAGGCCAGATTCTGATCTCTGAGAGGACAAGAGGGACATACCACCCCATGCTTATCCCAGGGCTTTGGAAGGTTTCTTTGGGTCATTTAGTCCCAGCCACAGCTAACGACATCCAGGACATTCCAGGCAGCTGTTTATCTAATTTGCAATATGTATATTTGATTCTTAACGTTTCTTGTGTTGGATCCAGGATATCTGCAGCCTCTGGTCTCCACTCATGCCTTTAAGTACCATGTGGTTTCAATTGTGTTAAACTGTTGGAGAGCACAGAATTGATGTATGTCTTGGATCAATTTGGTGAATATTTGTATTGTAAAATATTGCTCCTTTGTATTTCACTGTCTTTTACAGCTGAGTATCCTGAATAGTTGAAAGCCTTAGGTCAGTTGAATACCCGTGCTGTTCATATATGTATTTTTTTTTCTTCTGCCTAACACAAATAAACAATAGCATTTCTGTATTGACTGTTTGGATATCTTCCAGCTCCCCAAAGGACAGAAATGATCTTTCTTTTGCTTGTGAGATTACTAGCTTCTGTCTTATTTTCTGACAGCAAATGGGACCTCAAGCAGTCAGCTGTCTACACCCAAATCCAAGCAGTCCCCAATCTCCACACCTACCAGCCCAGGGAGCCTCCGTAAGCACAAGGTATTACGTTTCTTATACCTTACTAAATCAGTTTCTTCCTTGGTCTACTCAGATGTGAAAGGCATTTAAGTAAAGTCCATATTCTCTTGAAGCACAACTCCTTAAGTTGAAATAGTGGAGAATTTGGCCCATTACCTAAAAGGATTGTTACTTTGTTCTATAGCAAGAAGATG